>NW_024062984.1:1200000-1563863 GCF_006381635.1 Hibiscus syriacus | reverse complement strand
GTCAAAACTATATACTTTTTTCCCATTTAGGTGCTTAAATTAGTTTTCGGTCAATCTAAGTGCCTAACATTTTCAATGATACATTTTTAGATGTTTGGATTGTTACGCCATTAAATTATGCAGTTAAATGACACTGTTGACTTATAATAATTTTAAAATTTATATTTCTTTTAAAAAATATTAAAAATTATCTTGATGTGACATGTCAATTAACGGCATAATTTAACGTTCGTTACAGCCGAGACACTTAAAAGTGTAACGTTAGAAAACGCTAGACACCTGAATTGAAATGTTTATACTATATAAACAAATATTATTTACATAAATGTTAAAAATGCAACATATAGATGCTTCTTCTTAAAAATGTTTATACTCTTATATAAACAATATTATTTACATAAATGGTAAAAAGACTATTATTCCAATAATATTACTCATAACACTAAGTTTAATTGAAATTTTAATTACCAAATCGGATGTTAATCTGATTTATGAGATAAGATAAAATATGATCCTAGAATCTCAAACGGATATCATTTCTTAAACAACATATTAAAATCCAGCCTTGATTGTCGTTAATTTTTTAACGAAAAATGACTAGTTCGGAACATAATGAATAGTCGAAAGATCATTTTGTAACTTTCAATATCCGAGGGACTCAATAAAACAACGCCCCGGGACCATTTGTATACTTTACTCTTAATTAATACTTAATCCATCTTAATAATTAAATAATAATAATCCCCAATAATCAACACACTTTTCACTAATCTTTTGACGAAGATTGGAGTTGGCATTGTTTGTCTCGGTCTAACATAAATATGAAAATCACCATCACATGGTCTCATACCATGGAAAGCAAAGTTTTCTATACTAAGCATTTCCTGTATATTCATGGTGTCACTGTGACCACTGACCACTGTTGAGTTCGACTTCAACCGATTCAAGTGAGCTTTGTGGGGAAATCGGATCATTTGGAATGGAAGGGAATAAACCAGACAGGTTTTGTTCCCACTGACCATACATGGTATGTGAATTCATGGCATTTTGAGCTAGCTGAGCTTTGACTCTGTAAAATCAAGACAAAGAGAACATCCAAGAACATTGTAAAATCGTTGCATATATGCCTGATACTTTCATAAAAACTTTTAGAGATGTTCGAAATTGGAGCTTCCTTAATTACCTGTTGTTGCAAGGAGAAGATGTGAGCTACGCAACCATAAACGGGGACTCGAATCTTGCTTGAGCCTCGTAAGCAATGGAGACAACCGCCTCGCAACGATCACGAGCTGGGATGTGCAACAATAATTTGGAAACATTACTACACCGAACACTTTGTGAATGGCTGCAAACCGTGCAGGGCCTTGTTCCGAACTGAAGTAAGGTGCGAAAATACAGTCCGAGGCACATTTTCGTCTCAGGAACTTGCATGCACCACAAAGGGAACCGGTGGTAACAGATGGTGCCATGACACAGTTCACAAAAGAAAATAAAAGAAAAAATGCAGTGTAGCAACAGACCAGGAATAAATGAAATAAATATGTGAAATTTGTGCAAACCACACGAGTGCACTAGGAATTGGTGCTAGAGGGAAGAAATGGGTTTTGAATGGAGGGGTAGATCCTTAAAGGGCACAACAAAAGGGGTAGTCTTATAAGAGGTGTGAATGGGGGACATTGGTGGCCTGTGTAGGGTTCTGAGGAGACATTTAATAATGGTTTGAGCAATACTGGTTTATAAATTTAATGGGTTAGACCCAGTTTACCATATAATTTGACTTGTTTATGTTTATTTGACAATTTTTTCATACAAGTTTGATTTTTGGTGGTGTTTTCAGAATTTTTTTAGTATAAAGTTTGTTTTTCTTCTCTTATTTTCCGCCGATGGCCTCACCTTGGAACTGCTGCCCTTTATCGCTTTGTAGGAGCTGCTCTTACTGCACACGAACCAAGTCCAGTGTTGTTCTGCCTAAAGTCCAGTCTGTAAAATTTCTTCCATTGATAACTAAGTTTATCGTAATTTAAGACTTTTTTGGCAGAAATTTGAGACATAATTTATTTACCGTAACCTTGATTGCCATAAAATAATATATTTGATGAATGAAAATCATGTTCACTTGCGGATATTTCATTCAATAAATGTTATTTCCTTGCACATTACATATAAATAACAACCTATTGCAATATTTCAGATCAAATCACATGCTAACCAAAGGCATACTTAATGCTAGAATTCACAGACATGCAATGTAATAAATGGATATTTGTATGTTTGCATCAAGGGAAATTCTGCCGTAGAACAACCTTAATATACGATTAAGGAAATACACTACCAGAAATGTTATTATTATTTTTTAATATTTCCAGCAAAATATTACTTAAAACATTAATGTTTTTTAACATTTACGGTAGAAATAATAATGTTTTAGGTAAATTTTTATCATAAATGTTAAAAATAATAATAATTCCGGTAGCGCATTTCCTTAGCCGTATATTACGCCGCCGCACGTGAGACTTCCCCTTGCATCAGCCATGTCAGAATTTGGAGTTATATCAATCAACCAAAAAGTCTTAAATCCAGCCAAATCAGCTGCAACCAGAACAAAAATGGCGTGGCACGTTGGCCCAAGAACAAGCATGGAGCTAACTCAAATCAACATGCAAAGAAAAATGACCCCAAAGACTTGATGTCATCCACGAAAAAGAAAGGCATAAATAAGATCATGGTTCTTCACTCCCTAACACAGGCAAATGGCGGTTTGCATAAGCAACAACAACAAGAAGAAAAAACCTACATTCCACTATCATAGTTCTGACTTTGTCTTCCTCGCTAGCTAGCTATAGGCTTCTGGTTCCACATACATAGTTCGACTTAATTTTTCATCATGCTAAAGTTGAAAAGTTAATAGTAGAAAACAAATGTTTTGGGTTGTTCCTTTGGTTACAAGTTCTAAACAGAAGGGACTTTAATAATAATTTTCCAACTTCATTTCTTGTCTTCCTCGTTCTTTTTGGCAATGAAATCATTACCTGTAACAAAGGATTTGTAACTTGCAGCAAAAAAGTGAAACAGACACCCAGTTAAGATGAATATAAGTTGTGGTTTAGTGTTTCAGCTCCTGTCTTTTCCCATAGACTCGTGTTTTTACCAGTTCTAATGCACAGCAAGAGTTTGCATGAAGAGGAACTGCACACAAAAACGATTACTATCGTCATCACGAGAAAGTAAAAGACTTCAATAACAATGATACTAGAATTAAGTTAGAATTCTGGGTTACATGCCTCAAATGATTTTCCTGCTCTCTCGAATTCCAGCATGCTAAGAGCGACTTCACAGCTCTGTGAGACAATGGGCTCAGGATCCCTAGCAAATTCCTCGAGCAGTGCTACACTTTGATCATCTATAACATGGGCACAATGAGGAATTCAATTAGACTAACTCAATAGGTCAAAACAGCAAGAGGAAAGATTCATAAGCCATAGAAGTCATCCAAGAAAAAGTGAAAGCGAGAGACTGATCAGATGTCATTGATTAGCAGCACTTATAGTCTCTCCCTTATGAAAACAACAAAATTGGCTTAAGTCTCATTATCAACCCTCACAAAAGGCAGTTATGTGGGACCATCAGCATTACATAGTCTAACCTGCAATGGAGCCGAGTGCTTCAGCAGCTTCATGTCTAACCATTGGGTGTTCACCCACATTCCTCAGTATATTGCTAAGTGCAGCTGAAGCAGCTTTATTTTGCAATTGACCCAAGACATAAGCAACCTTATCACAGCCAGTTGACAAACATAAAAATCCATCCAGTTGCAATGGAAAAAGATTAAGATTGCATAGAGACTAAGACAATTAATTAAAGGAACGCCATTAAACCTCATGCTTCAACAAAGCACTTTTGGCTCCCAAAGAATCAATAATGGCAGAAACAGCTTCCTCTCCACCATGGTTTCGGAGAGCAAAGAGAGCTGAATACCTCTCGTACATGCCTCTTTCCTCATCCAATAGCACCTCCCTTGATATTAGACAACACCAGTAAATAGCCTAAACAAAAAAACACGATAAATTGAAAGTTGCATCCACCACCAATAATGAGAAATACCGAAGTTTATCAACAGATGAATGAGATAGAGCTGCTGCAGCAGGGTCAACTGACAAAAAAGGTGACTTTTCTTTCATTGATGATTTATCATCACTACTGCTAGATTTTAACTCCTCAATTCGCTGGAGAGCCAATTCGCACGTTTCCCGGACTTCCGGAGCAGGATCTAGAACCAAACTATTCTTCAAAAGAGGAATGTTACTCTCTAAACCAATCGCACCAAGTGCTTCAGCTGCCTGTGGCAGAATAACATGTGAAAAGTAGCCATCACACCACAGAGATAAATTGAATACATAACAATAGAACAACTTCACATGAACCAACCTCATGACGAACAATGGGATGCAAAGAAAGGTCATTTAGAACAGCTTCTAAAGCAGGAATAGCTTCAGTATCTTGCATTTGACCCAATGCAAATGCAGCTTCATGAGCCAACAAATTTGATAAATCCCTTGTGGCTGCAGGAACATAGATTGCAACAAAGATTAGACTGCTCACTACAGGAAAGAGCTCAGATTTTTACGATTAATTCATTGATAAAGTTGTCATTTGCTCGTTTATCTTTAGTGAGATTTATATAATCAATTGTAGCAACTAAACTATTTAACCCAGATTAAGGGACACAAATTCTCATCTTTCTATGCGTTTTTTACATTAGTTAGAGTTAAAAAAATGATGCAGATGGAAATAGATAAAAAAAAGTATTCAAGAAAAATAAAGTAATTAGTCCTCTATTTAGCCCTAATTATATACTTAAAAAACATACATATCCTCAGACAATAATTAGAAAAGGGAGAAACACGCATAGAAATTTTATATATAAAATTATGAAGCGCATCGACCTTGAATGAGAGCGTTGCGAGGGTCGGGGCCTTTGAGGTTGCGAAGGGAGAAGAGAGCTCGGAAGCGCTCGGATATTCGCTGGCTGGGGTCGAGCAACCGGTCGCACAGAAATTTTTCCATGTTGTTGGGCAAAGACGATCCCGATGCTGATACGCCATCGTCCAAGGAACCCATTAGAGTGGGATGCAGATCAGTTGGCGGTCTTAGAGCTCGATATTTTCCTACTTCAAACATGTAGAGCTCTAATATTAATTAGGATATATTGCACAAATGCTTACTAATATTTAAGTAAATTTTTATTTTTTCTATTAAATTTTTAAAATTAACAAATTGGTCACTAAAATATTCGACGCTAATGTCACTAAGACATTCGACGCTAATGTCACGGACCGCCAGCCCAGACTAGCCCCGTGACACTAACAACCATTAACTTAGCTGATGGAAAGTTGATATGACACCTTAATTTAGTTTTTTTTAAATCATTTGATCACGTGGGACTATTTTGTCCGACCCTAACTTCTTTCTCTCTTTCTTCTTCTTCTTCAACTCACCATTTTATTTTTTCCTAAATAATGTATGATTTGTTCGAGATTTAAAGAAATAAGAGAAATTGTGAGTTAAAGGAGATGTATAAAAAGAAGCTAAGGCATGTTAAAATGATCTCAAGTGGTTAAATAGTGTTATAAAAGTCATATTAACATGTTACATCAACTTTCTGTCACTTAAGTTAACGGTTGTTAATGTTGAGTGATTAATTTGTTATAAATCAAAAACGTTAGTGAAAATTTTATTACAAATAGATAACATTAGTGACTAACATGTTACTTTTGAAACTTCAATGATGAAAACAAAAATTTACTTAAACATTAGTGATCGTTCTTGTGGTTTAACCTACTAATTACAAGGTAAATTTTACCAGTGACCACCTAATTATTGCTTCTTTTCATTTTAACTATCATTTTTAAATTTTATCAATTGAGTCACTCAATTATTTAACTGCATTCAATTAATCATCTACCATTAACATTTGATGGAATTCTCACATGATAGTTAAAAAAATGTTATAATTACACAATTGGTCACTCTTACTTAAATATTTTATTAATTTAGTCTTAATTTTAATAAATTAAAATAAATTTAACTATCAAATCAAATTATTTCACGTGTCACTGATTCCAACTATCACAACACTTGTTATAATCTGATTGAAAGATTAAATGAGGGGAAGACGGGACTCAAAGCAGGTTCCTTGGGCAAGAATGGCAGACCTCAGCCACTAGGCCAAGTTAATTGTTTGGTTTAAAGTAGACTAAATGTAGTATATATGTTATATCTTAGTGTAATCTTAAATTCTTAATATAATATATATGTTAACATAAATTGTCATATTAAATTAAATTCACATCTTAATATTAAAAAATATATTTTATTTTTATCTTAACTTATTAAATTTTTATTCTTATTTTAACTAAAAATATATTCTTATCTTAACTTAAAAAATATATTTTATTCTTATCTTAACTTAAAAAATATATTTTACTCTTATCTTAATTTTTAATATCTTAATTTTTAAAAATATATTTTATTTTTATCTTAACTTATTACATATATTATATTCTTAAATTAAGTTATTAAAAAAGTTATATTCTTATCATAACTTATTAAATATTAATTATTCTTATTTTAACTTAAAATATATATTCTTTTTAATTTTAATTTTAAAATATATATTTTATTCTCATTTAGTTTAAGAAATAAAATTTATTTTCATCTTAACTAAAAAATATATTTTATCTTAATTTTAAAATATTATAAGAATAAAATAAAAATATTTAAGTTAAGATAAAAATATATATTTTTAAATTTAAGATAAGATTAAAATATTTAAGTTAAGGTAAAAATAAAATATGTTTTTAGTTAAATTTATTTTAATTTATTAAAATTAAGACCAAATTGATAGAGTATATAAGTAAGAGTGGCCTAATGTGGAATTATATCAATTTTATTAATTGACACGTCAACACTTATGTCAAATATTAAGGGCATGTGACTTAATTGAATGCATTTAAATAATTGAGTGACTTGATTGATAATATTTCAAAAATAGTGATCAAATTGAAAAAGTGCTATAATTAGATGGTCACTGTTATAGCACCCTTAATTATAATCTGAAGTTTTATTAAATATATATTTTTAGAATAATTTAGATAATATATTAGTTTAAAATTAAAACGTTGCTTTTTTTTTGTAAAAATCTTAGTTTTATTAAGAAAAGAAAATATCCAAAATTATAATCTGGGTTTACAACCATAAGCATAAACTAAATACATAATTATGACATTTTACTATAATCGTTGATATAAAAATTAATTACTTAAGATCACACAAATATCATATAAGAAAAAGATTAAAAACCTAATAAAAACTCAAACAAAATATAGATACAAATATATCTCAACGCGTCGATAAACGAACAACAAAAATAAGATCAAACTATTAAAAAACCACAACAAATCATAAGTTAAAGTCGAAGGATATGAAAAAACTGTCCATTAACACAAATCACACATCTAAATTCAATATGTGGACACCCGTTTTTGTCCGGGTTTTTTTTTTACCGTTATTTTATTATTATTATTATTATCGTTATTTTTATTATAAATTAATTACATGTATTTTTGCAGGCCAAATTAAGGCCTGATTACAATTGGCCCAGAGACCGGGAGCCCAACAACCCATCAGATTAGGGTTTCAAACCCTAAATCAGTTTAGGGTTTCAAACCCTAAATCAGTTTAGGGTTTCAAACCCTAAATCAGTTTAGGGTTTCAAACCCTAATCCCCTAACTACACAGCCGCCGCCCAAGCCAGAATCCAATCCCTCAGCCGCACGTTGATCTTCACCAGTCATGCCTGAGCCGCGTGAGCAACCGTGAGCCAATCACCGAGCCACCAAGCCGAGGTGTCCCGTCGCCGCCGACTGCTCTCCTGCATGAACAGTGACCCAATCAAATAACAGTGGCCTAACTTACCCCAAATCTAAAAAAAAACCCATTAGAATAGCATCCTAAAATCCCGAAAAATCTGGATTTTATTCACCCAATCAGAGAAATCAAATCCTATCTACCTAGATATCATCATCATCTCACCAGGAATCCAGAGAAAGCAAAGATAAAAGAAGCCAGGGAAACGAAAGAAAAAAAGAAAAAAAAACCAGAGGAGACAGAGGGAAATTCGAAACAAAAAAAAACAGAAGAAAAAGGGGAGAAAAGAAAAAAAGTTTTACCTTCTCTAACCCCACCGTGGATCTCTCTGTGACCTTCTCCGATCCCAGCTAGCCCCATTTCTGAAGGTAAAGCCTTTGTTTTTTTCTGGTTTTGGGGGGAAGTCCGGTTCGGGTGGTAAGTTGTGGGTTTGGGTTCTAGAGGTTGGGTTTTCAAAGGAGAGGTCGTTAGTGGGGGATAGTTGATCGGTTTAGGTTTAGTGGCCACTGATTAGCGGTGGCAGGAGGCTTGGTCGCCTCCCATGGCGGTGAGCCGAGGGAGAGTTCTCTCCCACGGGTTTGGGTCTGCGGCTGAGGAAATGAGGGGGAGAGTAAATGATTTTAGGGTTTTAATATAACCCTTAAAAAGGGTTATATTTCAGACATCGAGCGACGTCGTTTTGAGGCATGAGTGAGGCCGAGTGGTGGGATTAAGGGCTAATAGCCCATTTGGTCCTCTTACCTCTGTAATCTTGCACGCGTGTCCTTATAGTTTATGGGTAAACAACAGTTTAGGTCCCTGCAGCTTATGTAATGGTTGTAATCTTGCCACTTTAATGAAATTCCATCATTTCATTTTGAGCTTTTATTTTATTTTTGTTACATTTTCGTCATTATTTGCTATTAAACATTTTTGTGGTTATATTTGTGCTTCAGCCATCAAACTTTAATTTATTTATACATGTGCAGTATAGTTTATTTGTTGGTTCATTTTAGTCACTATTTACTATGTAAAAGAAATACATGTTTTATTCATGTTTATAATCCATGTATTTTGATTCTGAATGCATTTTGATCACTACTTTTATATATTGGGTTAAATGCTGAATATGGCTTGCTTGTTTTACTTTCATTTTATTTTAGTCCTTAATAATATTGTTGAGTTATTTTGGTTTCTAGTATTTGTATTTTTAATGTTTTATATTTGGGTTCTGTTTGTTTTGTAATTGCTGTTTAGTCCTTTAGTTTCTGTTTTTGGCATTTTGGTCCTTTAACTTTCTGTTATTGATTTTAGTATTTTAAATTCCTGTTTTTGCTGTTTAGCCCTTGAAGATTCTGTTTTTACTGTTTTAGTTCCCAAAATTCTTTTTTTTTATTATTATTTTGGTTTCTAAAGTTTCGATTGTATCTATTTTGGTTCTTTAATTTCCTGTATTTTTGCAGTTTGGTCCCTAATATTTTTTTGTCATTTTAGCTCTTTTAATTTCCGTTAATTATATTTTATTGCCTTTAATGATTTATTTTGGTATTTTAGTTTGGTTTGTAATATTTAGTTGTTTGCTTTTCAATCCTTTATACATGTATAGTAAATGTTCTTATTTAATATTGTAAATATTTTATGTGTCATTTGCGATCATATTTGTTTCTATTTTATTTCCTTAGTTGTTAATTTCATTCAAATATTTTTCAAGAACATGAATTTGTAGAACGGGCGGGGAAAGTATCACTGGATCGAGGTGGTACAATCCGATACGACGTTCAAGCTGAATAAATAAAAATGCAAATTTTTCCTTTTACAAGCTTATAGACATTATTTTTATTGTTATTTTATTTTTTGATGTTCATATTGTTTGATATTTAAATTTTAATCTTTATTATTATTTCTTCATTGAATCTTAATATGAGTGATGTATGTTTTGGAAAAATAAAATATGATGTATTTTATGTCAATTTTCGATATTTTTTTTTAAAAAAAAAAAAGAAAATATTCTTTACAAGTAAGAAATAGACGAGGTAGCTTTCCCGGCGGAGGATTGCAAATCTCGGGATTTCTTATTGAGAAAAGGATTTTTTCTATTTATTTATTTTAACTAATATTCAATAAATAGATCATAATTTATTTATTATTATATTTTTCATAATTTTTATTGTATTAATGGTTGTTATGTTAATATTAACGATACATAAATTAAACATATTTTATTTTCTACTCATGACGATGTTATTTAGTGGTAATTCAAAGATAGGATATATACTTTATAGATAAGAAATAGATGAGATAGCTTTCCCGTTGGAGGATTGCAAATCTTGAGATTTCTTACCAAGTGAAGTATTTCTATTATTTTAACAAATATTCAATAAATAGATCATATTTTTTACTAAAGATTCGAAATTATAATTTCCGCCATTTACGACGATGTGTAAGCTACACAGTACCAATTTTGGGCGTGGTGGGGTGTTTACCCTTCCCCACACGTAACCGACTCCCGAACCTGTTTTAAATGAATCTTTGGTAACGTAGACCAAAATTTTGTCTTATAAAATTATTTTTCTTAAAATTGTTTTTAAAAGACGTTTTTAGGTATTTGACCTACCTAATCCAAAGGTCGATGGCGACTCGAGTCAATTTAATCCAAATTAATCCAAAATACTCAATTTTTCAAAATAAAAGTCATAATTGTTTTTTAAAAAAAAATACTTAATTGTTTTAAAAAAAAATGGTTATGACACAATACAATTTTCCTTTTGATTTTTCAGTTAATCTGATATTTCATATGATTCCATCAACATTTTCTTCGGTTTGAGAAAGTGTTAGTTTCTTGTTTATGTTTATCAACTCTCAAGGTTTGTGATCGAGGCAGTTATTGGCGTATTGCCATTATAGCTACGTTCATATATCGGATTTTTCAATCGATCTTTCTAAATTTGAGCTTCCTACCTATTTGTATAGCTAAAACGGTAACGCTTCTCTTTGATTGTTAGTTTTCATAACGACTTTGATTTATGGATTCTATGCTTCATATGAAGGAAGTTACTGTTATGTTGTGTTCTTATTCTGGCTGTCATTATTGGTAATAAGATATCTGCTTTGGTTACAGGGACATGCGTAACAACAGAGTTGCACTTTTTGATGGCATCGAGGAAGGTGGCATAGGGGCCTCATCTTCGTACTCGCACGAAATCGATGAGCATGAAAATGAAAGAGTAAAATGCCTTGGTTCACGACAGTATACGAGTAAAATGCCAAGGCAGCCGCAACAAGAAATCTTTAATTTACAATCTGCTTTATTCAGTGGATATGATTTACTTAACCCACTTAAAATTGGATTAATGCTACCGATTTTCAAACCTTGAAGAAGATGATATTATTAAAAAAAAGCATCCATGAATTTTAAACTCATACCGTAAAATAAACATGAAATTTTCATGGATATACCTAAAGCTCACGGTGAAAACATACGCTGCATGAATTAATTTATATTAAAGCTGAATTTAGCAAAAGACTGCATAAATAACTTTTTGATCTGCAGCTTTGCAGGGAGAACTAAGAAGGTTTGTGTTGTTCGTTGATTACATAATAACAATTACTCGAAGCTCAACTTCATTAAAACATGAAATAATAACAAATCTTCAGCACACACTATCAAGTTCTAGATCAAGAAAACAAGAATACGAAATAATTAAAAAAAAGGAAAAACAAAAACAGAACGTCTTAATTCATCTTGCCTTCCCTTGCTCCTCGAAGTATGATTTTACCAGCTATTAATACTTCATAATAATCTACAAACAACTATACATATATAAAGAAATCCTCTTAATTATATGTATATATATAATAATAATACTATGGATCATGACCTAATCGCAGCTCCAAGTCCAGTTCATATTCTTGACTACTCCCATATGTGTTGTTGTTTTCGTGATCAAATGAACCAATTCCCAATCTAAGAGTACTCCCAGGCCAATGATTCTCACGCTGTGAGTTGTCTACAAACAACTCATCACTGTTTCGGGGAAAAAGTTTTATAACTTACAGGTAATACCTAATGAAGATCCATGGAGTAATGCGGGCGATGGCTTTGGATAGGAGGATAGGGTTTAGGGTTTAGGGTTACGTTGTAGTTGTCATCACAAACAGAAACTTTGTCTGCAACTCTAGGAAGAGAACTAGGCCTGCTGCTCTTGGCTCTCTCCTGCCTATGGATGTTCATGTGCCCTCCTAAAGCTTGTGCCGTGGTGAACCCTCTCTTGCAAAACACGCACTCGTAGGACCGGCCGGTACCAATATCATTGGTGTCTTCGCTCGAGCTCCTCGAGCCTTCGAGCTGGCTGGATTCCATGGGAAGTGTTGAAGATCTAATCAAAGATATTATTGGTTCGGTTGGAGATTATGGTGTGGTGGAAGAAGGAGATGGGGTAATATAGAGAGGAAAAGATGAGATACGTATAGCAAAAACAAGAGACAAATGAGAAACAAAGGCATTGGGTAATAGCAATTAGCTGTCTGAAAAATGTTCAGAAAAGTCTTAGATGTTTGCTGGGCGAGCTTTTCTGTTAGCCGGCTATGGTGGTTATTCTATTTCCACCTTTGGCAGACAATACTTTAATATTTTATCAATTTTTTTCCTACTATTTGTCTCCCAATTAGAATTTCTATGTTGTTCATTTCGTGAAATTTTCACCTAATTTATTTAAAATTAATTATTTTCCAATTAAGATTGTACTTCCGTTTAATTCGTACATATTAATTAAGGAGTATTTAATATTTAGAGTTAATTAAATTACAAGATCTAAACTCTAACTCTAATTTTAAATTGACCATTAAATTTTAAAATATTATATTTTAGTCATTAAATTATCAATATTACTTCATTTTTTGTCAAGGCAAAAATGCATCAGATGTCCCTATTCTTTTTTTAAAAAAAAATCAATGTGGCTCTCGTATTTTTTTCTCCCTCAATGTGCCGCCTTAACTCAGAAAACAAACCTAATATGCCCCTTTGACCAATATTTTTTCGTCGTTGACCGTTACGATGTTGAGGTAGCAATTCACGGTGATGACATGGCAGTCCATGGTGGCAGATTAAAATGGTGGATGACATTATAGATGGGCTAAATTGGTAACTCTAACATGACAGATGGACCGTCACATCAGCATCGTGGACCACAACGTCAACACCGTGAACTGGCACTCCAGTATTGTAATGGTCAACAACAAAATACGTTGGTCAAAGAGTCACATTAGATTTATTTTCTGAGTTGGAGGCCACATTAAGAGAAAAATAATGTAAATTATTTAGAATGTTTAGAAACTTAGAGACCAATTCAAAATGGAGATGATAATTCTCATCATATGTAATTATCTCTAATATGTACCAATATGAATTAATTAACTCAACTGTCATACATACTTGTTTATAAAATTATTACATGTTAAACCTATTCACATTGAACCACTAATCTTAATATTTACGAGTCAAATACGTTAAGCCTAAGGAACTTTCAGGAATTGACGACATTTTCAAAGTTTAAAATGCAACTTTCATTAAATAAGCACGTATTATGTCCTTTCAAAAAAGACAAAGCCCTCAGCTCTCAATAGTTAAATGAAATAATTATTGTTTTGATCCTCTCTCAGTTACCAATAATTCAATTTAAACTTTTTAAAATAATTTCAAAATTTTACACCTTTATTTGAGATTGTTGCTTTAATTTGTGACTTCATGCTTGGAATGTATATCAGAAACATGTAGGAACCTTCCTGCATAACGTAAATAGGGGAAATAGTGTACTTTTTGTACCCACCATTTGTCCTCCAGTATCAACTTTTCCACCATAATTAAGCCCCAAAAGTATAAATATAATTGATGACTGAAGGTTAAATCTTCTTAGTTTTAAAATTAACAAAATTTATCAGTTAAATGTTTTGATATATATATATATATTATCATTAATCATTATTGTATTGTATTAAAATAACAATTAATCTTATTAATGTGACACTTATCATAGTACAGATGATTATAAGATAAATAAATTTGAAGTTTTTAAAAATATCAATTAGATCTCTCCACCACATCATCAGTTACACTTTATTGTTACATCATTAACAAAAACTAATATATGTTCTTATGACATGATTTTTCTATGCTCTTGTGATATTTTATTATGGCTTTTGGTAAGTTTTATGCGTACCTATGTGGTCGTGTTGGTGCTCGCATAAAGATCCTCATGACATTTATTTTCTGATTAGTTTATCGGTAGTCATGGATTGTCAGATCTCTTCTATGGTAACATGTTGTTTTTCGATATTATCAAAATTGTGTTGCGAAGTAGTCTGTCAGATTACTTGGTTCGCTCACCATTATTTTATCACTACGTAAAACGTCTCGTTCGGTAGAAACAACGAATAGTACTATTCTCGAAAGAATGTTTAATTTTTCTTCTTATCTTTGAGTTTAATATTTTTATTTTAAGTGTACATTTTTTTGTTGATTAATGTCCCCGATTTTCTCTTTAGGTTTGTTGTAATTTTGATTCATACAATTACATCTATTAATGAAATCCAGTTGATATAGTTAAAATATAACAGAGTCAATGAAGGTAAACAAATACAATGAGACATTGACTTGAAAAAAATATCACGTCTTAAGTTTTACTTAATTAGATATTAATTAACGATGTTAACTTAAAGTGTTATAATAATAATATATAAATGAACGTTTTAGATATGAAATTAGACATTTTATTAAAATATATATATCATATTAAATATTTTATCAATACATATATATACCAACTTTGATATTACCTGTTAGTTTATAATAGGTCATGAAAAATTAAAGGATTTTTTAAAATTAATTTATATAATTCTTTAATAAATTTTAAGTCTAATATTAATCTTATCTAAAAGGAGGGAAAATATAACTCTAAAATTATTCGAGTTGTATTTTACAATTTGATTTAAACTTGAAATTTTTTGAGTTGAGACGAGTTTATAAAATTGCAACTCAAATTTAATTCAAATCAAGTAAAAAAAAATCAAATTTTTAAATTGAATCGAGTTTTACTCACCCATACAAAATACAAAACAAGGCAAATATCAATCTTGAATTACGAGGAACCATGAATATATGGCCGATAGAGGCCGGTTTTGTATTGGAAGCCCGTCCAACAAGTGGGCTACAATTATCCGATGGACCTGTCAGTCCATGCCAGCTCCATTTGTATAACCAATTAGAGTTGACACAAGTGGTTGAGATTCATGAATTTAATCTTGTAACGTTAAGTTTGAATCCTACCACTGTCACTCTTAGTAGACAATCTGTAAATTCCTATGTAAATCTTAATTGGGTCTTAGATATACATTAACCCTGGACTAAGAGAGCCAACCTTAACCTAAACTTTTATGTATCCAAAAAATATGTAAAAAAAAACATTAAAAAAAATTAATTTATGTATATATAAATGATTAATTTTGGACAAATAAATCGATTTTTTAACAACTTTACTCACAAATCAACCGTCATATTAATTATATAATATGTGATTGGATTGAAGTTGAACGAGGCTCAAATTTTGTTAGAGGAACTTTATAGCCTTAAGGCACAATATGTGAGACGAGAGGCGAATAGAGTGACACACACTCGTACAATGAGCCTTGTCGAGGATCAATCTTTTTTGGTTTTATTATGACGAATCAAATTATATTAAAAATGATGTAATTCTTGATGCAATCGACATTTAAATGAAATCTATGTTACCTTTTGAGAAGAAGAAAAAAATACAGATTAGACAATTAAATCTTACAATATTACATTAAGAAATGTAAAAGGCATAGTATTTGAGTTGATAGCTATAGTGATTTCAGCTAAGAATTTGAAGTCTCAACGCCCATGAATTAAAAGCAAAAGGACTTGACTTTGCGAACAAGAAGGAAGAGAAGAGAAGAGACGAGACGAGACGAGCAGGCAGCCTTAAGAAGATGACGTGCACCGACTAGCTTTTCCTTTTTGTCCAAATACTCATCCTTTCACTAAAACATGCACTTGTTCACCTCCTGTTCTCCGGTCTTTGACCCTCCCCTAAACGTCTATTCTTTTAGCCTTTTTCTTGTTTATTTTTCACCCTTGTGGGGGGAATTCTCCTCATGTTGACCCCCTTTTTTCATCCTTCAAGAACCTGCCTTTTCACTGTTCCCCTCTTTTTAAATGCTCCGACACTGTGTGACGGTGGGCAGCAGAGTTGTTCGAGTGTTGGTTTTTTGTTTGTTTTTGGTCGTGGTTTGCTGGGATGGCGAAGGAAGCCTGGGTTTCTTGTTAAAGAAAGCCCATCATGTTCCCCCCTGACATCTTGTGGGGAACATGCAACACTTTCAGATTGTTGGGAAACACAACATCAACACTCGAGATTTGCCATTACACTACTCTTACCTTTTAATCACCCGTAATTAAAAGATTAACTACGATGTTAACATGACACCAACATAATATTAATTCATTATTGAAAAATAAGAGGGAAAAACTATTGCATCAGCTATACTATTAGTTTTTTTAACACGGATGATAAAAAAGGGAACAAAATATAGTGTTGGGTATGATTTTTAAAAGAAAAATAGTTTGGTGGTCAAAACAAAACCGTATGAACAGCCTGTGACTAAATACATATTTTACCTTTTTTATTTAAAATAAAGAACATGGGATACTAGGGGTATGGTTGGTGAGAGTATTGTAAGTACATTCCCCTCCGGGTGGCTTACTATCAAACAGTATACAAGTAAAGGGCTACAGTTGGACGCATGCTTTGGTGATCTTGATGGGAATTCTCATCTTTTTTGTTCCCAATTTCAACGAGTATATAATTAATAAAGGAAAGCCTTTAAAGAATAATGACGTACTCTACGTTCTGATTTCGCATCGCAAAGAATGCAAATAGAACATTCATTAATTGATGAAGAAACATCCCATCCTCATCTGTCATATACCAAACAAACAACTTCACCATCCAATATTATTATGTCATTTAATTAACCTTACTCGACTACGTACCCTCTTATGATCATCCTGGTTTTGACAGTTAAAGGGAAAGAAATTTTCTGAGCAAAGCCCATGTCTGATACATTAAATGAAAAAAGTAAGGCAGCCTTGAACTCTTAACATCAGTATTGCTTCATATAATAACAGCATTTCATCATGGATCATAAAAAGGAAGAAGGAACCGAAAATAAGTAAATGCAACCTATATGATGAGATAAGATACATAAATTTGGAAGGCGCCATTGCAGTTAAAGATGACCGAGTCGAAGCTCCAAATCTAAAACCTCCTTTGAATCTTCAAGCTCGTAGTTCTGAGGGTGCATCTTCAAATTTGCCAAATCTCCGAGTTGAGAGTTGAAGGGCTTTCTTCGGTTTTCCCCATAGGATAGAACTGAAGATGGAGAAGGAGTAGTAGTGTTGTAGAGTGGGGAAAGCAAGGAATGATGGGGATAGGCTGATATGTTAGCCGAATGAGAGGATATTAAATTAGACGACGGTGAAGCATTAAGGTTAGGGTTAGGGTTTGGTTTGTTAGGGTTCTGGGATTCTAAAACCCATGAAGATAACAATCTTAACCTGGCTCTATCCTTCCTATGAACATTCATGTGACCCCCGAGTGCTTGAGCTGACCTGAATTCCCTTTTGCAAAAGCTGCAGCTGTAATATTTTGCAGGCCATGGTGATTTACAACATGAGTAATCTTCACCATTCAGCTCCATAAAGTCGAACCTGTTCAAGTCCCACTTTGTTCTCGAATCACTCCTCTCCATGCTTGCTTTCTATATTCTACAGACATCACAAAAAAAAGGTATTAAAAACTTCAAAACAGTGTTGGTTTGAGCAGAGAGTTCGAAGGAAAATCTTGTAGAGAAAAGGGAAGATAACGTACTGATGATCGATATGCGAGTGATGCAGTTAAGTTGACCAGAGTGAGACGAACTGGGCAAGTATTATATCTTGCTTTATAGATAGCCGCTTCTGAAATTCTATTCTCCACAAACAAAAAACAGTTTTGTTGTATTAAATTAAATGTTGCTTCTGTTTCTGGATATTAATTAATTGACTGATATAACAATCCAAAAAGGTCAATCGAAAAATAGTAAAATCAAACGTTGATCGTCATGATACTTATATGACAATTCACAAACTTACATGACAATCTACAATATTGATGTGACAGTTCATGATATTATTGTGACAGTAAACAATGGACGATGATGTGGTAGGTAGACTTAATTGATTATTTTAGAAAGTTTAAGAAATTATTTAATTTTTTTAAAAAAATATTTAAATTAAAAATATAAAATATAAAAAATATTAAGATATTAAATACATTAAATATAAAAATGCTACAAAATTAAACTATTAACTAAAATTTTATATAAGGACCACGTTGAGTGTAAAAAAAATGTTCATAGACCATGTTAATCTTTTTACAAAAGTTTGAGAGTTTTAAATACCATTAAGTTAAAAAAATATTGTTAAAATGATTTAAACATGCGTAAGGTAAGTTAAAAATCTAGATATAATGTTTCCTTATTTTTAAATTTCCAAAACAATTTTAATGAAAATACTGAGAACGTCTTTTTTATGTCTTCATATTTTCACTTATTTTTTTTTTCATTTTCAAGAAATCATTTTTTCAATTTTACAACCAAACTTGTTTTGTTCAACGTTTTATATTTTCTAAAAAAATGAAAATGAAAATAATAAATATTTTTTAAAACCAAATAGACTCTTACTGTGTCGATTTATAGATATTATGAGCCCCAATCCTCCTTCAGCTATGGGTTTACAAACTGCATTCAAGCCCACTCTAACACCCTGGGCCTTTGAATCGCTTTCTTTCTCTCGATAAGAAATTGTGACCATAAGATGAAAAATATCATTATTGATTCACCATGGGTTGCAGTAGAAGGTTACAGTCAAAGTTGCTTGCAAAAAGATGTAAAAGATGTCAAGGTTCAACGCTCCTGCTTACTGTTTAGGTCTTCCTTTGCTTATATCCATGCTGCTTCTAGGAAAGCCAGAAAAGGGACTATTTTCCCAGTTTTACACCTCGTTTTCATAATCCATTTCGTGTCCAAAGGATTCGCAGATACATTGATCTAAAGACCAGTCTAGGAGCGTTGAAATCCTCAAAAGAAAACCCCAAAGTCCATGTTCCAACCCGACATGCCGATTAACACCAGTGTTTGATTCAGCAAACTGCTTGATTAAAGAAGATTTAGCTGATAATTTTACACTTACGTGACGACGTTGTCTAATTGACGTGCATCCCAGGAAACTCAGGTCAACCCATCGAGAGCGATGCGTTTCTAGTCGTCCAAGCACATATAAAAACACCAAACTTCGCTAATTATCCTCAAGTTCAGGGCTACATCGATCTTGATTAGTCATTTATTTGCTTGTTAGCTTTGTGCCATAAACGTTAAAATGGGCAATCTACGTCGTTTTCTTGTCGCTGCAACCGTGATCTTTCTTGTAAGCACTCATCCGTACGAGGGTTCCGGGCGGGTTCTAAACGGCGGAGGATATCATGATCTTGTGCTGCAGTCTGTCCACAAGGGGGAACCTATCCCTCCTTCTGAACACAACGGCTGCACCAACATTCCTGGCAGTAATGAGCCGCCTTGCATCGGCGGCAGGGCCTTTGCAGGCCATGTCATGGCTCCTCCGCGGCTACGACCTGGCCAAACGATTCCGTTTAATGCAGCAGCCTAATCTCAAATGAATCCCTTCATGTTGCAGCTGGCAACTGATTAGTACTTCATTGGTTTAGCCGGTGAAATTGAATAATGGGAACCTTCCTGAGTCCCATTATTGTTCTCTCTTTTTTCTGTTGACATATTTCTATGTTTTTGTTCAAATTTTCGATACAAATGTAAAGCATTTGCTAAATAGAAGGTGAATTGTTAATAAAAGGTGTAATAATTACTTACGGTTTAATTTATATATAATAGTTTCTGTATATAGTTATATAATAATTATCTAATTTAATTTATCAGTTAAATATTAAATCTCTAAAGAAAATTCAAATAATCATTCAATTAAACATTAAATACTCGAGCTACTCGAGATCAACTCGATCAAAGTTCGATAAATATCCAACTCAAGTTCTTAAAGAGCCGAAACAAGTTATTTGATACTCGACTCTCATGATCAGCTCGAAAATATATTATATTAAGATTTTATTTTTTTAAAAATAAATTATTAATAATATTAACATTTATGTGTTGGAAAAAATTGAGTATGAAGTATTCATTTATTTAAAGTTTAGGTTCAAGTTTGAGTTTGAGGTTTTCAATCGAGTTAAGTTTAAGATTTTTTTTTTCATTTCGAACTTTTACTAGCTTCAATTCATGATTTCGAGTTCGAATCGATATTACAAATTTTAGACTTGCGAGTTTTCGAGTCGAGCTGCTCAGACTCGACTAGTTTAGAGCACAAATTGACTCAGCCGTTAAGGGTCTGACTTTTGACTAATCCGTGGTTTAGAGGTTAAAACGTGGAGTAACTGATGAGCAACACGTTTGGCATCTTCTAGCACCAAGAGTCATAGAAAGTGACTGATATGGACAATTTACGTTTATATCATCGCCAAAACAATATGGATCCGACTATGGTTTTATGAATCGATTTTCTCTCTCAACCTCCACTAATTATATACATACATAAAGACAAAATCTTACGAATTGTGATTCAGTAAAGGAACAAATTAAGCATGTTGCTTGAGCTATACAGCCTAGGTCGTATAAACTTCAAGCAAAAGATCATGTTAACATTCCTCTGTTAATGTTCATTAATCAAAGACGCTGTTTACTGCTTGTGCCTTCCATTTTCTATGTCCGTGCTGCTTCTTGGAAAGGCCTATTTTCCCAGTTTACACTCATTTTCCTTAATTGAATATCCTACGACTTTAAAGGCTTCAGAAAACCTCATAAAAGTCCATATTTCAACCCAAAACCCAAATGACACCATTGTTTGATTCAACTTACAGCTCAGTCGAACATCATTTTGCTCACTTTCTACTTACATGTCGACACCACTACTTGACACATGAATCCCATTCTTTTACTTTGAATCTTATGAGGCAACTTGTAAGCCATTGTTAATTCCTAGTTATTCACGTTTTATGTGTTGACATAGACTGTATGAACTAGATAGGCATTAATAAAATTTTAGAGTAGACACCGTCGATAAATTGAACAACAAACATGTAGAAATTCAAATTTTAAGGTGTGCACGTGCCAACTCATGCATCTGCCGCCATAGGATATAGATATGCTATGTTATCAAATATTTTTTTATGATATTTATTCTTTTCATAAAAGAATTACAATAGATCTCGTTCAAGAATACCTTGCTTACTCCTCTAACCTTTAATGTGTTATCGAAGTTGTTGGTAAAAAGATTGCGGTCTAAACACACTAACCCACCCCATGTTGAACAAGTTAGTGATTTGGACCGGGTCCCGTCTTCTATTTCCATCGTTGAACTCTTTCCTCCTTTTCCCCTCCGATTCAAAACTTCGGTTTAATCCGAATGCTTAACAAAACGAACACGTTTGCAATGCATCAGATTCCACGGGCCATCCAATTTCAAACCAAGTTGGTGTTTACCGTTTACGTTTTTCCTTGTTTAGAACCCATGTTGTTTCTTGGAAATCCAGTAAAAAGACCAGAGCAAGCGTGTCTCCACCCGTCTCGAACAAGAGGAACGGATTCAAGATTTTATGATAGACAATAAATTTATAAAATTTCAAAAAGAATAGAATTTATTATCAATAAAAATTAAAATACATACATTTAAATTATATTAGACTTTAAAATTTTTAAGTGAAAATCGATCGGAAGTCTCCTCCGCCCACGAAAATGGTCCCCCAAGTCTTTAGTCCAATCCACATGCCAGATTGACACTAGGGTTTGATTCAGGAAGCAGAGCGGTCAAAAAATATATTTCTAATTTTATAACGTCACGAGGCCACACACAATCCCACATTGGGTCAGTCAAGTTGTCAAAAACACATATAAATACGCGCAGCCGGCAGTCTAATTATCTTCAGATTCAGAACTACACCGATCTTACATTAAAATGAGGAACCTGCACCATTTTCTTGTCACTGCAGCTGTGATTTTTCTTGTAAGCAACCACCCATACGTGGCTTGGGGCCGGATTCTAAACAAGGATGGTCTTGTGCTGCAGTCTGTGCAGAAGGGAATACCTACTCCTCCATCTGAACACAGTGGCTGCACCCACATTCCTGGCCGCACCGGACCGCCTTGCATCGGCCAGAGGGCTTTTGCCAGCCATGTTATGTCTCCTCCAGTGCTACAACCGGACCGAATGGTTCCATTTCATGCGTCAGCCTAATTTCAAACGAACCAATCCTTTTTCTTGAAGCTAGCTGTTGATAATATGATTATGAAATTAAATAACGGGAATATCCTCAAATCCTGATTGATGTTTTTTATTATTTTTAATGGTATTATTGTTACTCTTTGTTGTTGTTGTATGTTGACATAAATAAAACATTTGCTAATTAATAAAAGGTGAATAGTTAAGTTTTTTATAATCATCGTAACCGATTTATTAATCGATTAATCCAGATTATATATTTGTAGAGGCGAGTGTGAATCTCCCAACTCAATTTGTTTCATTTGCAAATATCAAAAGTCGAACTTTAATCTTACTTAAGGGATCTAATATCTCATCCTACTAGACCAAGAAATAAATAGTTAATAATAAAAAAAACATAGTTTTTACTTATTTTTTAGATTAATATTTTGTCATCCATGGTTTCAACCAATAATATTCTTCCATCTTATTTTTTTTCCAAAGTAAGTCTTCACCTCTTTCTTACCTGTAAATAAGGAGTTAACAGTTATTTGAAAGTTATTTTAGAATTAATGGATGCAATTCACTGGGATCATGAATTATGTGGTGAGTTGGGTCCATGAAATAATTTCTTCGTATGATAGGGAGAGGTGAGAGTAGATAAGTTTCTCTATATATCTGAAATTCTTCGAGACGTAGACAGTAAAAAAGATAATCAATTGTATATGCTACAACAAATTTATCAATTTATGATATAATTTCTATATGACGTTACGTAAACGTTACAAAATATACTATAAAAGTGACATTTTTTTTGTTTTCGTCACATTTAGTAATTAATGGTATATCTTGTATGACTATTTTAAAAATATTCATCGATTTTCGTCACTATATGTTTGACGCTAAAATTTTCCTCCAAAAAAATTGGTGGGAAACCTTTTAATGACGTTTAGATAAAATTGTGACGTTGTAAAGTCGTCTCCAATGAAACGAAAGTATTAGTGACAATTTATTATAATGACGATTCGATTTGAATTAGTGAAATTTCAAATTTGTCACCAACAAAGTTTATTTGTGACAATTTGATTCGTCATAGTTTATATGAAATAAAAGAAATATGACGTTTTATTCTTGTCACAAAATAAGCTTAACATTACAAAAGCAATTATTTGATCCTCATTGTTATATCTCTTGTTTTTTGACGATATGGAAATACATCTTATGGTTGTGTCAATTAATGTTTAGTGCCAATAATTAACATAAAAAATAGCACAAATTCTTTTAGAAACATATTGGATTTGTCAACTAATTCAAAATTTTATTGGTGAAAAAATTTAAAATGATCTTAGATTTTAGATTTATAATTTCAATAGTTCCTATTAATTCTTTCAAAGTTGTGTGCTCTATAAATATTATATATATATATATATAAGAATTTTTTTATTTATATATATTTGAAGGGTTAAAAAACCCTAACCATGTAAAATAAATTATTTCAAAACTTAATTTTTTTTCACCCAATTAAGCCTTTGCATTAAGAAATTAAATCAATTAAGCCATCAAACTATAAAATTACATTAATTAAGATCTTTGATCAATCTTTAAGTCTTAACCTTTTTTAGGTATTTGTCATGTGGCAGCGTCAAAGGGAATTACATGTCAAATTTTAGGGAATATTTTCTAGATTTTTTAATAATTTAATTTAATTTTTTTAAAAAATAAAAAATTATGGAAATATTTTAAATAATATTTTTAAAATGTAAAAAATATAAAATTATTTATTTTTATATAAATTTCAAAAAATTTTAAAAAAATAAAATACTAAATATTATTGAAATTATAATAATTTCAAAAACTAAAATTATAAAAAATATTTAATAATTATATTAAATATTAATTTATTTTTTTTAAACCTTGAAATTTATTCAAAAATAAAAATACTTTTAAAATAATAAAAAATATTTTCTTTTTAAATATAAATTATTACATAATTACTTTAAAAATATATAAAATCTTACAATATTATTCTAAAATATTAAAAAAATATAAAAATTAAAATATATAGAAAATATAAATTTTTAAAAATTATTCAAAAACATAAGAAAAAACTCTAAAATTTCTCATACAAATGATAAAGTGACATTATACATAAATGTCACTATATGTTTAACAATATGTGACGATAAAAACATACAACATTACGCTAGACATTTAGTGACACGCATAGGGTGACGATTGTCGTGACATCGAATTTCATGTCACGGAATACAAATAGTGACATAAATATAAGTTTTAATGATAATATTTTTAATGTAAAAAATAAACAAATTTATTGTAGTGATATAATGGTGAACATTCAGGAGAAAGAAGAAAAAATAACTTCTAATTCATTTTTTTTACAAAAAAGAAAGTATTACAATCTGAACTTAAAATCTCTCTATCCAAGCTATATATGTAACCTAATTTCACACACATTTAGCATTTGTCCCTAAACTTAATTAGGGGAAAAGAGTACAACACAACTAGGTAAAGCTACAACACAACTGAAGCTCTAGGTTTCTTTCTCTTTGTTGGGTAGAGAAGCTCGTATTGAAATTAATGGGGTGGACAGTTGCCTGGTGTGGGGATGAACCCTCTCTGGTTGCAGCCAATGACTGGCGCCGATGAATGATCTTGAGGAATCATCCGAGCCGCTGCAAACTGACTAGCAAAAACCAAGAGCAAAGCAATAATGAACACTTTGATACAGCTGTGGGTTATTATGTTTTTGGAAAGGTACGCCATTTTTGTTGATACAGGTTCAGGGATGAGGATGTTTAAGAATCGTTTTGCTTTCTCAAGGTTTGAATGAAAATGGGGTACGTTTAAATAGAACAACCATCCGTGCATGACTGACGGCCATGGTTATTCGCGCGAAATCACCATGCAACTTGCTGAAATAAAGGTAGCACTGTTTTATTTGCCGACTTGTTTATTTTGCTTGGACGTCAAGTTTCCATTTTTATATTTTTGTTCAGATCGGAATATTCCCCAAACTAAAACCGAGCGTAAACCGTGGCTCTGGGGCCTCATACGAGTCGACCATCGTATGCATTATAACTTTTTCTTTTATTCTTTACACATGCATTAGACATTGATGTATAAAAAGCTTAATATATTAAAAATAAGTGTATAAATTATTTTTCTGCTAATCCAGGTATTGAACATTATAAACATCACCATTTTAATTTTTAAGTGTATCGACTGTAAAAATGTTAAAAACATCGTTACGTGACATGTGTCACGTTCTGGTAATCTATAAATTTTAATGGCAATATTTTAAATGTTAAAAATAAATAAATTTGTTGTAGTGATATAATGGTGAACATTAAGGAGAGAGAATAAAAAATAACTTCTAATTCATTTTTTTTTTTACAAAAGGAAAGTATTACAATCTGAACTTAAAATCTCTCTATCCAAGCTATATTTGTAACCTAATTTCAGACACATTTTTGTTGATACAGGTTCAGGGATGAGGATGTTTAAGAATCGTTTGCTTTCCCGGGGTTTGAATGAAAATGGGGTACGTTTAAATAGAGCAACCATCCGTGCATGACTGACGGCCATGGTTATTCGCGCGAAATCACCATGCAACTTGCTGAAATAAAGGAAGCACAGTTTTATTTGCCGACTTGTTTAGCTTGTAAGTAAAGTATGGGGTTGTTTCAGGAAAGGCGGACTAATATACGGTTCATATACGACGTTACCGGATATATTAAAAGATATTTGACAAATTCGGTTTAGCGCTACCGGAAATATCGAGTAATAATAATGTAATAGGTGGAAATCATAAAGAAATATTAAAAAAAGTTGGCAACCGACAAACTTAGCTTGTCGGTTTGTGTCGATGCTTTATAAAAATATATTAATCCATAACAATATAACAGGTAAAAAAATGACAAAATCGGTCTATAAATGGCAAAACAAGTAAAGCGCTACCGGATATATTGAAAGTATCGATACTTTATAAAAATGTATCGATCCATAACAATATAACAGGTAAAAAATGATAAATGACAAAACAGATAAAGGGCTACCTGATATATTGAAAGTGTCGATACTTTATAAAAATGTATCGATCTATAACAATATAACAGGTAAACAAATGACAAAACCGGTCTATAAATGACAAAACAGGTAAAGCGCTACCGGATATATTGAAAGTGTCGATACTTTATAACAATGTATCGATCCATAACAATATAACAGGTAAACAAATGACAAAACAGGTAAAGCGCTACCAGATATGTTGATTGTCTCGATACTTTATTATAAGTATCGACATTTTTGGAATTTAAAAGAGAAGAAGTTATAGCGCTAATAAAGTGTCGATACTTTATAAAAATGTATCGATCCATAACAATATAACAAGTAAAAATATGACAAAACCGGTCTCGAAATGACAAAATCGGTAAAGAGCTACCGGATATGTTGAAAGTGTCGATATTTTATTATAAGTATCGACACTTTTGGAATTTAAAAGAAAAGAAGTTATAGCGCCAATAAAGTGTCGATACTTTATAAAAATGTATCGATCCATAACAATATAACAGGTAAAAATATGACAAAATCGGTCTCGAAATGACAAAACCAGTAGTAAAAAAGTGTGCTTGTGTGGTCATTTTTATTTCAGAATTTTCATTTTTTTTAATACAAAAAGTTGGATATTTTAAGCAAAACCTAGTAAGAAAAGAACAAAAACTTTGCAGTAACAAAAGAATAACATTGAGAAACCCACCATGTTATCAGTTTTTCAAAGAACAAAAAACTGGTGCACGCATAAGTATCGATGCATTTATGAAAAGTATCGATCCAAAAAACATCGAAATCAATAATTATTATGTAACATGTAAATTTACAATGTAACCGGTAAAAATATACTAGTTTATTAGCAAATAGGTTTACATTATATATCGACACTCTTTAAATATGTGTCGATATTTTTTTCCCAAAATGAAAGCACAACGAGGTGCACACATAAAATGTCGATACATTTAAAATTGTATCAATCCCAAAAACATCAAAACCGATAATTATAATGTAATAGGTAATTTTGCAATGTTACCGTTTTAAATATACCTGTTTAGTTAGAAAATAGGTCAATATAAGCGCTACTTATTACATTATATAAGCGCTACTTATTACATTATATAAGCGCTACCTATTACATTATATAAGCGATACCTAATATATTATTGTACTTGATAATATTTCTGGTTAAATGATATAACATAACCGGTTACACCATTTTTTAGACGTCGCACAGCATAAGTTCCCGTAAAGTATCCATTTTTATATTTTTTGTTGAGATCGGAATATTCCCCAAACTAAAACCGAGAGTAAACCGTGGCTCTGAGGCCTCATACGAGTCGGCCATCGTATGCCATATAACTTTATTCTTTACACATGCATTAGACATTGATGTATAAAAAAGGCTTAATATATTAAAATAAATATCTAAATTATTTTTCAACATTATAAACATCACCATTTTAATTTTTAAGTGTCTCGATCGTAACAATGTTAAAAAAATCGTTACGTGACATGTGTCACGTTCTGGTAATTTATAAAATTTTATTTAAAATAAAATCTTTAAAAATATATTCTTTAAAAACACCCAAAATTGTCAGAAACAAAAAACACTAAAAATTTGAAAACTTTTATTATAATTCCTATACACAAGCTAGTCACCATCGTTGTTGCCGTTGTCGACCAAACCTCCACTCGACCGAACCTCCACCAACGACACAACCACCATCACTCGCTAACCTTTGAAATCATTTAGTCACCGTTACCAAATACTAGTATTAGCGAAATGTAAATCGAATGAAGAAATCCATTGTTGATTAATCTTAAGTAAAATTATGAGTTTTATACCTTAACCCTTATTTATAGAAGGAAGAACTTCTATTTTCTAGGAAGGACTAAACCTCTGTAAGTAGAGGGAGATGGAGAGGGAGAGGAGTTTAAAAAAATATTTTTTTCAAATATAGATTTTATTTTATAATTTTTAAATAATTTTTTTAAAATCATTAGAATACTACACATGTTATCCAACAGAAATTTTTAACAATCACTATGATTGATACACTTGAAATAATAACATTTATAATATTAAACAACTGAATTAATCAAAAAATAATTTAGACATCTAAATAAAAAAATGAATAATTTTGACACTTATTCTTACATTAACCTTTTAAAGAATAGTGATGTATAATACATTTTACGCAATAGTTAAAGTCACGTAGGAGTTGACGCTGAAAGCAGAGTCGAGTTTTTTCAGAGTGGACTTTCTTTCTCTGAATTTTCCGTTTTCTGTGATTGTTGTTTTTGTATTTTTTTAATATATATATTAAGCTACGACTTCGGGCATCATATTCCAGTTTAAGATTTTGACATTTTATTTATTTATTGTCAACTTAGACCTACCTTGCTTCCAAAGTAAGCATCCAATTCTTGTAACTTTCTCCCTGTCGATTCTCGCATTTTCACAAGCACCAAAGATGAACGTACATCAAAGGCATGCAGCTACGGGGAAAATCATTTTTATCATTTATATATATAATAATAATAATAATACATATTATAAAGCGTTGCTTTCATTACAATCAAGTTTATCTTATTGGCCGAACTAATTTATATCGGTGAATAAAGGAATCGTTGTTGTTCCTATAAGTCATGAGTTCGAGTATCAGCGGCTGCAGCAGGGATATTGAACATTCATTATCAAATGGTTGAGAGTATTTAGAACGTACACTGCTCTGTAATCACAAACAAGTTTTATCATAGTGATGTTTAAGTTATAAATTCATTAAATATAATTAACTCTTGTCAGTTGATGGTTGCATGTACTTTCATGTATGGAATGGTGCTAGATTCCGTTTAGTTTTATTTTTTAAAAGTTAAAAGCATTTCTGAAGTCATAAATAATGTTTATAACTTGAAATAAAAATATATTTAAAAAATCAAACTAAACGGAAAAGATTAAAATTTCCATTTAAAAAATATTTTTGGAACCCAAGAAATTAAGGGGAAATTAGGCTGGCCTGCCATGCCTTCGCAAATTGTTACAACCAATGGTTTTGCTGATGAACTATGGATCCATGTGCAAGACCTATCGTATTGTGCCCATATCATATCAGCAAGCTTCTCGGGCCAAGCCTAATTACAGGAATGGATCAACATCGTCATATATGTGCTATCAGTTCTTTATATATTAATAAAAAATAAATAATTTTTTTGTTTGATTATAAATATAGAATATATCGTAATTTTTAAAATTGAAATAAAATGTATTTAAACAGTTGAGTGACCTTATTTGGAGAAATTTCAAAAATATTAGTCAAAATAAAAAGGGACAACAGTTAGGTGATCATTGGTATAATTTACCCTTTATTTTAAATAATTTATCTTTAATTTTTTAACTAATTTATAATTATACGTTGAATTTTTTAAAATTTAAATTTTATAAATCAAATTAACGATACTTGTCCTTAGTAATATTCATCGTTACTCGCCGAAACCGTAGAAGTTTCCTATTTTAAATAGATAAAGTCCAAATCTTAAGCTTCATGAAATATATCCTACACGTTGATCTGGTCGCATACGGACAATTACCTTTTACATGTAAAATATTATTTTAATATATTCATTTTTAATTTCCTGCCGACAAAATGTGAATATGCCAAGTGAGAGATTATAAAATAGGAATATTATAACTCGTACAATATTATTATAAACATGAACGACAACCAACACGACACTAGTTTCAACTAGTTTTTATAAACATTACTATAGTTTTGTTAAGCTTTTATCATTGTCACTCGTAATTTTTTTATTCACTCATTCATACATACGTCTAAAACTAATGGAACACACGTACATAATAAAAGAATTAAACCGTCTCGTCTGCTGCAAATTCATTGTCTTGTTTAACTTTAATTCTTCAATCCTGATAAGAATTGCATAGGCTTGCTGCCAAACTCAACTTTAGGCGATGTCAGCTCAATTGCATCTTGCCTTTCCAACTATGCTACGACATTCCTTTTAAGCACATACTTACTGCAGCTTCAAGAAATTTTCAGCTTTTCCTTAGCAAGTGTTTTGCCAACACATAGAATTACAATCATGTTTGACTTCTAACGTTAATTAATCTAAGGGTGTGTTTGGTTGGGGAATGTGAGATTTCTATGAGAATGGGAATGACCCATTCTCCCGTTTGGTTGGCCGGGAATGTCATTCCCGGTAATCTTTCATTACCAATAGTGAATTTTTTGGGGTGTATTATCGGGAATGTCATTACCTCCCTTTCCTTAGGTATTGTTGGATTACCGACGTTTCGGACTAAAATGACCTTAAATTTTTTTTCAAAAATATTCTTATTTTGTCATTGAATAATAAAAATTCTACGAAGGTTAAATTACAAATTTATCTTTAAACTATTTTAGATTTACAAAAAAAAATCTATAATTAAAATTTTATATGAAGTTCAGGGGTTAAAATAAAATTTTACCCTTTCATTAAACCTTTTTATATTTTTAATTTTGTAAAAAAAATTATATAAATTTTATGAATTTAATTTTTTAAAGAAAATATATAAATATTTTTCAACTTGTTAAAAAATAAATATATAATAAGGACAATTTGGTCAAATATGCATTCTAATAATCTTTTATTTTTTTAATCAAACACGGTAATCTTACATTCCTGATAAATCAACCAAACACAAAATACAACATTCTCAGTAATCTTATTCCCTGGTAATTTTTTATTCCCACTGGTAATCTTACATTCCGTGAACCAAACGACCCTAATGGTTAAGGATACTAACGTGTTACCATCTTTTATTGGTTCGAATCTTGATACGTCTCAAGAATGTAAACGAGTCTCTATTTAATAAAAAATGATGACATGTCAAAATAATAATTTTATCACATTTTAAACGTGACCTGTCTAGAGTGATTACAGGCATATATTAAATTTATTAAATAATTATTAACCGGAGAGACAACATCAAATCTAATCTTAAAAATGTGATATATTAATGAAAAATCATCAACTATTTTCATATAAAATAGAGTGAAATTAATTAAACAAAAATAAAAAAATAACTCAAAGAGAAAATTAAAGAAAGAAATAAAAAATAAAAATTTGACGATTGACTGTTAATCTAAAATTAATGTCATTGCTAATGGTAAAGAGAATATAATGTAAGCGAATGAAAATATTATATATTAATAAATCATTTTATATATATATATATATATATATATATATATATATATATATATATATATATATATATATATATATATATATATATATATATATATATATATTTAAGAACATATTTGAAAATTTAAAAAAGATAATATTTAAAATTCGAATAAACTTTAAAGATGTAATTTTTTTATATAATAAAAAGTTTATATCATAAGTGACTCTCCCAACTTAGGATCAGAATATATCTAAAACTCAATTGAAATTATATAAGAATTTACAGATTATTTACAAAAAGTGATAATATGACTCGAACTTGATCTTATAAATTTAAATTTTTAAATCCAAACCACTTTACCACACTCATCAACAACTTTATGGATAGAATAACCTCCTTCTAGCTTAACCTATAACTTGCATATTAGGTAAGTGTCCTAACCGGTTTTCGTCCGGGCACGAAATTTTTATTTTGGCGGGAAAAGTGATGTGAATAAATGGTTTTTTTAAAATAATTTGAGAGTCGCCATCGGCCTTTTGGGTCAGGTAGGTCGAATACCTAAAAATCATCCTTTAAAAGAGTTTTTAAGAAAACATCAGTTAAAAGATAAAGTAATCTGCGTTTAACCAAAAATTCGTTCTTTTTAATAATAAAAATGGATTCGTGGTCGGTTACGTTTAGGGAAGGATTAGCACCCCTACAACGCCCAAAATTGGTACTTTATTAATTATAAATTGTCTCTATTAAAAATTCAAATATATTTAATTTATAATTCTATTATTTCAAAGTTATAATTATATAAAAAATATATTTATATATAAAATATAAATAAAATATTTATTTATTTAGAAATATCATAAAATGACTTCTAGGTGCCTTAAGACAGCTCTTTTCTTCGATATTAATAAATAAATAATTAATAATTTTAAAACAATAGGATATTTATTTATTTAAAAATATCAGAAAATGGATATCCAGTTATTTTAATACTGCCATTTCTTAATAATAAATAAATATATATTAAAACATAATTATTAAAAGTAATTTATGGAATATAGGATTTTAAATAAAAATAAATATATTATTTATTATATATATTTATTTATTTATTTTTATAAATAATAATAATAATGAAATAATAATTAAAACAATAAAATAATAATAATAATAATAAAATAAATAATGATTAAAATAAAAGGAAATAAAAATATAGTATTAAAATTTAAAATATTAAAAATCATAGTAAAAAAAATAAAAACTAATGAAATTAATGATTAAAATGTAAGATTATAAAACTAAAGTTCTAATTCGAAATATTATAAAACTTGAGTGCTAACAGTGTGATTTAACCATAATTCATAATACGAGATTAAAATAAAAATTACTAAACTATGAGGGACTAAATTTGATATTTACCTTAAATATATATGCTGATAAGGACTAAATTAAAATAAAATTAAATTAAAAGACTAAATTAAAATAATCAGAAATTAATTTCAGTGACTAAATTGTAATGATCACAAACTATAATGACTGCGAACAGGGTTTACCCCTAATAGAAATTACACGCACACCCCTCCCCCTAAACGACGTCGTATGGGGGAGGGGTTATAAACCCTAAACGGCTGGCCCTACGGGCCAGCATCTTCATTCGCTTCTTTCCTCTTCTCTCTCTATCTGAGAGAGAAGAAAAACTCTCTCGCCTCTCTCTTCCTTCTTCCCGCCGGAGGCTGGCCGACCAGCGACCGGCAGCCTTACTCTACCATCGACCACCACTACCGGCCACCGTGAACGGTGGCCGGAGTTAGGAAAATTAGCCCAAACCGTAGATCTCTACATCCTAAGGTCGAATACGGGCTCTATTTGTCCTAAAAATCCTTAGAAATTCCTAGATCTAGGATTTTACCTTCGAAATCCGAAGGTTTCCGGTGATGTTTCGAGTGCCTCCGATGACAAAGTAAGCTCTCTCTTCTCTTCTCTTCTATTTTCCTTTTTTTTTATATTGGTTCGTCGTTGACTGAGATCGTTGGTAGTTTTTCTTCTCGTGGTGTCTCGTTTATATTTGATGTGCTCTCTTTTCGTTTCTGTCTGTGTTTTCCCTTCTGTTGTCGTGGCTGTCTTCTTCTTCTCTTTGCAGGTGTGGTGGCTTTTATAGCCACCACCGAGGCTCTCGTCGAACTGGTCCTAGAGATGATTTATAGTGAGTCACCGAATCTGTGGTGACTCACCGAAGAACGGGATGCGTGGACGGCTGGAATGACTCCTCTGGGAGCTTCGATGGGTGTCGTGGCAGTAAGGTAGCGACGTGGGGCGGCTGACCGTCGGCAGTGGCTGATTGGAGCACTTGGCAGCAGGGGGATGAGGCAATGGTAGAGGCGGCGCCGCGTGGCAGCTGGGAGCTTCTGGAAGCAGCGTCGGCTGGGGCTAGGGTTAAAAAACCCTAGCTGATATGTTATAAACCCTAAAGGGTTTGGGTCATCTATTTTGGGCCATTTCTGATCTGGCCTGGTTGTAATCGGGCCTCATTTTTGGGTTTGTAATATTTATTAAATAATAATAATATATATATTAATATTAATAATAAATAATAATAATAATTTTAATAATAATAATTTTAATAATAATAATAAATTTAAATGAAAAAATTAATATCTACAGTAAGAATCTGGAGCCCAACACAATATAGAATATGATTATGATCCATAATTGTAATTATTTAAGTACTAGTTCTGATTGTTACATTCTTGCCTTGGTTTAATTTATAAGTGGCAGTTGAACAGGAGGAACATAAAAACAAAATGATACAAATAAATAAATTCACTGGCAAGTGAATAACGACACAATATTATCTAATCTAGATTTACTCTGACCTCAGCCCTGACAGGGAATCCGCCTTTCATTTTCGACGTCAGGAAAGCAATAAACGAAGGCTGAAACCCATCCTCCACCGCCGGCACCACCTTGAACCGCCTTAGAACGCCAGCCACCACCCTTTTCATCTGCAGAAACGCCATCTCTTTCCCCAGACAAATCCTGGGTCCCGCCTGGAACACCGTATAAGTATAAGGATCTCTCCCCACAAAGCTCCATTTTCCTTCCTCGTCTCTCTGCAACCATCGCTCCGGCTTGAATTCCGCCCAATCCGATCCCCATATAATCTCCATCCTCCCCATAGCATAAGGATGATACGTCACAGGTGATCCTTTCTTCACCACAGTTCCGTCCGGAAAAACATCGTCGTCCACCGCCCTCTTGCTGTCCACCGGAACCGGAGGATACAGTCTCATGGTCTCGCAGAGACAAGCATGTGTGTAAACCATGTCCTTAACTTCCTCAAGCACCGGCATATCGGATTTCCCTTTGATTTCTTTGAGAATCTCTTTTTCAACCTCAGGGTTCTGGGATAATAACCAGAAAAACCATGTCAGGGCTGCCGACGTCGTGTCGCGGCCGGCGAGTATGAAGCTGATGACAATATCCGTAGCGAAATTCTCGTCCGTGTGACCCGAACTCAAAAACCTCGATAAAAGATCAACAGATTCCAAAGACGATTTATCGGCCAGTTCCTGTTTCTTTTCCCTTACAAGCTTCATCGCAAAGTCACGGACTCGGTCGACCGCAGTCCTCAGTCTTTTCTCCGATCCCACATCAAAAAACCGCTTGATTTTCCAAGATAAACAAGAAAGAGCACGGAACCTTCTGCTACTTATATTAGTAGCATCTTCAAACGCTTCGGCAAACTCCGCCGACGGTAACAACGGCGAAAGACATGCTGGGTCAAACCCGAAGGCGATTTTACAAACGTTGTCAAAAGCGAATCTCTGAAGAATCTCTTGCAAGTCAAGCACGGTCTTATCAACAGTAGCATCAAAAAACATCGGAATCAGACGGTCGTTAAGCTCGGTATCAACAACGGTTTGGATAAATTTACGAAGAGACTTGGTGTTGAACTCGTGGCTTGCAACTTGTCTCTGAAACTTCCAGGACTCACCGTCGACGTTGAAGATTCCGTTGCCGAGAAAATCGAAGAGAACGCTGTAAGTGAAAGGGCCTTTCTGGTAGTTGGAGAAGTGAGTCTTGAGCATGTGCTGGACATTAGCGGGGTTCGCCGTGAAGATGTGACGTCTACCGAATAAAAGGTCGAAGGTGAAAGTTCCGGAGGGAGAGCTCTGGAGGATTTGCGTAGTCCATTGCACCCGATCTTCTCGATGGGATTTGATGGCCAAGGAAGAACCGATTATTGGATAAGATTTTGGGAAAATTGAAGGTGGAGTTGATTTTCTGGATTTCGATGATTTAGTGATGATCTTGAAGATAAAAAAAGGGAAAATGACGATAAACAATAATGCAAGTAGCTGAATCAACATCTTTGGTGGGTTTGTCTGATATGATTCCCAGAATGATATGCTTTATTTATAGGCCAAAACTTTTGTCTTCCTTCGACAGGAAAAACTTTCTAGAATGCTTTCTTTTTTCACAAATATATAATTAAAATGTTAGATTAATGTTTCACAAATTATAGAATTGCATGTTGTCTGAATGCAAAAAAATAACAAGAACTTGAAGGATCTGAAAAGAGTTTATGAACGTGGGAGAAAGAAATCAATTTTGTAATCGTACTTTGTTTTGTTCATGCGAACGTGCATGATCTGGAAGGCCTTCATGTTTTGAATAAAATTTCGTCATGAATTATGGATTTTTATATATATTTTATCATATAGACCTAAATTAGAGTGCATGACAACTACAGAGTCTTCAAGATGTTGACTATAAGTTCCCGTGGGGTGGGGAAACAACCTTACGGCTAAGCACAAGTGGGAACAAATAAAGAACGAAATCAAGGCGGTCAACAGGTGTTATAAAGAACGGGATTCGATCCCAACACATTCTGACTCACCCAATTCTATTAGATCGCGTTTTAAAAAATTGAGTTCGGATTGGGTCATGGTTATACTCGAGTTGGATTTAGTTTGAATTTAATATATTAAGGTCAGAATTTTGAAGTTTTTTATTATTGGGATAATCGGTGACGAATGGGTAATTTCTTTTAAATCCAATGTTCCAACGATTATTTTCAATTCAAAAAAGCTAGTCGTTTATAGCAGTTTGATAGAGTGGTATAAATAAAAGTTTTTGTTGGATTGATTTTTCATTTGAAATCAAACATTCTATTGATAATAAAAAAAAATTTTGTTGGAAATTTTGTGTTTAAATTGCCTCAAGAGAAGAAATGTTACGTCTTGACGATGTTTATATTTCGTCGACCGAGTTGACTACGGTAAATTTAATTTGTTTTTATTTTATTTAACTTTTGAAAAAATTATAGTATTAATAATAATTATTTATATAATTTTATTAATTAATTTATTTTTAAATTGTAGCAAGAAGAACGAGGCATTCGTCATCGAAAAATGATGAATGAAGAACCACATCAGCGGATTGTGATATATCTTCAATAATTCGGATTGTATCCAGCGACGTTTCTTCGTGATTTTAAGGTGTTGTCGGCACTGATATCGACGTTGATTTAGCGTTGGAGGCCCGAAACACATGTGTTTTATTTTCCTTCTGGTGAAGAGACGATAACATTGGAATATGCCACGTATCAACTTAGCGTTTCGATTAATGGTATGTCATTGGTGTTTCACAACAATTATGCGCGAGATGCAATTATTTATAAGTTATTGGGAAATGAGGCTCCAGTCGATGTCAATGATGGGATGCGAATGCGGATACGGATGACATGGATGGAAAGAGAATTTAGAGTAGATGGACAATCAACGGAGCAAGAGGTGAAATATGCAGCCCGAACATATCTTATGACGTTGATTGGAGGGACTTGCTACCGGATAAATCGAATAATTTGGTGCACACCCAATATCTTCTGGTATTGGAGGATTTCCTTGTATGCCGCCAATATAGTTGGGGTTATGCAATTTTGGCTTTTTTTGTATCGTGAACTGTATAAGGCGACCATAGTGGTTATAGGAAAAACCAGATGTAGCGGGTTGTTTAGTTTTGCTCCAATTATGGGTGTGGTATCGTCTCCCGTTTTTTACGTCTATTACATCCGCTCTTATAGAGTTTCCTCTCGTCACAAGTTAAATTCCTATATTTTAAAATATTTATTGAAATATTTTTAAAATGATAATAAATAATGTAGTTGTTGTTTTTTGTTTAGATGGCGACACAGAATAACCGATACAAAATTGTCTGGTGCAACCAAAGTAGATATCCGGATGAGGATCGATATCGCCAGTAAATATGCAGTAAATATTAATAATTTTTACATTAACATTGAAATTTGTAATATTAATTCTTTAATTATACTAACATAATAATTTTGACAGTTTAATTGGTTGTCGTATTGTGCGTCGGAGATCCAAAGGTGTCTACCGCCATTTTTCTTTGAAGAAGCGGAGATATGGTGTGCCATAACACCATTGCTCCATTTTGCAATTGTTGAGATCCATACCGCCAATAAAGTTTTGCAACAATTTGAGTTTCACCAACCGATGGAAATGTTCATATATAACATGAACGAGTTCCATAAAATAGATGCGCGCGAAAAGTATATGGAAGATTGGCCGAGGAAGCATGCTATATTCATACAACAATGTCATGAGAGGCATTTACATTTGCTTAATCGTTCTGATGTTCAACCCAAAGATTTTGATTTCACATTTTCTCTCTACTTCCAAAATTATGAAACAAATAGGAAACCATATTTGACAACGCCGGATGATCGGTCAAAATGGGAGGAAATTAAGGCAAAATATGCAAAAAAATCATCATCTTCATCAACATCTTCATCTTATGCTTCCGTCGATTATTATCCATCTCAAGAAAGTTATGGTGGATATGCTCCATATCAAACATTGATGGAGAGTTGAGCGGTGTGGGTAGGAAGTTCCTAGGATCAAGTGCTACCTTCACAACAATTTTTGGCAGAAAAAACGGGAGCAACTGGTCTATGGGATGATCATCTTCAATACGGTCAATCTCGTGGTGATTTCGGTGTGGTTGATGACGTCAATGATGGCATCAAATACATTGAATACTACATCGTTTTCACCCGAATGTGGAAATCAAAGTGGTGGAGTAATGTTTAGTACATCAGAATCGCAAGAAGACAAAAATGACAAAGGTGGACGACCACGACGAAATCGACGAGCATGACGTCATTACTATTCTACAACTCATCGACATCGGCAAGAATTGCACAAATATATGTAATATATTTGTTTATTTAAGTAATATTTTTATACTCGACATTTAATTGTATAAAGAAATTATATCAATAATATATATGTGTTCACCCTTAAAATGGTTAGAAAATTGTCATTAATTAACTTTTAATCAAAAATAACTTTGAAAAATATATAAACAAATATGTAAATAAATATGAAAATTCTATATCATTTTAAAACTAAAGTTAACAATTATTAATTTTGTTTTATTTTGGTAGAATAGTGTAGATTCTCTTACTCTCTAAAAGTTTTAAGTTTATTTGAGTTAATGTGAAATGTCAATGCAAAGCAAAGGACGTGAATAATATAGATTCTCAATTTTTTTTCACTTCGCATACATCAAAACATTTCATTAAACCCCTATTTATACTAAAATCATCTCTCAAAATAATCGTTGGAACTCGTTACACCGGCGTGACGAGTTCCATTGGATTTAAAAAAATTACCCGTTCGCCAATGGTCACCCTAACGATTGAAAACTTCAAATTTTCGATCCTTTGAAACTCATCAAATCGGGGTGAAGAATTCCTTATCCATTAAAATAATATATTTTTTACGATATTTTTTAAAATTCCAAAAAAATATTTTTAATTGAAGACTACCTGAAAATATATTAAATATATTCGACCTAGGAAACCACTTTTCACTACCCATTAAAAAATATATTTCACGAAATTCGTCATGACTAATCTCAATTACAATGTAACTTTTTCGTAAATCCCAAAATAAAAGTAAAATTAACCTATTGGACTAAATAATCGGCCGGTATCAATATTTCACTAATTCTGCCGCGAAAAGCAATATAAAAAAAGGATGGGATGAAGCTCTCTGCCCTGTTTTCCCCTTTTAACCCTAAACCCCCCACCATCTCTCTCTCTCTCTCTCTCTCTCTCTCTCTCTCTCTCTCTTTCAAACTCCTCAATTTACATGTAAACCCCAATCTCTCTGTTACTTTCTTCTTCTTCTCTTCTGGTTTACTCTTGATTGATTTATTGAAACGTTTGAGTTTTTGTTGTGTTTGATAAAAGACCAAACCGAAAGCAAGTTGCTTTCTTTTTGTTCTTTTATTTGTTTGCCCAGAAAAAACTACGTTTCGGTTTCTCTTATGTCATTTTCTTTCTACTTTATCAATGAGTTTTTTTTTAAAGAAAAAAAAACTCTTGTCGCTTGGGACATCTTGCAATGAATTTTGAGGGACAAAATTAGCTGTAGAGTGAATTTGTTGTAATTTTCAATAGAATAGGTACTTGATTTTTCGATTAAAGAGCAATTTAAGGTTTTTTTAATGTTGTTATTTGTATCGATTCTATAGCCTCTGGCTTCCCATAAATTTATGGCTTTATATCATGTTTAGATTGAAACACTAATGAAAGTTCCTTTTTTCTGTAAGGTAATTGTTTGCTTACTAATATTACATCAACAGGTTCTGTTTGAGACCAAACCAGTGTCAGAATAGAGCTTCCTCTCTGGTTGTTGGTTGCTGATTTGCTAAGAAGTGTAAAGGGTGGGGTATCAGTTGCTTAACTTATGGCAAACCGCGACTTGTCGATCGCGAAAAATCAAGATTTTTCGTTGCGGCAGAATCAGTATTTGGGAAATAGGGCATAATGCCAACTTTGTTCATGGCCGTAATCATGATTTACTACGTACAGAGCCGATCCGTGATGTTGATTTGGAAATTAGACCAACTCATGATCATGATCATAAACTAGCAACTTCTCGGACACACACAGATGATGTAACTCTATCCCATGATAATGTTCATAACTTTTTTGAGAATGGGTTCGATATGGATCAGATAGACTACCCCGGTGCGGAGGAAGATCATGCTGGTGTTGAGAAACATGATGATCAATTAGCTGATGTTGTTGAGCATCATGAATTTGGTTTGCATGATGGTACTGAGTTGACCCTTGTGAAGAACCAGCATCTTTAGGATATGCAGCTAAATCAGGAAATGAGTATGGAACCATTATCAAGCTTTAAAAGAATAAATACAATTTGTTTTCAAGTAATAAATCATTGGGATGTTTGGTGTAATGGCTGGGGCGTTGTTATCCATTCATTTGGACCTAGGTTTAATTTGACCCAAGAGCAAATTTCATCCCTTTATTTTGTATCCAATCGGGGTGGTGACACTTGTCACCTCCTGGTTGGATAAAAAATTATTTAATTAAATAAATATCCTCCAATCATGTATTGACATTTGTCACTAACGAAACGTGTCATGTTCTTATGCTGACACATGTCATATCTTGATTGAATGATTAACTTATTAAATTAAATTTAAATTATGACTAAATTGAGAGGATATACAAATATTAAGGACTAAATGTAAAAATATACAAATTCTTTTAACTTTCAAGCCAGCATTTTCGTCAAATATTAACGGCTAGTGATTTGATTGAACAAAATAAATAGTTAAGTGGTGTGATTGACAAAATTGAAAGATCGGTGACAAAAGTAAAAGGTCTAAATAGTTAAGTGGTCAACTGAGTAGTTTACCCTATATTAAAGCTTCGATGGATCGTATTAAGCGAAAGAGAAAATCGCCTCAATGACCAAAAATGCCTTATAATATACGATTTTAACCAATTTTTTTTGGATTTGCCAAAATGACCAACAAAATCGCAATGCGAAATAAAAATCGCAATGCGATAGTACAAATTCGCATTGCGATTTTCCAGAATCACAACGCGAATATGAAAATCGCAACGCGAATATATAAATCGCAACGCGATTCTTACTATCGCAATGAGTATCCGTAAAAATCGCAACGCGTATCCGTAAATCGCAACGCGATTTTTAAAGCGCCATTAGAATCGCTACGCGTATTTTATTTTCAAATTCCAAACACGAATATTAAGAGAAAATCCCGTAATCGCAACTCATAACCTAAAATCACAACTCAGTCACATCTCCATCTCTCACTCTCTACGGCAAAATTCGTCCCCATCTCCGAAGATTTCCGTCCCCATCTCCGGCAAAATCCCTCACAACCATTCACGGTCATAAATCCCTCACAATCATTCAGAAATGGAAAATCAACCTCCGAGTGTTAGTTTTTTTAATTATTTTTATTTTGAAATTTTTGCATTATTTTAGGTTTTTCATATTGAAACTGATGATAAGTTTACTGGTAATTTCAATAATAGATTAACCATCTCGCGTTGCGATTTTCATTTCGCGTTGCGATTCTCTCGTTGCGATTTTCATTTCAACCAAAAGACAAAACAGTATTGCAAATTTTAGTTTCAAGAATAAACTACTATTTATGTTTATTGTTTTTGGTATATCTTCACAGTGTAGTTTTTGGTATATCTAACTTGGTATGTTTATTGTTTTGTAGAAATTTTTTTCGGCTTCATTGACATTAAAGAATAAAGTTAGCCTAGCCACTACAATTGCTTCGAAGCTTTCACCTGCACAAAGAAAATTGTTTGAGGAAACCTGCTTCGGGTCATGGCTGAGAGTACAACATCCGGGTGGAGATGCTAATTTGACCCATTTGTGGCTTCAGACCATGACTAGCGATCTACCCGACAGTATACAACGTGGTGAGGAAGAGATATGGTTTCATTTTCCACCGGCGTATACTTGTTTTGGGCGGAAGGAGTTCTGCTTAATCACTGGTCTACGATTCGGACACGATGATGTAGGCCGGTACACTCGTCATATCGCCCGCCCATCATGGTTAGCCCGGGTTTTTCCTGATGAGTCAATGGAGAAGCTGAACCTACACGTCGACGACATGAAGAAATTGTTTAATAAGAAAGATGGTTTCACTCGGATGGATGACATCGATGTTGTCCGAGTATGCCTTCTAGTACTTTTGTATGCCGGCTTTTTAGGCAGAGAGGCCAGACAACCTATTCCTCAGGAGCTAATATTATTGGTAGAGGACCTGAATGCATGGAATCTGTTTCCGTGGGGTTCGTATATATGGAAAGCTACCTGGACTAAGTTGTCGTCTGCCTTTAATGACCGCAAAAGTTTGCGTGGCGATGGGTCGAAATACACTTTGTCAGGCTTTGTTTGGGCCTTTAAGGTAAGAATTTCTATATAATGTTTTCAAAATTATAATTAATTATTTTAACAATTACTAATGTTTGTTATTATATTGTTTGTAGACTTGGATATTCGAGGCTTTCCCCAGCATGCGGACATATGCAATAAAAACGTCAAATGATATTCCCAGGGCTATTTCCTGGAAGAGGAAAAGTCTGTTGGATTGGGAAGACTTAATACCATATGCGACAATAAATAATGTAAGTTAACACAAATAATTTCATATATAAACAAGTTATTAATAGTAGACGTTTAATTTTGTTTGAGTTTTTATATTGTTAGGAGACCAACACTCCATTACAAAGACTGACACCCACGGAGGATGAGCTTGCCACTGATTGGTGGCAAGCTAGTCAGCGTTTTTTTGATGGCACGGATGATGAGCAACATCCACTTCCTCCACTTCGAGAGCCATCACCTCACCCAGAGCCATCACCTATCCTGTCACATCATCGAGCCTCTTCTCCACCATCACCTCATGATAGGCGACCGGCAAAGATGCCACGACTTCTATCTCCCTATTCTCCACCTCCACCTCCACGGGATGAGTCAAGGGAGTTACGTGATGAGGTCAATGCCTTGCGTGAGGAGATCGGTACTCTACGCGATAACGATGGTGGAGGTGGAGGTGGAGGTGTCTACTTTACGTGGTGAGGTTGTCGCTCTACGTGAGATGGTAGTATCGTTGCAGAATGAGGTTCATACTCTACGCAATGAGGTAAGTTTAAGATTTTCCATATTTAACTTGATGATAAATTTACTCGTAATTTCACTTAGATTAACCATTTCACTTAGATTGCTTAGTAAATTTATTCGGTTGCTGCCAATACTGCTAAACTGTTTATTCTTTAACACTGTGAAGTTAGTATTTGTCTTTTTGCTTTGTCTTTTGGTTGAAGTAAATTTATTCGGTTGCTGTCAATTCTGCTAAACTGTGTATTCTTTAACACTGTGAAATAGTATTTGTCTTTGTTTTGTCTTTTGGTTGAACTAAACTGTGTATTCTTTAATACTCTGAAGTTAGTATTTGTCTTTGTTTTGTCTTTTGGTTGAAGTAATGCAATCCATTCAAGTTTCAATTTGCAGAAGAAGAAATAGTTTACTTTCGCAACACGAAACTTAAAATCGCAACGTGAAAAATGACTATCGCAACGCGAAATGAAAATCGCAACGAGAGAATCGCAACGAGAAATGAAAATCGCAACGATAGAATCGCAACGCGAAACCAAAATTGCAACACGATTATAGTTTCGCGTTGCGATTTTGGTTTCGCGTTACGATTTTGTCGTTGCGATTCTATCGTTGCGATTTTCATTTCTCGTTGCGATTCTCTCGTTGCGATTTTCATTTCGCGTTGCGATAGTCATTTTTCACGTTGCGATTTTAAGTTTCGTGTTGCGAAAGTAAACTATTTCTTCTTCTGCAAATTGAAACTTGAATGGATTGCATTACTTCAACCAATAGACAAAGACAAATACTATGATAGAAACATATTTGTCTTTGTTATCTGATGCATTTTGTGAACTATGATAGAATAATGACTTGGGTGAATACAATGCAAGTTTGAAACATATTTGTCTTTGTTTTCACTGTTTAAATATCATGTATGTTTATTTACTGATTTTTTGTATTTAATTATTTAGCGGCCTGATAAGGTGGATGCTTTACGTCGGGTTTTGCTTGCACGACGGAGTTCACGCATCAGACGGCGTGCACGTGCTATTAAGTCTCCGTACACCCTAATAGTGCGAAGACACCGCAAGAAGAAGCCCGACTCGCCTGTCATCCCTAAAGAGTACACTCCTATCATTAAAGAGGCCCCTATCATTCCTCGAGAGTCCCCTCCCACCGTTCAAGAGGCCACTGTCATCATTGAAGAGGTCCCTCCCACCATTCAAGAGCCCGATTCACATGGCGTCATATGTAGGCTTCTTGAGAAACCCTCTGATGTGCCGGACATGATGGATGAGAGTTGGCTCTCGTATAAGTTATCGGCCAGTACCATTCCGGTATCTGAAGTGGAGAGGAGAGAACTACTGGACACAATTCTGGATAACACCCTTTGGGCTAAGACCGCAGTTGATTTTTTATCTACATGAGCGGAGCCAGGGGTGTTTCACTGACATATGCAAGCTCACCGATGATATCTATTTGTTGCTTGATCGGTCTTGGTGGGGCGTATTATTTGGGGTCGAAGACAATGGCTATTTCGATGGGGGTAAGTCTTATATTTTTCTTATATTTCAATTTGATTAATTTTTTTTAAAATTTATGTAAGTCACTAATATATGTCTTTTTTTGTAAAACAGCATATCGATGCGTGGGTGACATGTCTTCTAATAATTAGGAAACTTAAGAAAAATAAAAGAAATACACGATATACAATTATGCCGACGTCTTTTAACGTCGTTCACTTGAAGAATCAACGAGATGAATCATTTGCGTTGGGCAATGGACAAGCTAAATTTTATCCTGCATGGTGGGAGGTCGATAAGGTTAGTATTTATTTTAGATTGAGTTTAAAGGTATTCATAAATAAGTGCGCAAATGAATGAATTATTACTTATGATTGCAGGTGTTTATCCCTGTTTTGGAACGTAAACATTGGATTCTCGTCGAGCTTCAGCTCCCATCCCTTAAGACAATAGTATATGACAGCATGATAAATTACATATCATTGGCTTATTTAAGAGATATTATTAAGGGATGGAGCTCTCATTTGGCTAAATTATTGGATGCGATAAATTATTGGACTCGTTCTGGAAACAAGAAGCCAAAGAAGCTCAATATTACAGTTATCAGAGACGAGACCGCGCCACAACAAACGGAAGGAGCCAGAGGGGATTGTGGTCCTCTCGTATGCTTCGCGTTGGAGCGTTTGACGACAGGAAGTATAAAGTATCTACCTCCCACCGATAGAGATAGAGCTGCAGTAGACTTGTGGTTTCGGCATTATATGGCTAAATCGATATATACGAGACGCTGCCTACCTGCATCCGCGTTATAAAAATGTCCATAAACAATTGGTAAGTTTATAGGCTTTTGGTTTAAAATGTTTGGTTAAGTACCTAGAATTCAATAATTTGCTGTTTGTAGGTTTTATATGTGTAGAAAGTGTTGTTTGAGCAAATGTTTGGTTTCTGCAGGTTAATCTCAGAAGTGAGCTGCGTGAAAATGATGTATGGCTACAAAAGTTGATTCAATAGTAGATGAGGAAATAGAATTATTGCTTATTTTTTGATTGTTTAATTCATTGTAAAAGATGATTTGTAAAAGTTGATTCAATAGTAGATGAGGAAATAAGAATTATTGCTTATTTTTTGATTGTTTAATTGATTTGTAAAAGATGATTTGTAAAAGTTGATTTGTTTAATTGATGTGAACATAATTCTTATTTGTGCTTGTTTAATTGATTGAAATGTAATGGTTGATTTTGTTTATTTCAATCTGCATTATGTTGAAGGCAAAAATGACTATCGCAATGCGAAATGAAAATCACAACGAGTGCGATTCTTTCGTTGCGATTTTCATTTCGCATTGCGATTTTCTCGTTGCGATTTTCATTTCGCATTGCGATTCTCTCGTTGCGATTTTCATTTCGCATTACGATTCTCTCGTTGCGATTTTCATTTCGCATTGCGATAGTCATTTCCGCGTTGCGATATTCATATTCGCGTTGCAATTTTCAAGTTGCGATTTTCATTTCGCATTGCGATTCTCTCGTTGTGATTGTAATTTCCGCGTTGCGATAGTCAAATGAATGCCTAATAAGTGATAACAACTGAATAACAAGTAAGAGTTGGTTAAGTCAAAATGGTTGGCCTGAGTCATTAATTCAACTGAAAATGTTAAAAGTTCACACATAAAATCCACATAATACAACGTTTGCATTTAAAAATCACCTAAGTTAACAGTCCCAAAAGGTGAAGCCAGTTATGATTGGGATTTTAAAGATGATTGCCTTTTCCTTGACACCATATGAGCTTTGGATTTTGATGAGGATCCATATTTTGGTAGAGGAAAATATGATTGTGATGGCACTGGTGATCCACATGTCAACCTTGTATGACCACTTTCCTTGCACCGACTACATGTCGATCTCTTCTTCTCTTCACCCTTAGACGGTATACGATCGTGACTTTTTGGTCGGCCAGGTAGCCTTCTGTCCATGGCTGGTGGCAAAATTGTTTGTAAGTCATCTGGTATGTCCCACTCAGAAGGATGTGGAATAGGGTAGACAATCTCGGCATAAGTCTGTCGATAAACTTCTGTAGTGTAGCAATCCATAGCGTATGCGCTTGAATCATCTTGGTTTAGATGAAGAGCAACTTTTATAACATGGCCACACGGATAACCAGATGTTTGCCATTTCATACAACTACACGTCTTTGCATTTAGATCGACCAACCCATTTAAGTGATTATCCAGTACTTGAAACAAAGTGTTTGAACATGGTTCAACTCTCCATGACATTGACTTCACAACACGTTTCGTTATCTTTTTTCAGTCCATGGTGTAACACGATGTTCCAATGTTCCTGTAAATTTAAATAAACAATACTTAGTAAAATATATGATAAGTTATGATTTTAAAGAAATAATTACATGCATGGTTTCTTTTCTTGTAGTACCACTGTTGAATAGAGGCTCGAAAAAACTCCATTAACATAGTAATAGGTAATTTCCGGGAATGACGACTTAGAGCGTTGATTGATTCTGCACTATTAGACGTCATGAAACCATATCTTGCTCCAAGTTGATGTACTCTTGACCATCTTTCAAACCCGATATCTTCTAGTGTTTGAGCACACTGAGGCAAAACACGTCTTAAACAGTTTATATGCTTATTAAAATCCACTTCCCGATAAGCTTTTACAGCCTTCCAGTATGTCCATTTGTGCTTTTTTATACCAGCAGACCTTGATTTTAGATTTCTATACAAATGAACGCCACAAAGTCCATGAAAAGCATCTGGGAAACACCTTCTAACAGCGTTGTCAATTGAGTTTGCCCTATCGGATATGATTGTCAGATTGCTAATAGGACCTATGCAATCCCTAAGATGCCCCATAAACCATGTCCATGAATCAGAGGTTTCAGATTTGCCAACCCCGTAAGTTATTGAAAATATCCCATTGTTAGCATCCATGGTTACTGCTAATAAGTTTACTCCAAGGTATCGACCTTTCAAATGTGCTCCGTCAACTATAATAACTGGGCGCATGCAAGTAATAAACGAACGAATCTACAAAATAATATACACAAGAAATATAATCATTTAAATGTGAAATGCATGTAACTAACAAAAATGAGTCAACAAAATTATATTGATTTACTAACCGTAGCACCAATGGCGATAAACAGCAACTCAAAGCGTTCATCTCTATCTGTTTTGATATGAGTTACCGACCCAGGATTTTTCAGCTTTAAATTGTGACAATAAGCCGGCAGTTGGGCAAACGATGCTTCTGGCGACCCCCTCAACAATTCCAAGGCATAACATTTGGCTCTCCAAGCTTGAGAATATGATATACTAATCTTGAACTGAGCATTCATGTCAGTCATAATTTCATGTCCCCGATATACCCTGCCATTCAAAAACATTAACTCAGCCAGAAAACCACCCAACACCTTTTTGTTTGCCTGTCTATGGTTAGGAAAAACTTGGGTTCTTGAACATGTATGTTTATCAATAAAAGTCCTAACTTGAAACACTTCGCAATCTTTTATCCTCTTTGCAATCATACGCCACGTACAGTTTTTGTCAATCATACACCTTGTTTCGAAACGATCTTTGCTTGATTTGTTAACTTTTAGTTTATAGCCATCTTCCACACATTTCGTATACAAAGCTATCTTCAAGTCTTCCTTTGTATCAAAACAATCATCTTTCTTGATACGAATAACTTTTGTGTAACAATCAACTACGTTATTTATCAACTCTTCTTCTGGTATCTGAAGTAATTCTAGCATATTCCAGTTATACTCCCGTGGCATTTTCTTCTTTTTCTTTTCTTCGGGGAATTCTTCTCCTTCTGTTTCTTCTTCAGGGTTATATGAATTACAGAATGGATGTTCAACATGTTCATTCACATTCGTAACTTCCTGCTCATTATCATCAACAACATCTTCTTCGGCAACGCCTGTTTCATCATCAAAATTCGGGTATTGACCAATTTCAAAATCATTACACGCCGGGTTTGATTCTTCTTCTGAAACATCATCAAAATCCGAGTATTGACCAAGATCAAAGTCCGGGTATTGATCAAGATCAAATTTCGAATACTGACTAGTACTCACAATTTTTTCTGTTGGCTCATCATCGTCTAACTGGTCAATACGAAAACCGAAATTTGGTGCTAAAAGTTGATTGGGATTTGGATTAGGGAAAGGTTGTAGGTTTTGAGATTGTGTTTGATATTGTGTTTGGTATTGGAAATGTGGTGAAACAAAAATTTCTTGGTCATGAAATTGTGGTGGAACCATTAAATTTTGAGATTGATAACAACGTTGTACATTGTGAGCACCATAAACTGGGCTGAAGAACTTAGTTGATTACTACCTGCTACTGACCCAACTTCACTACTTCTAGGTTCAACAACATACAATGTAACATCATCTTGCGAAACTCTAATGTAAGCAATGAATCGTTCAACATCTTCATTGTCGGATAACAAATAAACTTTACATTTTCTCTGATAAGATAACCTAAATCCACTTAGGGGCTCTAAATTCAATTTCTTTGAAACACGTAACATTAGAGTTTCATAAGTTAACTTTTGTAAAGACAGTTTTAGTTGAAGATTCATAGGTAAAGGCATATATTGTAAAACACCATGAACATTCTCCCATGACCCTCCAAAACACAAATCTATCCAAACATGATCAACATTAGATGATTTCATGGTTGTAAATTAATTTACTAAACAGACGAGCTGCGAAACTAAAACCTATTGCCAGATGGGGAATGATGTCGTTGGATATAGGAACGGATGTCGTCGGAGAGAGTGATAGATGGAGATGGAATGAGTTGCGATTTAGGGATTTAGTTTATGATTTGCTGCTGTTGCGTAGTTATATACCCAAAATTTAAGTGTTGCGATTTATAGATTCTCGTTGCGATTTACGGATTATCGTTGCGATTTACAGATTATCGTTGCGATTTACATATTCTCGTTGCGATTAACGTATTCTGGTTGCGATAATCAGAATCGCGTTGCGATTTTACGTATTCTCGTTGCGATTTACGGATACGCGTTGCGATTTTACGTATTCTCGTTGCGATTTACGGATACGCGTTGCGATTTTTACGAATACTCGTTGCGATAGTAAGAATCGCGTTGCGATTTTCATATTCGCGTTGCGATTCTGGAAAATCGCAATGCGAATTTGTACTATCGCATTGCGATTTTCCAGAATCGCGTTGCGATTTTTATTTTGCATTACGATTTTGTTGGTCATTTTGGCAAATCCAAAAAAAGTTGGTTAAAATCGTATATTATAAGGCATTTTTGGTCACTGAGGCGATTTCCTCTAAGCGAAATTATCTAATGTAATATAAATAGAAAAAGGAGGTTGAGATTTGAGAATACGGGAAATGAATGCCTTTAGGGCGGAGCAAGAAATCAACAGATTATTACATGTGTCAGTGCTTGATCTTCACCATCTCAACGAACACATATAAAGGATTAAAATTTGCAGCTGCAACCTAGAGTAATGGCAATTTTGTTTCTCGCATCGGGGTTCTCTTCAAACCCCGAAGAAAATTCTGGTTTTTGTCATTCTCAAAACATGCATAAAGGTAAATTCTCATTCAAACGATTAATGCATCTATGAATATATATATATATGTGTGTGTATGTGTGTGTGTACATGTGAATGTTCATTCCATAGCCTTTTGCGTTTGTGTTCTTCAGATCATGAACATGATAGCAGCCCACCCACTTTCACACAGATCATGATTGCCACTTCCATCAGCATCATCATTGCAGTTTCATCTTCGGAAGCTAAGGGATCAAAAGATCATCCCGAAGCTACGGTCGTGGGACAAAGGCGGTCGTCACATAGATAAAGTGAACGCTTCGCTCACTACGTAGGTAAATAATATCTTTGTCTATTTATATGAACCTCTATGGATCATTCTGTGTCCCTCACGTTTTTCTTTCATACATCTCTAGCCCCCGACCCTTGATTTTGTTTCATATTTCAGCCAGGCAGATGGGATTCAATGATAGAAGATAATGCCCTTTGCTCTGCAAGTTGGCAGCGGAACACATCAGGAAATTAGAAGGTTGTGAGGAGGGTATATATACATTCTTCTCCAGCGAACTTGATGTCGATTCGCTTTTTGTTAAGCTCGTGGAGGAATTCGAGAGATGCATTCTTAGTTATTTTGCATTCCATTGGGGGCATGCAGATCTTATGATTGCCTAGGTAATGATCAAAATGAATACATATGTGTTTGTCTAAATTGTAAATGTGAGAACAAGTAAGAAAAATGAATTGCTTTCTGATTCATTGTTTCAGGTATTAAGTTCTGATGCTGAACCCAAGAGAAAGTTCAAGCAGATTTTTCATGGCAGCAACTAGGTTGGACATTAAATTATTACATTACCTATTTTCATGGCAGGGGAGAATAAATCATGCCTTTTCTAATATAGGGAACAGAGATTTGAGAGGGTGACAGAATCTGAAAGTGGCCAGAGTTTTCACTACATTGGTGAAAGAAATGAAAGCGATGGGGCTTACGTCGACCGACGACTCTCAATGTACAGAAGTGATGGCTCCGGTGGCTCATAGCGATAGAAGTCCGGAGCTGCTTCTCATGGGAGGTGGGATGGGAGCTGGGAAGAGCACTGTGCTTAAAGACATCCTCAAAGAGTAAGCCCTTTGCCATGTATTTCTGTTAAGTAGATGTTCATATTTTCGTTTGAAATGAAGTGGGAAATATGACCGGAAACTAAAACATATGAGCAGACCGTTCTGGGCAGGAGCAGCAGGGAATGCAGTCATGATCGAAGCCGATGCATTCAAAGAGTCAGATGTTATCTATAGAGCCCTCAGCAAACGAGGTCATTCGGACATGGTCCATACAGCTGAATTGGTACGATCCAATATCGGCACTAGCATTTTTTTTATCGAATCATTGTAATGATTTATTGGCACTATCCGAACAGGTGCACCAATCATCTACAGATGCAGCATCGTCCCTTCTACTGACATCGCTCAATGAAGGGCGGGATGTAATTATGGATGGAACATTGTCCTGGATACCATTTGTTTTGCAGACAATAACCATGGCCCGATGTGTGCATCGTCGCAGATATCGCATGGGTGCCGGTTACAAGAAAAACCCTGATGGGACCATAATCGAGAACTATTGGGAACAACTCGAAGAAGAACAAGTTCTGGAAGGAGGCAAAAGGAGGAAACCATACAGAATAGAGCTGGTTGGAGTTGTTTGTGAAGCTTATTTAGCAGTTATTACAGGCATAAGGTACGATACACAGCAGTAGAAAACTTTTTTCCCCTTTCACCATGAGATATACTGATTCCGAAATCGTATCCGATACATACAGGAGAGCTATAATGTGTAAACGAGCCGTAAGGGTGAATTCACAATTGAAATCCCACGAGAGATTTGCAAATGCATTTCCAACATGTTGCCAACCGGTTCAATTTGGAAAGACATTGTACTATCACCCTCAAGATTAAACATTCAGCTGGAGCTGAAGTATACCATCCAGAGAGTGGAAATGATGACTGATGCAAACTCATGAATGCGTGTAAACTCGCAGGAATTGCTGGCTGAGAATCATGTCTAAAATCTCATGCCTTCTGCTATATAAGATTTGTACGACCAAGAAATTTTTGCCTTGCATGAAAGATGTAAATTTATTGTTACTAGCTTAGCCAAGTTTAGATTATGAAACTTCCCATTGACTGTTTAAAATAATCAGTGCTAGAATCAGCAGGTGTGGCTTCTTGGAACTCTGGAAGGGAATTTAAAAGTTTATAATAGAAGAAAAGAGCAATTAGAGCTGTAATTTGGAGAGAAAACTTTCCCAAGTTTAATGCAGACTAATTGAAACTTGATTTAATGGTAGAAACTTAAAATGGAGCCAAATACGAATTCTATATTTTTTAACTATTTCTGGTTCGATTCATGGATATAAGATAACTGGAAATACGGAATGCGAGAATCAAGAGAATTCTCATAATACAGTCGACTGAAAATTACATCTAAATCTGTTCCAACAATCCCCAGCGAAATCAGAAACTTGGACTAAAAAAAATGAGGGTTTTAAAAAAAAGATTGCGATCCACTTAACTGCACTAATTTACAACGCCACCCTACCGACTCTGATCTCATTTCTTTCCCCTAGCCGACGGGGCTCTCCTCGAGCTGGCTTTCTTCGCCGGTGATTTAACGCTCTTTGGCTTTACACTCTTCGCCGGAGATTTTTTAGGTGCGGCGGCCTTCTTTGGAGCAGCAGCCTTCTTCCCTGGAGACGTCCTTGTTGAAGTTCTAGAAGCTTTGGCTGGCTTCTCCGCAGGCTTGGGCTTAGACTTGCTCGCAGCTTTCGACTTGGCAGCTGCAGTAGCCTTCGGCTTCGCTGCCGCAGCAACCTTTGTCTTTGTGGTAGTAGATTTAGCCTTAACGGGAGCCTTCGGTTTAGCCGCCACTTTGGCCTTCGGCTTCGAAACAATTTTAGTCTTTGCCGGAGCTTTAGAAGCCGGTTTAGCACTCTTCGCGGACTTCGCAGCAGGTTTCGACTTAGCCTTAGTGGCTGCCGGTTTCTTCTTCGCCGGAGCAGAAGCAGTTGTCTCCGTCTTCGAAGACCTCGGCGACGGAAGCTTAAATGAACTCTTAACCTTAACCAATTTCCCTGCAGCAACGAGCTTCTTCAAATGGATGAGCAAAAGCTTCCTGAAATTTCCAGGAAGATTCTTCTGTTTCTCTTCAATGAATTTAGTAATAGCGTACTGACTTGAACCGGTCCTCTCTTTCAAACTAACGATCGCATCTTTAATCATCTGCGTCAAATCAATCAGATATCAACACACGAACAGATCTAAAACAACAAGCAATACAAGATCAAACAAACAATAAACAAAGCTTTTGAAATTCGAATCACACAAATACCTCTTCATAAGAAGGATGAGCAGGAGGAGCTCGAGGCTTCTTAGGGGCTGGTGCTTTCTTGGCTTTAGGTTCTTTGGCTTTCTTCGCCTTGACCGGTTTCGATTTGCTCTCAGCTGGCTTGTCTTCCGCCGGTTCTTCAGTTACCTCAACCACGACGGTTGCTTCTTCTTCAGTGGCCATCGAAGCAGAAAGGACGCGCAATTAGGGTTTCGAATAGTGGGAAATTTCTTTGGATCTAATCTCAATGGACCTGAAATTCCGTGTTATGAGGAAGTTAACGGAAATGAAGGGGTTTAAATAGTCAGGTGTAAGAGAGACGGTATCCGTACGGTGAAATATGATTGGTCGCGATAACTAGCACGCGGATCACCATCTTTCATAGAATTTAAATAAAGGCCGTTGGATTAAGGCCTTTATCCACGGTTGAAGACATGAAGAACTGAAGGAAAGGGGAAGAAATTGATGTTTTGAGTAGCTGATCTGTGTTTTTGGTCTCAATTGATTTTAGCATAACTTGAGCTATAGTTGATGGAATTTGATGAGGTTTTTACCATTGTGTAGGTTATTCTATAAGCTTTCTAAGGAATATTTGTTTGAATATTTTTGATTAATCATTTTGGGAGAAATTTGATTTTGAATCTAAATTGATCAAAATCAGAGTTTACAATGATATTATTGTAGTTTCGGACGATCTCAGGAGAATGTTCGGATGCGAATCCAAATTTTTTTCATCACATTTGAAAATAGATTAACTAAGGAGTCTGATGGTTGAAAAAATTTAAAAATCGGACTAGAGTTTGATGGAAAAATATTGCTTGGAATGATGCCGAACTTGAACATGTCCTATTGATGTTCATGTGTGTTATAACTTACTTAACATGTAACCCAGTCCATGGAATGAATTTGAAGGGTGTAATAAAAAAAAATCTTGTGTAATACTCTATGAATACATTATACATATTAATCACGAACATAAAATGAATCGAATCGATCAAAATCATCAATCAATTAATCAATGTATTAAAGCACCTTGTTCCTTCATCCAAATTTTCATATAACTAAAAATTAGTGATATCAAATCATCATATTCCATGATTATCAAGCTAAAACAGCATGTTGGGGATAAATTGTTTGACTTAGTATATCATTCATTCTTTGGTTGTACCATGGCGTCTAATCAAATCAAAATGGTCTAAAATGTTTCATTGAGCATGACATCTATCTCAACTAATTTGTATACGACTCTTAATCCTTATATGCTCTGTATGACATGGGATGCAAATATGCAAGAATATTAAATATGACAAATGGGCAGGCATGTCCATATTCTCCTTTCTTTATAATCATACTCACTTAATATTTTTGTATTTATCACCTACTCATCACTCACTACTGTAAAATTTTCAAACCTACTCCTACCTACATCGGTATATTCTCAAATTCAACACCACACCTACTATCTAACTAGATACCCACCACTATCCCATCTCTGTCTTTACCCACCCATACCTAACAATTTGAGATAGGGGAAATCATGGTTTTCAATTCTAAAAATGTTTATACCCTAACATTTAGTTAAATCACAAGTCACGTATGTCCTATAAAATCTTAAGATTTACATAATAATTTATGAAATTATAATTAAATTCATAATGGTCCAAAATTTACATAGTAGGTAGTTAATGGACTGGCGGATACGAGACGGATAATGTCTCAAACCCATCACCTACTCATACTCACGCCCACTAAACTTATATCAATCTCCACCCCAATTGGAGCGGGTACCGTGCGAAATTCATAAAATTGTACCCGTATGCCATCCTGTTAATGTCATTCGGTGTTTCATCATTTTCTGGATCATTTCCCAAACACTTTCATAGCATTAATGGCACTTTTTCCATGTTGTGTTCTCATTTTTGTTTAGGCAGACGTGGATGCTGATGTTGTTGCATCAGGGTACCAAAGAAGAGAACGTTCAAGAAGTTCAGTTTCAGAGGTGTCGATCTCGATGCTCTCTTGGATATGTCCACTGATGAACTCGTCAAGCTCTTTCCTGCTCATGCTCGCCGAAGGTTACCTCTCGTTATTTTCTCTATTTGATTTTCTTCTTCTTCAATGGATGTTAATTTTGAAATTTAGATATTTCATTTCTGCTATTTTAGGTTTCAGAGGTTTGAAGAGGGAGCCAATGGTTCTGATCAAGAAATCACGTAAGGCTTTGAGTATTCTTCTATTTTCCTTCTTTTTTTCAACTATATGATGAATTAACTGATACTTTAGAGTTTATGTGTGTTTGCTTAATGCGTGGATCTGCATATGTTCTAGTGTTGAGAGTAAAAACTTAAAATGCCTAAGATTTTGGATTAATCTCTCATAATGTTTTTCATAGTATTGTGGTTGGTTGTGTATTTGCTTTCATATGTTAGAGTAGACATAGATAAATTGCATTAATGAACATCCACGGTTTCAAAATGCTTTCTAGATTCAATACCTAGTAGTCTATTGTTCGTAGTGGTTTTCGATATCCACTTTGTTTATATTGCACATCGGGTGATCTGATTTTCTGTAACTCCCTTTCGTAACGGATTACCATATAGTTCTACATTGCAGTTGTTGTTCCCTCTTGCTTGGTTCTCACATAATATTAGTTTCCTGTTTCACAAGCAACCTTGTGGGAAGCTTATGATGCCAGGGCTCATGGCTGTAGTAGCTTGCTATCATTTTCTGTTATATCACCGTACATAAAACTATCATTTCATGACTATCTTTCTTTCCCCTTTGCCCTTATTTTAGCTAATGTAGTGTCATTTTAGCATGTCTCTGTTGCATGAGATTTGTGGATGCTGTTGCAAATTTTGCCAGTGAAGTAGGTAACTGATTTCTTGACTTGTAATAATAAGTTTCCCTTGAACTGCTTTTATTTTATTCCTCGCAAATGATGATCAAAGCAATTATTGGTAGCGACGAATATCGAGAATGTTATTCTGCTGTCTTGAAATAGAAACGGGAGGCTCCACCTGGTGAGAAACCCGAGACGATTAGGACGCACCTCCGCAACATGATTATAGTTCCTGAAATGATCGGTAGTATCATTGGTGTTTATAATGGAAAGACCTTCAATCAAGTGGAAATTAAGCTGAATTCTCGATCTCATACAAGCCAGTAAAGCACGGAAGGCCTGATACTGGTGCCACCCATTCATCCAGGTTTATTCCACTCAAGTGAATGTCTTCACTTGATCATAATCATAAAAACTTCAAATCTTGTCACCAAGGTCACAGCCATAGTCGGGAAATGAAAATTTTGCATACCTAATTTTTTAAGAATATAATATTCTAGTTGTACTATACGCTAATGGGATTGTCTCCGGAAAGTCGGACTAATATACGGCTAATATAAGGCGTTACCGGATATATTAAAATATATTTGACAAATTCGGTTTAGCGCTACTGGAAATATCGAGTAATAATAATGTAATAGGTGGAAATCATGAAAAAATATTAAAAATTTTGGTAACCGGCAAACTTAGCTTGTCGGTTTGTGTCGATATTTTATAAAAATATATTGATCCATAACAATATAACAAGTAAAAAAATGACAAAACTGGTCTATAAATGACAAAACAGGTAAAGCGCTACCGGATATATTGAAAGTGTCAATACTTTATAAAAATGTATTTATCCATAATAATATAACAGGTAAAAAAAATGACAAAACCGGTCTATAAATGACAAAACAGGTAAAGCGCTACTGGATATATTGAAAGTGTCGATACTTTATAAAAATGTATCGATCCATAATAATATAACAGGTAAAAAAATGACAAAACCGGTCTATAAATAACAAAACAGGTAAAGCGCTACCGGATATGTTGATAGTGTCGATACTTTATAAAAATATATCGATCTATAACAATAAACAGGTAATAAAAATGACAAAACCAGTCTATAAATGACAAAACAGGTAAAGCGCTACCATATATGTTGATAGTGTCGATACTTTATTATAAGTATCGACACTTTTGGAATTTAAAAGAGAAGAAATTATAGCGCTAATAAAGTGTCGATACTTTATAAAAATGTATCGATCCATAACAATATGACAGGTAAAAATATGACAAAACCGGTCTTGAAATGATAAAACCGGTAAAGAGCTACCGGATATGTTGATAGTGTCGATATTTTATTATAAGTATCGACACTTTTGAAATTTAAAAGAAAAGAAGTTATAGCACCAATAAAGTGTCGATACTTTATAAAAATGTATCGATCCATAACAATATAACAGGTAAAAATATGACAAAATCGATCTCGAAATGACAAAACCGATAGTAAAAAAATGTGCTCGTGTGGTCATTTTTATTTCAGAATTTTTATTTTTTAATACAAAAAGTTGGATATTTTAAACAAAACCCAGTAAGAAAATAACAAAAACTTTGCAGTAACAAAAGAATAACATTGGAAACCCACCATGTTATCAGTTTCTCAAAGAACAAAAACCCAGAAACAGACATCTCTCAACGCAAACTATTACATTATAATATAATAGGTAATTTACAATGTTACCGGTTTAAATACATATTTAGTTAGAAAATATGTCAATATAAATGCTACCTATTACATTATGTAAGCGTACCTAATATATTATTGTACTTGATAATATTTCCGATTAAATGATATAACATAACAGGTCTAAATTTTAACCGGTTACTTATTTAACAGGTCATTTTAACCGTTTTTTAAGCGTAGCACAGCAGAATTACCCTTCACTAATACGCAAGAAAATTTCACCATTATCCCACAGCTTTACTTATAACTATTCAAGCAAGCTTAAGACTTCAAGGTCGGGGAAAATGGCAGCCTTTTTGGCAATGGAAGAGGGGAATGGAATTGAAATGTGTTGTCAAGCCATGTTAGTTTACGAAGTTCACATGCCTTGTTGTTGCGAGGCTCATACATTCTAAATAATTGGGGGGTGATAACTCAGCTTGCCAGTTTCGTGTGCTCTGGCTGGTTATGTCATATTCACAAGTTTCCAGCTGTATGTACAAAAATGCATAACCTGTTGAATCCTTGAAGGTTCACAGAAACTAACAAATATAACCTAAAATGTGAAAACAAGCATAAAAAAACGATGGCCCAAACTTGGTAGTTGGGAGAAAATTTCGACAGTTTTAGTTTGGTTCCAAAAATCATCACTCCTATGCATGCAGAGCCGGCAGCAGCAGCCCAACTCCCAACTCATGACATGTTGCACATAAAAGAAAATGCAACCCCACAACCCCTTTTTCTGAAAAAATACACCATAGATAACACCAATGGCATCTCATTTAATTCAAAAGGTTCAACCCTTTTTTCATTGCCATGGAAGATGAAATAGTTCTTTACGCTTTAAACCCCACTTTTGGTTCAGCATTAAGCTTGATGCCTGCTTCTAAATTGTTAAAAAGGCTTCCCAGTCCAACTCTCCAATCCCCACCCCAAATAAAAGGGAGGGAAAAAAATGTACATGACTGAGTAGAGCCGACCTTAGTTGATTGAAGGTTGAAGACATGAAGAATTCTTTACCAGAGTTTCCACCATAGTTGATTGAACATTGAAGACATGAAGAATTCTTTAGCAGAGTTTCCACCGAGATTAGGTCATCGTTTGCGATGGTAACTTTGGGTGGTTATGCTCACCTTCATAGGTAACAATAAGCATCGACGGCTCCTCCAAGCACCTCTCCACATGCTTCCTTGCTGGGCAACCTCTCATACTGCTGCATTTATAATATCCCCTGGCACCAAATAAAAAGAAAAAGCGTCTGAGTCGGTATTTTGCAATGGATTCCACTAACCTCACACAACAAATTAGCAAGCTTCCCATAAACACTTTAAAATTGCAATGGAAACTAGCAATACCATTAATCAACAACTTAAAACATAAAAAATTAAAGAATTTCAAGTCCCCTATGGAAGTGACAATCAGATATCACAGATGCTACGATCATAGAGTTCGTTAGTTCCATAACTTTTCTGTTTCAGTCTAAAAGTGCATGTATCTGTATGCACTAAAATTTGTAATGTCAAAAGCAAAACCAAGGTGGCAACACCAAAATTTGTATTGACAATGTATCAAATATCAGTATGTTATATAATGATAATGATTACCTAGGGTGAGGAGAACCCTTAATCGGCTTCTGTCCGTATTTCCTCCACGAATAATCATCAGTTAGGAATATCAGCAAGCTTGTTACTGATAGCAGGCACCTTGATTGATCTCTTTATTCTATGCTTCCTGTCAAAACGATGCAACGAATCAATTGTGAGAAACTAATGTCAAAAGCATAATTCTGTAATGATCCAAAATTGCAAAAAAAAAAAAGTAAAAGGAGAGAATCGAACCTCTTTTTCGAGCAATGGCATTTACCACTACTGCCACATTTGATTCTCCCATCATTTCCCTTGCCCGAGCACTTCTTCTTGTGTTGAGAACCCTGATCCGAGGCTCGAGGTGCCCCGATCAAATGGAAGGCGTTCCCTTTGTGGAAATTAGCTACACTTCCATCAATACTAAGGGAAGAGATGAAAGACCTAGTCGAGGACATGGTAGGCGTGCAGCTAGAGCTATCAAAGTTCAAGTTAATCCCGCTGTTACTCTTCCTTAACAACATCTCAGCTTGAAGCTTCATTTGATGTTGCCGTTGGAGCTGTAACCTTTGTTGCAACTGTTGCTGCTGTTGTTGTTGGAGGAAATTATAGTGGTCGGGTGGTGCCTGTTGGGCGAGATGAAAAGGGGTTTCCCCATTTGAACTCAGTTCCAAAGATGGGTTTCCAGAATACAGAGAACTCTTGGCATGTGAACTCACTTCCTGAACTGAGTTTTCATGAAAACCGAGTTGCAAATCCTTGGATGGACAATCTGGTGGCTTGTGGCGTTGATTGTCCAAAAGGATGCTATGAGGAAAAGGGGTTTGTAATTTCCTCTGCTTCCTCACTCTTGCATGTCCCAAACCAGAATTTAAAAGAGAAACTACTCTTTTGAACCTAAAAACAGCTTCCCCAGTTTCAGCCATTAAATTCCTGTAATGAACTTGATCTTGAGGCTGAGACAAAATACTCAAAACTCTATGGCAGTTCTCTACTGCTGCCTTGTTAGCTTCTTCAACCTCGTCCATATTACCACCAAAAATAATTCCCCAAGCTCAAATTAGATCTTTTTAAACACTAAAAATAAGACCCACCACCCAAACTCAATCTTCAAGTCACCCAAAGACTCAAACAAGGATTGCGTTCTACTTTCCTGAACAGAGAAGTACCAAGAAACGAGTATAAGATTCAACAGGGGCAGTAAAAGAAAGCTAATAAAAAATGAGAGAAACCAAAACAAGGATTAAAGCAGAAACCAAATATCTCTCACCCCACCCCCAAAAAAAAACAGACCTTGTTGGACTTGGTGTTCTCAAGCCCTAAATTCTTCAGCACCCACGTTTTATTTTTAAAATTATTCTGAGACTGAAAGGTGTGAAAGAGAAGACTTTGTCACCGAGAGAATTTCACAAACGGCCATAAGCCCATAACGCAAACAAAAAGCTACCATCTTTTTTACTATATTATATTACTAAAGAAATGAATTCGAGACAGGGAAAGAAATTCAATGGAAGGGAGATTTATAAATAAGGGGGTAGGGGAAGAGATGAAGCAATGAAACTGCCGTCTCCATCACATATTTGACGGTGGGACCCAAGCAAAAGACCTTGGTTTCATTATCTGTTTTTTCTTATTATTTATTCTCCTGCCATTTCTGGGTCTTTAATTACTGCTTAAGCCTGCCATTTCAGTTTCAGAATTTTTTTTATCGTCACTTGTTCCGGAACCAGACAAGCTTTGAGGGTTCCTTACAGTTTGTCTTGTACTGCCGTAAATTGCAGAGTTATTGAGAAACTGGCCAAGGGTTGGGCACACTGGAGACTCACCCTTCAATTCTCCTCTTTTGCTCCTTTTACTTTTTACATTATGTTTTAATTATTCTACATACCATAATCACATTGAGTACCGATTTAATTTAGAGTCAGTCGGCACGAAATAAACAATTTTAATAATTAAGAGATTATTATTATCTCTTAAGATTTTATATTTGAGCACGTAAACAGGAATACGTTAAGTGATTGAAAGAATTTGAATATGTATTACCTTATATTCAATCAAAATTATTATAAAGTCGAGTAATGTTAAAATAATTTTTTAAATTAAAAATACATTTTTAGTGATAGTTTTTCAATTTATAATAGGGTAAAGTATAGACTTAGTAACTGAATTTTACTATTTTTATTTCACTTGTTGTATTTTAAATTTTTTTTCAATTTACTCTCTGAACATGATACATTGGGTTTTTTGGTCACTCAATCGTTTTCTCACTAACGACGTTATGACGTGGCTTTTTTACCAAAAAAGTCAATGCATAAAGTTCAGTGATTAAATTGAAAAAATTAAAAGTATAGTAAGTGAAATAGAAGAGAGGGAGGGTAAAGTACCTAATTATAATTCTAATAAACATGTATAAACTAAACTGACTCATTGGTTACTATCTTTGAGATGTTGGGATTGGGAACCAACGATTGCATAGTATTAGTGTTCGATGTTAGAATGTTAAGAGTCTTTAGAACATATACTATCACTTATAATTACCTTATATTAATAAAAAAGAGTTATCTTCTAAATATTAGGGAATTTATTATAGTTATTTGATTATTTTTCATTGAAATATTTGTGAATGAAAATGCAACCATAATATTTATTAAGGCTGAGCATATACTTGTCAATGAAAATGCATGAATGCAACCATCGACGTCTAATAATTAAAAAATGTACACCGTTGTATTAAACACACTCTCCAAACTTAATTAATTTAAATGTGCTTTTAATAAGATTAGCGTTTGATTGAGTCGAGTTTAAAACTTTTGAGTTAGTTCTATTTTATAACTCCAATTTTATTTTATTTTTTTTTCAAGGCGAGTCAAGTTATTCGTGTTTTTGTTTAAATTTAATTATAGATATTTATAATATTATTGTGGTTAAATAATTTTCTATAAACATATATAATACATATATTTTTCACATTTTTTCATATATGATATAGTATATTGTACAAAATTGAGATGTTCTACTCAAACTTAAAAATCAATATTCTAATTACTAAAAAAGTCAAGGGCAAACTACACCAATAGTCACTAATGTTTAAGTAAGTTTTCTGTTTTTCCCACTGAAGTTTCAAAAGTAACAAATTGGTCACTAATGTTATCAATTTGTAACAAAATGATCACTAACGTTATCGATTTGTAAAAAAAATGGTCACTCCACCGTTATATCTATTAAATTGATGATGTGGCAATGTTAATAAAAAGGTTAATATTTAGTTTTACCCTTAAACTACTGTTAAAACATCAAATAAGTCCTTAAACAATGATTTTATATATAATTTATCCCAAAAGTCTTATAATTTATAGTTTTTTTAAACATCCCACCGCCACAACTATATTCGAACCACCTTCCTTACAAAATTAAATTTCCAAGTTGATTCAAGTTTATAAAATTCGAGCTGAGTCGAATCGAATTTTTGAGTTTTTGTTTAAATCTAATTGTGAATGTTTTATAATATTATGATATTATTCGTTCCAATTTCAATGGTTTTTTTATAATCATATACAATACATATACATTTCTTCATATTTTTCATATATGATATACATGTATTATATAAAGTTGAGGAACTCGACTCAAACTTGAAAAACAATCAACTAATTACTAAAAATTCCAAGTTATTGAAGGTGTATTTACAACTCGATTTGAACTTGAAATTTTCTTGAGTCGAGTTTATGAAATTAGAACTCGAGTCGATTCAAGTCGAGTTTTTTGGAATCGAGTCGATTCGAAAAGATCGATTTTTCGAGTCAAGTTTTGCTCACCCCTACAAACTAACAAGTGAGAGTTTGTTTAAGTGTGATTTTTGCTTTGTAAGGAAAGTGGTTAGAATATAATTGAGATGGTGGGATGTTAAAAAAATTGGAAATTAGAAAGCTTTTGGGATAAATTAGATATAAAATCAATGTTTAAGGACCTATTTGATGTTTTAACAATAGTTTAGGGGTAAAACTAAATAATGATCTTTTTTATTAATGATACCACATCATCAATTTAACCGAGATAATGATGAAGTGACCATTTTGCTACAAATCGATAACGTCAGTGACCATTTTGTCACAAACCGATAACGTTAGTGACTAATTTGTTACTGTTGAAACTTCAGTAGAGAAAACGAAAACTTATTCAAACATTAATGACCATTGGTGTAGTTTACCCGAAAATCAAACTGTTCGAACTACTATTCAAGTTATTCGAGCTATATTTTACGATCAAATTCAATTTATTTTTTTAAACCGAGTAGAGCCAATTCAAATCGAAACTATCTATTTTTAAGTCGAATTTTGTTTATCCCCTACTCGTAGTTTTCATTTGAGGATCTGTTCTTAAACTACACAAAACAGAAGCCTTGCACATAGGCAGAGCCCACATGCGGAAGGGATCACAAAGTAGAGTAGTACATCACTATATTGAAATCTTAATACTCAATTCTTATACTTTAAATTGAAATCTTAATTTGATAAATCATTAAAATAAATATTAATGTATAAATTTTACACGTCATATATATCAAATTATTTTTCATACAAATAATAAAATTCATAGGATTTGTTCAAATCCTTTTAAATATTATATTCATTGTAGACATGCATTGAACTTTTAGTGAAAATGTCAAATTTCAAATTTTAGTATTTTATTGAATAAATTAATAATCCCACTTAATAGCAAATTTGACCCAATAAGGTATATGAGTTTTTTTATTTAGTCCATTAGGACAAGTCAAAATTTATTTTGAGATCTATGGTCTTTTTTATAGTGATATAGGTGACGAGTTCCAATAAAAAATATTTTTTATTATAACTTTTTATCTCGACATGATAAATTTTAATAAAAAATATATTTTATTCGAACTCGTTATGTCGGTGACGAGTTCGAATAAAAAAATGTTTTTTATTGAAATCCGTTACCTAGACGTGACGAGTTCTAATAACACTGTAAAAAAATAACGTAAATAACAAAATAAATTTTGACTTGCCCGCTAAATAAAAAACTCATTATCAGCCCCACTTAATACCATAATAAATTAACAATAATAGACGGATTGACACGTGAGGGTTCCTTGTGAAATTTAAAAGAAAAAGAAATACTTAAAATAGGGTAAACTATACAAATGGTCTCCCAATTATAGGATATTAAACTTTTAAGTCATTCGACTATTAAAAATTACAAAATAATCATTTAATTCATATGTTCTAAACTAGTTGTTTTCTATTAAAAGATGACGATTATCTGAACTGGATGTTAACTTGGTGACTGAAATATGATAAAATTATATTTTAATGATGCATGCTAGTATTATCGCTACTTTTAAGAGCTGACTCAGTGACATGAAATTTCAATCATTGACATGACGATATAATATAAATAAAGAGTTAAACCACAAAATACAATTCAAATGATTAGAAGATCAAATTTTATCATATCTCGATCAACATGTTAAAGTCAAGATCAAACAATCGTCAGTTTTTTTCATGCAAAATGATGAATATAGAACATATGAATAGTCACATGACCATTTTGTAACATTTAATAGATGGGTGACTCAAAAAATAATGCTCTATAATTTAGGGATCGGTTTGTAATTTTTTATAATTAGGGATCGACGACCGCATCGTGCTGGCCATCCTCACCGTGCTTACGGTTGTTGCCCTAGTTTTGACCGACGTTTGGCTCAACGTGTTGGTTTCCGTTTTGATTGGGGCTTTTATCGTGACACTACACGCTGCGTTTAGGGGAACGAAAGATTTGTACTCCGATGAACCTGACGATTCCGAGGGCGGGCTGTTTCCGGTTGTAGGCAGCCCCACCGGAGCTGAGTACACCCGCGTTTGAATCCAAATTGTTAATTTAACGCTGATAAATTGATCTCTTTTAGAATTTTTTTCTTCTTCGTTGGTTCTTTTAATTTTGTACGTAATGCTTTGAAAAATAATAGGAATTCAAGCCTTCGATCTAAAATTGAAGATAAATACCAAAAATTAAGTCATAAACGTATACTTTTGTTAAGCTCTGTGTGATGATAATTTTCTTCCCTCTCTCTGGGTTTGGATCTATCGTTTATTGCTTGAAACAGGGGTCACTGCAAGAACAATATTGATCCTTGTGAATGGACAATGTAAGAGCCAGTTGAGTTGCCAATGAAAGACTAGTCACAAAGATCTCGATAACGAATCGATGTTCGATAGCCACAAAGATCTCGATTATATTATATGAACCAAGTCTCGTTTAATACATAGCTTATGTAGAAGAACATACATGCCGGATCAAAATGTCCTAACTCTTATCAACAATGAAACTCCAATGTATAAAGAGATTTATTGATTGTGGTGGGGAAAAGAATGAGATACAGAGAGCGTTATTACTCATCTTGAACTTTTCGTGAATATGCCAACACCATGACGAATTCCTTTGCGGATGAACCGAGGGTTGCCGGTACCCGCTGTGATGTTGCTGTTGTTTGTAGCCACAGATCGACTAAATTATACAACTGCAATGTGGGAACTACAGGTTGTCCCATGCATTTGATCTCAACCTGCCAAGAAATATAACCCAAAAATGTAATAAAAACCATGCACCTTGTTTACCAAAGAATGCAATAGAATGGCTTGAGCTACCTCATCTGATTGCCGAAATTTTCCTATATTTTCTTCAGGGGTTTTCAGAAAATTTCCGCAGAATGAATGCGATGTAGCTAAATAAGTTGAAATTATTAAAGAGGAGTGAAACTAAGATAGAGGATTCCATGCATAATACGGGTTGGTTATACATGCATATGGCTTATCCCATATGGATGAAGTGGAGAACAAAGCATCTCTATAACATTTTAGAAATGAGCTCCATGGAAAGATAAACCTTGAAAACCAAAATGGAAGCCATAATCTTTATGATAACATTTCTTCTTCGTGTATTGTTACAGAACAATATTCAAGAAGAGATTAACTCACCTCAGCTTCATCAGTGAGGTTCAGTTTCTTCTTCAGATATTTTTTAATAAAAGAAACAGGCATATTTCCGTCCCTGTCACAGAATAAAAGAAGTATGATAATTACCTCCGGTAATGAAAGAAATTTTTAATCATTCTACCATTTGAGAAGTCAGTGATAAGTTCAACTTCATGCTTTTGTAGCAGCAACACATGATGAGCAGAACATTTTCACCAAATTTGTCATGGAACACTAACAAATAACTATCGTTGATTTAGAATCTTTTGATTTAGTTTAACAAAAATCACTAACCAGATAAAAAAAATGTAAACTTGCCATGAAATTTGATGTATGGAGAGGAAAAAGCATAACAACAGGCAGGAGAAAGCACTTAACAATTTGACAGTGGTGGTTTAGCTAGTGATGACAGATCGAACCACTTGAAAGAAACAAAGTTTAAGTTAAAATGTTTGGTCGTTCCTAAGTTTCTCTATGTATTGGGAGGGTCCTTGAAGGTCATATCCCCATATCCATGTGTCAGACATAAGTGATGGGCACAGGTACTTCAAGAAAAATGAAGAGTCCAAGCAACATAGAACCAAAAACATATTATTTCTTTTATTTCCTTTTCAGCATTCATCACGCAATACAAACAGGCCATTCAGGAGATAACTATTACCTGTCCGTAATCATTTAAGCTAAGCTTTAAGCAACCGTGCTCAGAAGGCATTCCAATATGATTAAGATTAAAGTAGGATAACGAATGCCATAATGTCATCAATGTTCCACAATGCAAAATTAACACCTTCCAAGGGAACATAACATGGGAAAAAAGATACATTCATGATAAGTTGATAGGAGCTGAATTAACAGTAGGAAGTGACTAGAGACATCTTCATATAAAACAATATAAAACTGAAGTACTTCCTGATCAAAGTAATATTTTACTACACCTTTACGTGCATTTTTGCTGTTTACTTTAAGCTTACCAGATCTTTATATAACATTACCAAAGACTGCCAGGATATTAGTACCATTGCCTTCGCCCATATCCTTCTACTCTCAGTCCATTAACATTCGCTATGTAACTTGAGTTATCTATGACTTCACTGACTCCACCAGGATAATATTTATTTACTTCCTCTGTGAAATTGGTAAAGACTATGTGTCTGTTCCCTTTTCCATATTCCTAGTGAAATACTAGAGGAGATTGTGGTACAGAAAACAATATAGCTGACATGTCAGAATCATGGTGTTAACAAGCAACAGATAAAATTTATGATCTTCAACTAAAAGGAAGAAGAATATATACAGTGAGCAATTGTAAGACAAGGAAAATAAACTGGACAAAGGAACTTACTTTATCCTCAGGTAATTTGCAGAAATTTGCGGGAGGCGTGCATCTCCTTCCCTGAAAGCATCGACATCTGAATCAGTTTATAACCCAAGACAATAATCTTAAGAAAACTGTCTTCAATAAACTCTGAAGGCTCAAATAAACTCTTACTGGTCCTCAGAGGCCACTAATGAGAACCAAACAGGACCAATTCTTCTTTCATGCTTTGGACCAGCAGCATCTAGCACTGCCTGAGGAGAAATGCCAGAATCTCCATATCCAGAAGCCCTTTTTCGATTGATCCTGCGCAGCTTCTTAGGTGTAACAGATTCTGAAGTTGCTGGACCAGCATTTGACTTTTCATCCTCAACTTTTGTTTTGCATTTGTCTTCTCTATGTTTGCTTTTGCACATTTGAGCTTCAATGTTGGGGACACGAGTAGGTTCTAATTTAGAATCAGAGCCTTGAGAATTGGACTTGAAGGACTTGGTCCGATTGGCAACCTCCACCAAACAAGTCAAAGGTTTCCAGAGGTCCAGTTTCCCATCCCATGCTTCACCTCCATTCTCTGCTTCTTTATTCATGTGTTGGATATGTTCAGCAGAAGAAGTACACTGTGTAGTTCAATTTTATAACACGACAGGTATTATCAGTTTAAGGTAAAACAGCAGTAATTTCAAGTAGAATGGATGTTTGAGAACAAATATTAGGCCCCATGAGAATAAAAGTTCTAGCCTAAAAGAATGTCTTCAATTTACCTGTCTTTTATTCTGAGTGAATTTATTTAGCGTTTCAGGTGAGCTCGCACTCTCCTGGTTATCCTCCATAGAGTCTTCATCTTTTTTAACAGGCTTCTCAATCGAAAAGGTGGAATGTCGTAAAGCACCAGCCTTTCTAGTAAAAGCTTTTGTTCTCCTTCCAGTCATGGCCGTATGTGACAACACTTTGGGGGCATTAACCACCAATGAAGAGAGTGATCTCTCCTTTCTTCTAGCTGGCATTGTAACTGGGGGCACAACTTCAGGTGTCTTAACTTTTCTTCTTTTAAGAGGGAAGATTTTAGCCCTCACATCTTGCAAATTATGGTCTGGTCTGATTATTACAAGCACACACAAATTTCAATACACAATAAACTTTCCATCATGTTAATTGACCAATATAGTTCATAGTGTGCGGATGCTCAACCCAGACTCGAAAGGATTGATTATACAGGAAAGCCAAAGGCTGCAACTATAAGGTCATTTTTCCGGTTCAACAGTTTTCACCTTGAATTTTGGCATTGAGAGACGCACAATAGAATTCTAACATTTGCATAACAGAGCTAAACTATGACTAGATATTTCCAGTTCAATATTTAGTAGCCCCTAATTTGTAAAAAAAAAAAAAAAACTAATGATCATAAGGCATTCAGAAGAAATCAGTAAACTATGCTAGAACCACTTGAAACAAGTAAATAATATTTTTGGAGTATTTGACAAAATTAAAACTATGGGTTCCTTAAATTAAAAAAAAGTGTCATTGAGGACTTACAGATTGGTAGAGGTGAATAACAGGTCAATGAAGGGTACCTTAATTTCTCCAGAGGAACACAACCCAAATCGATGTTGCATATTGGACAGCATTCTAGTTCTTCCTCTTCTATCTTATCATATATGCACTTTCTGCAAACTAAACAAATTCAAAAGACAAATCTATCATAGATTTCTATTAATTTTCTCAACAGACTTCATTGGCGCTTAAATAAAGACCACACGCATCAATCCTAGAAAATGTTTCAATGAAGAAAGCAAAATAAATATGGCAATTGAAACTCTTATTTAACTTGGAAAAAGGCTGGTTCCATTCCATTTCAAAAACTGGGAAACCATCTTAAAATTTGAATCTTATTAAGGATTTACAAAACAGAAAAGGAAATCTCCAATGTTGGAAAGGACCCTTGAATTGGAAATGAAGAAAATGATATTGGAAAGCCTCAGCTTAATGTGGAAAACAACTGAGTGCAAAAAATACCGATTTACAGTCAAATAAACAGAAGCCATGAATGAATTCTATTGGAAATCAACTTTCTCGAACAACAAACTGTATTGTTAAAAGCAGACACTAGACATCAACAAAGAAACATGATGTTACTAGTTTATTAAACTAATCAGCAACGAGTATTCTCGTATTAATTTTGCTATTGTACCATAATGCCTTAGCATCAAGAAATACGAAACAGAAGGAAACAGAAGGAAAACAGCAATACCGTAAGTTTATCAAGGCATGGTATATTAGTACTAGAATTAGACGAACAGGTCAACACTGAGGATAAGAAGCAAAACCGAGAAAAACAAGAGCAAACCAGATCAGAAGAAAAACAGAAAGCAAAGGAATGAAGAAAAAAATAGAAAATCGAAGAATCAAGAACAAATGAGCTTAAAAAGAACAAAATTTGAAATCTGAAAGAAGAGAAGGAGATAGACTCACATGTATGAAGACATTCAGATATGGTGGTGGCATCTCTAAGAAGCTTATTGCAAAGAGGGCAAGTCATGCATGCCGCAATCGCTTCTCTCTTCACTTTGACGACCTGATTCGCCATCTCTCTTTCTCTTTTTTCCTCCTTGGATTCCCACCCTTCTCTTCGTTTTCCAATTTCAACTCAATAACCCCGTACACGTATCCTTCTCACTGCATGTCAATCAAACACAAGCAAAGCAAATTCCACGTACACATCTTCACAAAAAACCTGCATTAGAACCGATAACAGAAGAACTAACTAGAAAGAAGGGTTGTAAACAGAGAGAGCTCGATAATGAACGAGAAGTGAAAGCAAAAGAGATTTGGGTGCACGAGCAAGATGGGATTAATTTTGTTTTGTTCTGAAACGAAACAAAAAAAAAGAGGGGATTGATATTAAAGAAGAGAAGAAAGGGAGAAACTATAATTAAGATCAAAGAAGAAGATGGAGGAATAGGGTTGTTGAGAAAATGAAGGCAACGATGATCTGAATCTAACAAAAAACAAATAGAAAGAAAAAGGGCAAAAATTGTTCCTCGAAAGAAGCATGAACCGAGAGTTTCCTTTTGTTTTTATTATTATGTATTTTTCCTTTTTATTTTTGTATTTTTTTTTTAAATTAAGACAAGTTCAACGGACGCTCCCATTACAAGATTCGGAATTTTAGGGTCGGTGGTGACTGTCCCTAGGGAAAACGGGTAACCCTAGGGCTGCGGTTTATTATACGACGTCGTTTTTGGGCTGTAACTATTTAGTTTATAAATAATAATTGTCAGTAAATAACAAAATATTTATTATGCAAAAAAAATATAACAATAACAATAGGTATGATAGATAAAGAAAAAATTATGCATTATGAAGCATATATAACTTTAATTTTGATAGACAAAAGTTTTGATATAAAGTTTTATTAGAGTATCTAGAATACACGATTGTATTCTAGAATATACAAAGTTTGCATGTGCTCTTAATATGTGCATTGTGTGTGTGAGTTGTTATGACTGTTAAGGAATGTTGGAGTCTGTTATGAATTTGTTATAGAGGTAGAGTAAGCTTGAAGGCACATATTATATATATAAGCTGGTTGTAATGCAGTTTAAGAGTATCCGAATGAAAATTACAAAACGTTATCTTTAAGTTTTCTCCTTCTTCATTTGTTACCCCTGTCCACCGGCTTACATCACTCTCAGCCTCCATAGCAGTATTCTCACAAGTTTTAATCCTAATGGGCATTCATGCTTAAGATATTTATCTCGTTAAAATCTTATTAAGATAATTTAATAGGAAAAAAGATCGATTAAAAAAGTATAAATAGTATTTACTATTCCTTGTGACAACAACACATAAACTATTTGGATCTTTACAATTCAAACCACAAATCTTAAATAGATCTTTTAAATTTATCACTGGAATGGTTTCATTGAATATCAATATTAACATTTTTCTAAAGATCACGATGGAGAACAAATTTGAGAAATATTTTTCGTTTTATCTCTTTGATGTATCATCCTTTTAATTTAGTTATACATTATCTTCATACATTATAGTTTTTATATTATTATGTCGAAACAAATCACATATCCTTTTGGATATGTTAAGTCAATAATCTTAACCAAACATATTATCAGTGTATCCCGTGCATGGCTATTATTTTAAAATGATTTGAAAAATATCGACTACTATTTTAAAATTTAAACGTGATGATCTTATAACACATAGGTAATACCTCTAGACTAATTAAGATGTTTATATAATTTACCAAAATCATATACTTTTGATATTTTAAGTTTTTTCATAAATAAATTTCATTCATCCAAATTATTATTGGAGGCATATAATTTTTTTAATTAATAAAATAATTACATTCATCATAAAGTAATTTTTTATAATTCGAATCATATTTTATATGTCCCGATTATTTATTGTACTCTACTTACAATACACCTTTAGGGGGTGTTTGGTTCAAGGAATGTGGGATTCCCATGGGATGAGAATCTCACATTCCCATGTTTGGTTGGCCGGGAATCTCATTCCCGGTAATGTTTTATTACCAATAGTATATTTTTTGGGTTATATTACCGGGAATGTCATTACCTCCATTTCCTTAGGTATTTTTGGATTACCGGCATTTTGGACTAAAATGCCCTTAATTTTTTTTTTCTTTCAAAAATATACTTCTTCTGTCATTGAATAATAAAAAATCTACGAATGTTAAATTAAAAATTTATCCTTAAACTATTTTAGATTTACAAAAAAAAAGTCTATAATTAAAATTTTATATGAAGTTCAGGAGTTAAAATAAAATTGTACCCTTTCATTAAACCTTTTTATATTTTCAATGTGTAAAAAAATTATATAAATTTTATAAATTTAATTTTTTTAAAGAAAATATATAAATATTTTTCAACTTGTTAAAAAAATATATAATAAGGACAATTTGGTCAAATATACATTACAATAATCCTTTATTCTTTTAACCAAACATGGTAATCTTACATCCCCGTTAAGCCAACCAAACACAAAATACAACATTCCCAGTAATCTTATTCCCTGGTAATCTTACATTCCCACTGGTAATCTTACATTCCGTGAACCAAACGCACCCTTAGTTGTTCGAGTTATTAGTCTAAAATTTTGAATAACGTCTTTTTATATTGTAGTAAATCGTTTTAATATTTATACTGTTTAATATATTTAAATTCAACGTTTTTATTTTATTTTTAAAAAGGTATTATATTCAAAATTATTGTTGATAACTTTTCTTTTTATTTTGGTAAATTTTTTTCCTGACTTTAATAATAATAAAAACATTTTAGCAATGGTGCCAAATGAGCAAGGCTTAGCTTTTATTTTTGTAAGTTAAAGACAAAAAGAATATGTTTCTCCTGGTTTTATTATAAATAAGGGGAAAAAAGTGAAACCGAACTTACATGAGATGGTGGTTATACTCTATGGTAAACTATTTATTTAGTACTTAAACTATTAGTTTTGGTCTATTTTTATACTTAAACTTTCAATTTTTTTTAAAATCATATATAACGTTTGGTTTTCATTTTAGTTTAATACCCACCATTAAAAATTTAACGCGTTTAATACACAAACTATCAATTTTGGCCCGTTTTAGTACATAAACTTTCAATCTTTTCAAAACTTAACGTTAAATTTTGAAAATTGTACCTAAATGAAACAAAAGATGAAGTTTTTTAACGGCGGTGTACTAAAATGAAACAAAAACTAAATTTTAGGTATTATTTTAAAAAATTAAAAGTTTAGGTATAAAACGAACCAAAACTGATAGTTTAGGTACTAAATACGTAATTCACCTTATATTCTAATGGCTTAAATGCCCATTGTCCCTTGAACTATACCATTTGTACCGAGTTGCTTCATAAAGTATTTTTCGATACATTTTACCTCCTGAAGTTTAAATCGCTACCTCATTTGCCCCGAATCGTTAACTCTGTTAAATATAGCATGGTAAATTACATATTTAGTCACTCAATTATTTTCACAGTTCTGTTTCTGTCACTCAGTTATTTTTTCTTTAAAATAATCACTAAACTTAAGTCTTTGTTTTATTTTAGTCATCTAATTTGATTCAATTTATCCTTTTAAATTTGTAAAATATAATATTTCATTTATATTACATATTTTTTTACTCGACATGTACATTTAATATATAATGATAAATAATATTATAATGTAAATAATAAACAACATATTAAGTTGTTTGTGCTTGAAATTTTAATAAAATAAATAAATATTAAATTAAAATATCATAAATATTTTAAGAATAAAAATATGAATGAGTCATTATTAATTTGTAAATATATATTTTTAATAAACTTTAATTCTCGTATTTTAAATAAGTATAAAATATATTCTCGACGTTTGTGTGTTTAGCAGGTGTGGAAATGAACCGGATTCAGAACAGGAAAGATCAGAGTATTGAGAAATTTTCCGTTAACTGCTGAAGCTGCCTTTATATTCTTTTTGGAAATAATATGTGATATAAATATATTTTATATTTATTTAAAACTAGTCCGATTCAAAATATGAGATTTAAATTTTATTAAAAACATATATATTTATAAATGAATAATGATCTGTTCATATTTTTATTTCTTAAAATATTTATGATATTTTAATTTAACATTTGTTTTATTAAAATTTCAAGCAAAAACAACTTAATATGTTGTTTATTATTTACGTTATAATATTATTTATCATTATAAATTAGATGTATATGTCGAGTGAAAAAATATTTGATATAAATGAATTATTATATTTTACAAATTTAAAAAGATAAATTGAATCGAATTAGGTGACTACAATATAACAAAAAATTAAATTTAGTGATTATTTTGAAAAAAAAATAACTTAGTGACAGAAACAGAACCATGAAAATAGTTGAGTAACTAAATATATAATTTACCTATTCTATTTTTAATATGATTAACCGATTAAAATAAATGAGATAACGATTTAAATTTAGGGATAAAGAAATTACTTTATAAAGTAACTCATTACAAAAGGTATATTTTAAGGGCGGCGGGTCATTTAAGCCTGTTGTAATCTGTGAACTTAACATGCAAGACATGGGCAAAAAGGTTGAGGAAAGATGCACGGCATAAATGGTACGAGGCAAAGCTACTTGGGAAATGATGCGCTAAAAACGAGGTTAAAGCAGATGACGGTTAGAGGGCTTTGTTTGTTTGCAGTGCCAGAAACCTCCACCCTACTTTGGTCGGTAGGTATAATTATAAATATTCCGATTAAAAACCCTAAATTTACTCGACAAAAATCCATGAAATCACTATTTTTCAAGTATCTTACGGGATTATACTCGGATACGAGCATGATACAACAGTCATTAAGTGGCCTGCCTGGCTACCTACCAAATAGAAAATGGCATAAACCAAAGGACACCCCCAAAAATAACCCAATTAGTATCAAACAATGTGTGAAGTAGCGGATCTAAAAATTTAGAAATGAGATTCTAAAATTTTTAATACTATTTTTTAATATAAAGTATAAACAAAATTTCTTTTTCCCTTTTTTCATTTACTATTTTTAATATTTAATCTAAAATAAAATGTATGCATTTGATCCCTTATGAGGTCATATGCATCCGCCCCAATTATAACGTGGCTTATGGACCGTATTATCCGTAAAGCATGATCAATTGATAATATTGCAGCATGCAGTGGTTCACCTGACATTGGCATAACCTGAAGCTTTTCTGGCTGCACTAAGATATGGTAAGGCTCGAGCTTTATCCCGAGAGCCGCCAATATGGATACAAATAGTTGGTGAGGATGGATATGATGTTTTTTTTTTGGCAAAATATCCCAACAAAGAGGAGGGGAAATTATTTTGTTATAAATAGAATCCTCATCCTCCTTAGTTAAGCATCCAAAAAATATAAGCTTTTTTCTATATTAAAGGCTATTTGTATTCTTTTTTTCTCTTTGTAATATTTCATCTACTAGTGAAATATTATTTTAGTGGTGTTCGAGGAAGTAGGCATAATTTTGGCCTAACCTCGTTAAATTTTGGTGTTCTCTTTATGTCTATTTAATAGCTATTGTCGGGTATAGTTGTTGTTAATTATTGTCCTATTACAATTACTTGTCTTGGTAGTTCTGTCTAAGGAAAATGGGTTTTAAGAGGGACCATTGTGACCCCTCCTCTTTCCTGGGAATCTACCTTGGTGTGATTTTTAGTACAATCGTTTTCACACTAGTCACCTAGATAATAGTTTTCAAGGTGAATTTGTTATTATTGGTGAAAATTAACCCGAATTCCACAACAATTAGTATCAACGCTCTTGGTTTATTTTAATATGCTCTGTGGTTGCGGCTTAGGCTGATCTTCCACATCAGAAAAAATTTATTGGGGTCTAAGGAAAGTGGGTTTTAAGAGGGACCATTGTGACCCCTCCTCTTTCCTGGGAATCTACCTTGGTGTGATTTTTAGTACAATCATTTTCACACTAGTCACCTAGATAATAGTTTTCAAGGTGAATTTGTTATTATTGGTGGAAATTAACCTGAATTCCACAACAATTGGTATCAGCGCTCTTGGTTTATTTTAGTATGCTCTGTGGTTGCAGCTTAGGCTGATCTTCCACATCAGAAAAAATTTTCTTGGGATAATTGGCATTTCGCATTGATAGTTATTAAATAGAATTTGCAGCAGAAATGGCAGACGCAACAAAAACATCCACATCGTCGTCAACAGCTGTGACAAATGTTAGATTTGCAGTGGAGATTTTTGATAGCACCGGTCATTTCGACATGTGGCAAAGTGAGGTTCTAGATGCCCTATTTCAGCAGGGTCTAGACATTGCTATTGAATGAAAGAAACCAGATGATGTTGAGGAGAAAGAATGGAAGAGGATCAATAGATTGACATGTGGTACTATTCGATCGTGTCTTTTTAGAGAGCAGAAGTATGTATTTTCTAAGGAAACTTCTGCAAGTAAATTGTGGAAGGCACTGGAGGAGAAATTTTTGAAGAAAAGCAGTCAGAACAAGCTCTACATGAAAAAGAGATTGTTCCGCTTCAACTATGTACCAGGTACCACTATGAATGATCACATTACTAGCTTTAATCAGCCGGTGACTGATCTGATGAATATGGACGTGACTTTTGAAGATGAAGATCTGGCTCTGATGTTGATGGGATCACTTCCTGATGAGTTTGAGTATCTTGAAACTACTCTACTTCATGGGAAAGTTGATATGTCTCTCAGTGAAGTAACTGCTGCCTTATATAGTTATGAATTGAGAAAGAAAGACAAACAAGAAAACACAAGTGTCGAAGCAGAAGCTTTTTTTGTTAGAGGCCGTTTGAAGAGTCAGAATAAAGGAAGGAGAGGGAGATCGAAGTCAAAGTCCAGATTGAGCAAAGATGAATGTGCTTTTTGTCGAGAAAAAAGGCACTGGAAGAAAGAATGTCCCAGGCTAAAGAACAAAGGCAAACCTGAAAGGGGAAAAGCTGTCTCAGAATCAAATGTGGTCGAGTATGATGATGCAGATTCAGATTTCGCATTCGCTGCTACGCCATCAACCAGCTGTTCCAGTTCATGGTTGTTAGATTCAACTTGTAGCCACCATATGACCCCCAATAGAGAATGGTTCTTTGATTTTAAAGAACTAAAAGGTGGAATTGTCTATACAACAAACAATTCCCCTCTTGACACACTTGGGATTGGTTCAATTCGCTTGAGGAATCAGGATGGATCAATCAGAACCTTAACAGGTGTCCATTATGTACCAGATTTAATGAGAAATCTCATCTCTGTGGGAACCTTAGAGTCGAAAAGGTTTAGAAGTGAGGGCAAAAGATAGGATTATGAGGATTATCTCTGGTGCACTGGTGATAATGAAGGGAATCCGGAAAAGAAAAAATGTGTATTACTTTCTGGGTAGTACAATTGTTGGGACAACAACAGTGGCAGCTTCTACTGATGAACAGGAGTCAGAAGCAACCAGGTTATGACATATGCGCTTGGGGCATGTTGGTGAAAAAATCCTTGAAATTGCTAATAGATCAAGGATTATTGAAGGATGCTCGGGCTTGCAAATTAGCTTTTTGTGAGCATTGCATCAAAGGGAAGAATACGAGGGTAAATTTGGAACAACAATCCATAATACTAAAGGTATTTTGGATTATGTTCATTCAGATGTATGGGGGCCTTCCAAGACAACTTCATTGGGAGGAACACACTATTATGTCACATTTGTTGATGATTTTTCCCGGAGAGTTTGGGTGTATACAATGAAGACAAAGGATGAGGTGCTAGAATTTTTCCTTAAATGGAAAAAGATGGTGGAGACTCAAGCAGGCAGAAAAATCAAACGTCTCCGTACAGACAATGGTGGAGAGTACAAAAATGATCTATTTCTGAAAGTCTGTGAAGAAGAAGGTATTGTCAGGCACTTCATTGTCAGAAGTACACCATAACAGAATGGGGTAGCAGAGCGTATGAATCGAACATTAGTGGAGAAGGTTCGGTGTATGTTGTCTAATATTGGGTTAGGCAAAGAATTTTGGACTGAGGCTTTGGTCTATGCTTGTCATATTGTCAACCGCTTACCATCGACTGCCATTGGTGGTAAAACACCATTAGAGAAATGGTTTGGAGTACCTGCTACAGATTATGATGCCTTACATATGTTTGGTTCCACTACATACTATCGTGTTAAGGAGTTAAAGCTGGATCCAAGAGCAAAGAAGGTGATCTTTATGGGGATCACCTCTGGTGTGAAAGGTTATCGTCTTTGGTGTCCAGAAACAAAGAAAAAAATCTTTAGCATGGATGTTACCTTTGATGAATCTACCATGTTGAGAAAGGTGACTTCAGAAAAATTGGAACAGACAGATGGAACTCCCAAACAGGTGGAGTTTGAAGGAAGCATAATTGACCCAGCCAGTAATGAAACTGATGTTGACTTTCCTATGGTAGAAGAAGAGTCAGATGAAGAAGAGGTTCAGACCCAAGAACCTCCACAACAACATGAATCAATTGCACTCAGAAAGGGAAAGAGGACCATTAGACAACCTACTCGTTATGCTGATATGGTCTCTTTTGCATCACCAATTGTAATTTATGACTATCCTGCCACTTTTAATGAAGCAGTCCAAAGTTCAGAACATAAAAAGTGGAGGATCGCCATGAATGAAGAAATGCGATCCCTTCAAAAGAATCAGACGTGAAAACTAGCTAGTCTTCCGAGGGAAAGAAGGCAATTGAGTGCAAGTGGGTATATGCAAAGAAAGATGGATTTCTTGACAAGAATAACATCCGCTACAAAGCAAGATTGGTGGCTAAAGGCTACGCTCAAACGGAGGGAGTTGATTATAATGAAGTATTTTCTCCAGTTGTAAAACATTCCTCCATCAGAATTTTATTCGCTTTGGTAGCACAGTTGGATTTGGAACTAGTTCAGATGGATGTAAAAACTGCATTTTTACATGGAGACTTGGATGAGAAAATCTACATGACACAACCAGATGGATTCAAAGTTGCTGAAAAAGAAGAGATGGTGTGCAAATTAGAAAAATCACTATACGGATTGAAGCAATCTCCAAGGCAGTGGTACAAGCGATTTGACAAGTTTATGATAGGGAAGAAGTACACAAGAAGTAAATATGATCATTGTGTGTATTTACGCAAGCTACAAGATGGATCCTATATATATCTTCTTCTTTATGTTGATGATATGTTGATAGCTTCGAGGAGTCAGACAGAAATTGTGAAACTAAAGACTCAATTGAATAGGAAGTTTGAGATGAAGGATCTTGGTGAAGCAAAGAAGATTCTAGGCTTGGAGATATCAAGGGATAAGAAATTGGGGAGGCTTTGTTTGTCTCAGAAAGAATATCTGAGGAAGGTACTAAAACGTTTTGGCATGAATGAGAAGTCAAAACCAGTTAGTACACCTCTTGCTCCTCATTTCAAGCTCGGTGCATCTATGTCACCTAAGGACGATGCAGAACGGGAATACATGTCAAAGGTTCCATATGCAAGTGATATTGGTAGCTTGATGTATGTAATGGTGTGTACGAGACCCGATATTTCACAGACAGTTGGGGTTGTGAGCAGGTATATGCATGATCCTGGAAAGGAGCATTGGCAAGCTGTGAAATGGATTATGCGGTATATTCTGAACACCGTAGATGTTGGTTTGGTCTTTCAGTAGGACAAACAAGATGGTCAGTGTGTAATTGGGTATTGTGATTCAGACTATGCAGGTGATTTGGACAAGTGTCGATCAACTACTGGTTATGTGTTTACTTTTGCAAAGGCACCAGTCAGTTGGAAGTCCACCTTACAGTCAATAGTGGCTTTGACTACTACAGAGGCAGAGTATATGGCAGTTACAGAGGCTGTGAAGGAGGTGATTTGGCTTCGAGGGTTGCTTGGTGAATTGGGAATGGAACAGAAGCACATCAAAGTGCATTGTGACAGTCAGAGTGCTATTCATTTAGCAAAGAACCAGGTTTACCATGCAAGGACGAAGCACATCGATGTTCGATGTCACTTTGTACGAGAGATTCTAGAAGAAGGTGGAGTCATAATCCAGAAGATTCGGACCACTGAGAATCCTGCTGATATGTTGACAAAAGTGGTAACTACGGTCAAGTTTAAACATTGTTTAGACTTGGTCAATATTGTTACAAATTGAAAGATGAATTTGTAGACACTACTGAAGATTGGATTTTTTGAGAGACGTGTGTGGAATTTGCCAAGGTGGAGATTTGTTGGTTTTTGGCAAATATCCCACATTGGTTTTGTATAAGGAGGAGGGGAAATTATTTTGTTATAAATAGAGCCCTCCTCCTCCTTAGTTAAGCATCCCAAAAATATAAGCCTTCTTCTATATTAAAGGTTATTTGTATTCTTTATTTCTCTTTGTAATATTTCCTCTACTAGTGAAATATTATTTTAGTAGTGTTCGAGGAGGTAGGCATAATTTTGGCCTAACCTCGTTAAATTTTGGTGTTCTCTTTATGTCTATTTAATAGCTATTGTCGGGTATAGTTGTTGTTAATTATTGTCCTATTTAAATTACTTGTCTTGGTAGTTTTGTCTAAGGAAAGTGAGTTTTAAGAGGGACCATTGTGAACCCTCCTCTTTCCTGGGAATCTACCTTGGTTTGATTTTTAGTACAATCGTTTTCACACTAGTCACCTAGATAATAGTTTTCAAGGTGAATTTGTTATTATTGGTGGAAATTAACCCGAATTCTACAACAAGATACTAACACGGGCCGATGCATTAAATCCCCATAAGAGTTAAGTGTATACTTATTATTTTAGAAAATTATTAAATTTAATTTAAAATATCAGATAAAAAGGAAAAAAAATGCATGCTCATTATTAAAAAAACTAAAATTTTGAAATTTATTCTTAAATTTATTGATCTACCACGGGATACCAATATAGAGCACAAGTGAACATGCCCCTTGTCAATTTTGTCATGGCACTTCTCATTGTAATCGAGTGAAATCTTTTTGTTCCCTACTTTTTAATAAGTACACTTTTTTTTTTAACTTTATAAATTCATCATCTAACACAAGATTTTATATTTGTAAGTTTCATTTGACTATTCAAATTCACCCCAGTTCTTCCCTACCATTAATCCATGTGTCTTTCTTCTTCTTCTTCTTTCATAAACTGCAAATTATTGTTTGAATTTGGCTCCGAGCAAGATAAGGTTGTCATAGAGAAATTACTACCTGAACTTAGATTCGCAGTTTTGAAGGCTTGGAGGACTGCAAATACGTGAGCGATTTGATAAGTAACGAGACATTATAATTTTGCTAGTCATATCATTACATATCAAGCAACTTTTGTTCCAAAACATATCCATAGGCATAAAGTGCTTAGTTTTGCTTTATTGCTTCGTTTTCAGGTGGCTATGGAACTTTGGAGGAGTTACTGGAATTCATAACTGGGACTCATTTGGGTACTCATGAGAAGCCCGTAAGCAAAATGATTTGCTTAATATTTTTGTTACCAATATCGAGAAGAAAAAAAGCAATGCTTCTCTTTTGAGTTTTGAAAGTTGTTATCTAACTTTTTTTTCTTTTTTCCAACAGATGAATTTACTTAATGTTGACGGCTATTATAACTATTTACTTATTTTCACCGACAAAACCGTGGATGTTGACTTTATCAAACCTTCCCAATGCCATATATTTGTCTCTGGACCAAATGCTAAAGAACTGGTTCAGAAGCTTGAGGTAATTAAGTTACCCTTTTAAAGCAAGTATTGGTTTGCTTCAAAAATATATATTGGATATATACGATACGATGCTTTGAAACAGTGTAACATTAACTGGGGTTGGTTCATTATTGTCATCAAAGCTTTGTTTGCTCAATAACGTTATAAGGTTCGTATATGGAATACACAATCTTGTGGTTTAACTTTAGACAAGTAATGTTTCTGAGATTACTATGTTGGTGTCATGTACGGTGATTGGCCCCGTGATTTACCTGTTGGTGGATGTAATGGTTAACTAATAATTGATTATGCAGGAGCCAGAGAAAATTGTTTTTCTTGTGGTGACCAAAATTACCTCAACCTGCATGTGGTTTTTATTTATTCCTCCTGGCAAAGCTACAATTCATATTCAGAGTGCAGAAAGTCCTATGATCCAAGACACACTTCAGCTCTCAACCATCTGCGGTTTTATCTACCGGACATGTTTCCGGCACCGAATAAGATTGCTCTCTTTGATCATGATGTGGTAGTGCAAAGATATTTAACAGGAATTTGGAGTGTCGGAGTGAAGGGGAAAGTAAATGCAGCTTTGGAGACTTATTGATACTTCGACAACTACAAGTCGATAGTAAACACAGAATAGTTTATAAAGCTCTCGAAAATATGAAATTAATTTGAGGTCAGGTCCCATTAGGCATCAGCTTGTCGTGCTATGAGATGACGCATAGAGCACTCTTGGATCAATCTTTGATTTATGGAAGGATGATATCACACGTAGATGAAATTGGGTGGGCTTATGTAGATAGGGGATATCAAAACGAATGGCTATGGTGTGATTCTAGACCTACTAATCTTTGTAAATGAAGTAAACTGGTTTGGATCCAACTGCCATTGTTGTTGCAAATTCTCCCAATTGAGCTAAGAATTCATGGCATCCATATCGGCTACCGCCGCCGCCATTCTTACAGCTCTTGTACACAAGCCATTCCCAAGGGTTACATCCCCTGTTGTATTGGTAAGAATTTTGTTGGATTCTTTTTTTTTTTTGGATAAATCAATTCAATTTTATATCCAAAAGAGCAGTAAAACTGCTTCAAAACTCAGAAAGTTCATACATAAAAATCAACACTTACAACACTATACAACAGAACTGAAAACATCAATGTTCAATACCCCATTGATTACAAAGAGTATTATTGACATAGTCATTTCTATTTATTTCTCTACCCTTAAGTTGAATAGCAACAGAGTCTTTAATAGCAAGGAGTAAGGCATTAACATTTCTTGAGCGTCCTTGGTAAATTCTCTTGTTTCTCTCCTCCCAAATAATGTAAGTAAAAGTAGTCCAAGCAAGCTTCATAATAGTAGTGAGTAGTGATTTTCCTTTCCATGAAGCACAAGCCCATGAAATGTGAGCATCCCATGAACAAGTTCCTCTGCAAATGCCATTAAGATGCAGGACAGAGTTCCAAACAGAATTTGCCACAGAACAATGAAGAAACAAGTGGTCCCTAGTTTCCATCTCTTCACTACAAAGCACACAAATACCGTCAATGTTTAACCCCATTCGAATCAGCCTATTTTTGGTTGGTAATCTGTCAAGGAAAGCCATCCAAGTAATAATACTATACTTAGGGATATGAAGAGGAAACCAGAATAATTTATGCCAAGTAACCTTGTCATCTTTGTTACGGATGTGATGCCATATGTCTTTGATTGAATGAGTTCCAGAAGCAAAAATGGGGGCAGCGTGATTCCTCATACTGAGCAGTTTACGAAAGCTCCAGCTTGTATTGATCCTAGCCTCCATAGTCCAAAAATCAGAGTTCTTGATAACATAAGTTTTGATCCAAGCGATCCATAGCGAACCATCAACCGCAAGGATTTTCTTTATCAAGTGCAGAATACAAGTTTTATTCCAAGATTTTATGTCTTTTAGGCCAAGACCCCCTTCCGATTTTGGGAGGCAAAGCTTATCCCATTTAACTCTTGCACCTTTAGCAGCAATATCAGAACCTTTCCAGAAAAACCTTGAACATAACTGCTCAATCCGATTAAGCACAGATTGTGGAAGGATTAGCTGCCTACACCAGAAATTTGTGATACTATGAAGAACCGTTTTAATGAGCTCGAGTCTTCCAGCGTAACTCAAATGTCTTCGAGACCATTTATGGAGACGGTCTCTAATATTGTCAATTAGAGCTATGCAGTCTTTCTCCGAAAGCTTTCTAGATACTAGTGGAACACCCAAGTATCTAACAGGTAAGCAACCATGGTTAAAACCCGTAATCTGTTTGATTTCTCCTATTTTCATTGGTGAAATTCCAGCAGTGAAGAATTCACATTTATGAGCATTAAGTTTAAGGCCTGAAATTTCATAGAAGTGATCAAGAACACTAATTACCCCCACAACAGATTCTGCATTCCCTCGACAGAAAATAAGCAAGTCATCTGCAAAGGTGAGATGAGTTAACCCAATCTTTTTACATTTAGGGTGGAAGCCAAAAATACCTCTAGTAGCAGCTTTGTTGAGAATACTAGAAAGGATATTCATTGATAGTACGAAAAGTAAAGGTGAGATGGGATCACCTTGTCTTAATCCTCTAGCACCTTTAAAGAAGCCAATTAGACTACCGTTAAAAGATATAGAGTACCGAGCAGTAGTGAAACAAGCCTCAACCCACTTAATATAATTGGCAGGAAGTCCAATAGCAATGAGGACAGTAGAAATAAAATCCCAATGTAAAGAGTCGAATGCTTTGTGGAGATCAATTTTCATTGAACATCTTGGTGATAAAGTCTTCCTTCCATAACCCTTGACAAGCTCCTGAGCTAGAAGAGTGTTATCTACTATGTTCCTCCCTTTAACAAAAGTCGTTTGGTTAAACGAAATAATTCCAGGGAGAAGGGGTGTCAATCGATTGACCAAGATTTTAGAAACAGCTTTATAGACCACCGAACAACAAGAAATAGGCCGAAAATCTTTCACCTGGCTAGGATTTGGAATTTTAGGTACCAAAGTAATACAAGTGGCATTAAATGCATAAGGTTGAGTGTAAGGATCTCTAAAGAAGTGAGTAACAGCTGCCACCACGTCATCACCAATAATAGGCCAAGTTTTCTTGAAAAAATATGGAGTGTAACCATCCGGACCGGGAGCTTTATCGTTGCCTTGAGAAAAAAATGCATCTTTAATTTCATCACGAGTAACCTCCTTAACAAGATCATTAGAGCTTTCCAAAGGCAAAGAGTTAAGAATCAGATCCTTTAAAGTGTTCGGGTCACAAGATTTAACCTCAAAATTAGTCCCAATCAGGTTGGTAAAGAACCGTAAGACTTCTGTAGCCATATCCTCATAAGTTTCTAATCTTCTTCCTTGGTCATCAATAAGCACACGTATAGTATCCCTCTTCGTTTTAGTAGCAACTGCAGAGTGGAAAAATTTCGTACATTTATCACCATGATTAATCCACTGTACCTTCGCTTTCTGTCTTAAAAACATGTTTTCGGCTTCTTGAAGGAGGTGGAGCTCGTTTTGCAATTGGGATTCTTTTTGGAAAGAATCAGCAAGATTTAAAGATTTGATCTGTTGATCCTCGAGCTCCAATTTCTTTTGGTTGACACGATCAGAAATATTGCTATAATGCTGCTGGTTTAGGGCTTTCAAACTGATTTTTAGGCGTTTAAGCTTGAAGAACAGTTGTTGCATAGGGTTGCCCTGGGAAAAAGAGTGCCAAGAATGGCTAACTATGCTTAGGAATTCAGAGTGGTGGGCCCAAAAGTTAAAAAATTTGAAAGGCTTAGGATGGTCAGCATGAACCTCTTTAGAAAGCCAAGCAATTACCAAACAGTGGTCAGAAATTCCAGGAGCAAGGAATTCCACATGTGACTTGGGAAAAGCAGTAAACCAAATAGGATTAACTAAGATTCTATCAAGTTTTTTTGCTAGATATGATTCGTGTTGTTTGTTGCTCCAGGTGAAAGTAGGGCCAAAATAAGGGTGGTCAAGCAATTCCAAGTCAAACAAAGCATCCTGGAATTCCTTCATGTCTGGAGTAATAAAAGGGCCCAACAGGGCAGAATTTGAACTTTCTGTCGAATTAAGAATAACATTAAAATCACCTCCCAGTATCCAAGGAAAATTGCCATGCTGGCTGTTCACTTCATGTAGATGCTGCCATAGTTGCCTTCTCAAAACACCTTCATTTCTGCCATAAATAGCTGTGATAATCAGAGGATTACTAAGATAATGACCTTTAATGGTTATACACTGATCAGACATGTGTATAATCGAGAAATCAATGCCTTTCTTCCAGAGGATCAAAATTCTGCCATTCTCAGCAAAGTTGTGATTAGTACAATAATTCCAGTGCTCAAACTTAGAATTCAGAATAAACGAAGCATTACTAGTTTTAACTCTAGTTTCCAAGAGGCAAATAACATCAACATTCATAAGACGAGCTCTCTTTAGAACACCATGTTGTTTAAGAGGACTGTTGAGTCCTCTTATATTCCAAAATCCCACAATCATAGAGAAAGAGAGGATGTAGCAGCCACATTAACTCCTATTACAGTATTTTTAGCTTTATCAAAACGGTCTTTCTTTTTTGATTTCAGTTCGTTCAAAAGATTGGCTACACCTTTAGATGCTTCTCTTTTCTTTTGGTTTACTTTCATTCAAAACAGGAGATGAATCTTCAATTACGGATAGTATTTCGAATCTGTTTTTTGACCCAGCAAGCACAGATGTCGATGAAGTCTTGCCTCTTTCCCGTGATAACAAAGTAGGTTCAGTAACCTCTACTGAAGGAACAGTAAGGTCAGGGAGTATAACATCTTCTTTAACAGCAGAAATAATTTGATCAGTGGGAATAATGTTATTGCTTGAGTCAGTACTAACTTCAGTTGAAATAAGCTCCTTACTGTTGTTGCTAACAGAAGTTAAATTTCCTTGTAACATCTCAGTTCCTCCTATTAACGGTTCAGAATCATTAGCATTAGGAATAGTTTCTTTCCTTTTCCATACTTGTGTAGGCTGCTGGGCAGTCTGTTTGTGAACTTTACAGCCCTTCTCTGTGTGGCCAAACATTTTACAACTCCTACAGCTTGGTGGTAACCAAGGGATCTCCACAAGCACTGAAGTAACAGACCCATCGTTCAATACGACCTCCACATACTCAGGTATTTATCATTTGGCCCTATTTCTAAACAGATTTTGCAAATTCCAACCTTGTTTTTTCTGCAGTAACAGAGTCCATGGAGAGTGGGACTCCAATGGCACTAGCAATATGACTAAGACCAGCTCGGGAGTAAAGTTCTAAAGGGACATTGAATAAGTGAACCCAAACTGGAATTTTTGTTAGGTCAAAACTGAGTTTTTTCAGATTTGGTTCCCAATTTCTAAGGATCAACGGTTTGTTGTAGATATGCCAAGGTCCATGTTCTAACACCCAATCTCTAGCAGCATTCGAACTAAAAGAAAAGAGGAAGAGATTGTTACCTGCTTTGCTGATGCGAACCGGACTGCCATTCGAAGCATTTTTCCACATGGCTTCAACGATTCTTTGCATTGAGATGAAATTTGGAGGTGGCCCAAGGAATTGTCCTACTAACGAGTGTTTCCACTCCGCTATCCCATCTTCAAAAACCTCTGGCGGTGGCTGAACCACCGGAGACCCATCGCGTAGTGTCGGAGGATAAAAATCAAGGTCAAGACCTTTTGAAATTTCAAACAACTTTCTCCAATCCATGGTTGCACGGGAACTGGTTGAGGAATAAGAGAATGAGGGGACAGAGTAACCAGATGGAGAGAAGAAAACAAGACCGGAGCCACGAACGGAGAACCCAGAAACGTTAAACCTGCTAACGTGCACCTAGAGAAAACCGGCTATCGTGCGCTCCAACAATTATGATATGTTTTGCCTTTTTTTGTTGTTGGATTCTTTAGCCCCCTTTTTTTGGTCATTTTCATATTCACCCTCAAATTGTAAATTATACTTCCAGGGTTGCCAACAATGGCAAAGAGTGGAAACGTGAAGATGATGTGCACCATGGAGAAGAGGACCACTTCGTCTTCACGGGAGAAGGGCTCAACCATAGGCACGACGGCATCATTGCTTGCAGCAGCCTGCGCAGCAACCGTGTCGAGCCCGGCCATGGCTGGTGGACGAGAGAATGTCCACTGAAGGAACCGGACTTCCCTTTGGACTGAGCAACAACGTTCTCGGGTGGATCCTGTTCGGTGTGTTCGGCCTGATCTGGGCACTTTACTTTGTCTACACCTCCTCACTGGAAGAGGATGAGGAGTCTGGACTGTCACTCTAGAAGGTCTAAAAGCCAAACCCCTTTTTTTCTCCTTTGATCGTTGTTCATTGCAAATATTATATGTTAGTTTCTCCATCGATGCTTTTTTGGGTTTCATGGACATGTATAACACATAACAACGTTTTTCTACGAACACAACCACTCAAATTCGAGATATATTTAAGTAATATCAAATTAATTACGAACCAATCCTTTGATTATATTTGATTCAATATTTATTTATAGCTAACTTAAACTTATATTAAAATTTAATTTAAATGTTTACAATAATTTAAGAATATAACCCATCAATTGGTTTAAACGGTAAAAGAAAGCGTTGCTCTCTCTAGAGGTGTTGAATTCAAGTAGTTGCACCTATAAAGTGTATGTTATCAATTAATTAAGAAAATATAAATAAATATTACCTTATAATCATCTCAGATCATGTAAAATAATTAAGATTAATTTAAACAATATTTTAATATGAAAATATTTGAATCAGTTTAAATTGTTCAAATTGTATTTGAGACTAATCTAAACCCACTAAAATTAAATCTAAATGTTCAAGAACTATAAACTTCGTCAATTATTAATTTTATCGTCTCATTGAATGTATCATGTAAGGATGAGTAAAATTCGACCCGAATTAAAAAATTGATATTTTGACTCGAATTGACTGAGAAAACTAAACTCGAACTAACTTTGAGTTGTAATTTCAAAAACTCGAATCGAATCGAAAAATTTTCAAGTTCAAATCGAGTTGCAAAATACAACTTGAATAACTCGAACAATTCAAAATTCCAAGTTTGAATCGAGTCCCTCGACTCTGTTATGATATATGTATATTACATATGAATAAATATATATGTATTGTAACATGGTTATAAAAAATCATTTAAATTATAATCAAATAATATCATAATATTATACATGTTTACAATTAAATTTAAACAGAAACTCAAAAATTCGACTCGACTCAAAAAATTTCAAGGCAACTTTGTGTTGTAAAACAAGACTTGTCAACGCGAATAACTCGAATTTTTTTATTCGACTCGATTAAATGCTCATCCCTAGAATCATGTATCTTTTAAAAATATTTATTAAATTGTGTTTCCATTGACACCATCTCCATTATTATCCTACATATTTTGTTTTAAAAATGAATACAGATAAATTTAGTTTAGTTTTGATAATATTCCGTTCTCATAATTAACATCCACTTTCCCATATTTCCAATTTCACCCAACCGAGGCCCAACCGAAAACTAGGGGCTCCTTTGCGGTCCAGTGAAAGCCCAAACGTCAGTTGGCGCAAAACCTAACTAGTCTAGTTGCAGCTGTGAATGGGCTGAGTCGAGCTCGATTTGACGCAAATATTCGTGTGTATAAATTTTTTAAACTCGACTCAAATTCAAAATCATGAACTGAAGTTCGTAAAGACTCAAAAATAAAAAAAATCTTAAAATTAACTCGATTAAAGCCTCAAACTTAAACTCGAACCTTAAATACATAAAAACCTTATACTATATTTAAAAAAAACAACAACACATAAATGTTAATATTATTAATAATTTTTTAAATAAAATCTTAATATATTATTTTTGAGCTGCTCACGAGTTTTTTTAAATTAAATATTAAATAACTCATTTCAACTTGTTAAAAATTCGAATCTATTCAAATTAAATATTTATAAAACTTTAATCGATCTCAACCTTTTGTTTACAGACTAGTCGTTAAAGAAAATGCGAAAGCTTGAATTATTGTAGCAAAATCAGCGCGTGTTGTCAGCCTTTCCAGTTGTTTGGAACAGCGATGTTCGCGCTCTATTGTCTTTTCAGTTTCACTTGAGAGGTTTGATGCCGGCGGGTGAACCATAATAAAGGCATTTATTTTCATTTTTTTTTGGTAAATTACGTTTTAGCAATTAAATTACCAGTTTTAATTCGTTTTAATACCTAACCATACATAAAGTTTAATTTTTTATTTCAGTTTAGTACCCATTGTTAAAAATTTTAGTTCTTGTTTCATTTTGACTCCAATTTAAAATTTAACGTTAAGTTTTAAAAAAATTGTAAGTTTAAAACGAACCATAATTGATAGTTTAGGTACTAAACGAGTTAAGCTTTTAACGTTGGGTACTAAAATAAAAATGAAAACTAAACGTTAGTTATGATTTAAAATAAAAATAAAAATTTATATACTAAAACAAAGCAAAATCGATAGTTTAAATATTAAATGTGTAGCCTTAAATAATAAAAGAAAAATAAAGTTTTGATCATTTTTTAATTGGCAAAATATTTTTTTATTAATCTATGGGAAGTATAAGATAATATCCGGTCAAATATAACTCTTAATTATTTGATATTTAAAGCTTATACTTATGTATTCTTATTGTTCGGACTCAAAATCTCAAAGACTAATAATAATTTATTTATTACTGAAGTAGCTCATTTCGTACTTAATTGACAAATGAGGTATAATACCTTTTTTTTAGAGAAACAACGTGAAATCCTTTTTTAAAAGTTAAGTGATTTAGATTAATTTTAACATTATTTAAAATTATATAAAAAAATTATTATGATATTGACTATGAATAAAGTAATTTCTTAATAGACAACAAAGTAATTATATTATGATAAACGAGTGTATTTTTTTATTAATATGAAATAATAATAAAATAATATTTATTTAAGAGATTTTTATTTTTTTGGGTACTATATTTAAGAGAATTTTATAAATGGTACATTCGAACCTGAAATTTTTTAAAAAATTTAACCACTAAAATTATTTGATACTTTAAACTCGTACGAGTTAATAATATTTTTCAAAAATATAAAAGTCACGAGTAATTGCTATCGAATTTTGCGACTCTCAAATAATAATGACAAAAGAAAAAAAAACAAGGATGATATGTAGTTTGACTTATATATATTAATTAATATTATTTAGAAAATACATATTATATGATATATGTTATAAACATGAATTAATGTAAACATAAGTTTAATAAAACAACAATAACCCACCTATAATTTGTTTTTATTAATTTATGATGATTATAAGTTATAGTATTTTTTTTAAAAAATTAATTATTTGACAAAGAATGCTCAATTACTTTGTAGTCGTTGGTGTTTGAACTTAAAAACTAAAAATAACAACAATTTATTTAACCACCGAGATTATTTGATTCGTGCACGTATAATTTTTTTTTAACTCTTACTATACTTTCAATTATCATATCATACTATAACAAATAAAGCGACCTCATTGGTTAAAGATATAGTTGTTATCCTTAGAAGTTCTAAGTTTAAACACCAGTGTAACTACAATCATTTGAACATTCATTATCAAATAATTAAGTATTTAGAACAAATTTTATCCCTTAAATTAATAAAAAATTATCACATCATACTAGGAGTTGGGTGTGTGTAAATTTAGATACAGGATCCGATCCAATCCAAAAATTAAGAAATCCAAAATTTCGGGTATCTAAAATAATGATACGTATCCGATTTGAAAATATCTGATATCTAAATTTTCTTATGGATATCCGAACATCCGAATCTGAATTTAAAATTTAGTTTGATAAACAAACAATTTTAAATTTTGTAATTTAATATAACTTATTTGATACTTCTATTATACTTTTATATATATTTAATTATCCATACACAATAAATAATTAAAAAATTTTATCGAGTTAGAATTTTAATGAGTTAGTGGGTTATTCAGTTATTAGATTAAAGGGCATTTAAAACCTAAAAGCTATTTTTTTTTCTCGAATTTTCGATAATTCAAAATTAAAATTTATCCAATTTGTTTCGATAGAATTATCCAAAAAAATTCAGATATCCCATTTGAATTATCAAAAATTAAAAAAATAAATCACTAAATCAATGAATTAGATCGATCGAATTGAATCTTTTCACACACACCTACTGAGATTCTATCTAAACTCGATATAAGATTAGAACATGTTTTCCTAAATAAAAGATAAAATGACCTAATATCTAAAATATAGTTTAGAAGGATATTATTTCTGTGCCCAACAACATGGAAAAATTTCTGTGCGACCGGTTGCTCGACCCCAGCCAGCGAATATCCGAGCGCTTCCGAGCTCTCTTCTCCCTTCGCAACCTCAAAGGCCCCGACCCTCGCAACGCTCTCATTCAAGGTCGATGCGCTTCATAATTTTATATATAAAATTTCTATGCGTGTTTCTCCCTTTTCTAATTATTGTCTGAGGATATGTATGTTTTTTAAGTATATAATTAGGGCTAAATAGAGGACTAATTACTTTATTTTTCTTGAATACTTTTTTTTTTATCTATTTCCATCTGCATCATTTTTTTAACTCTAACTAATGTAAAAAACGCATAGAAAGATGAGAATTTGTGTCCCTTAATCTGGGTTAAATAGTTTAGTTGCTACAATTGATTATATAAATCTCACTAAAGATAAACGAGCAAATGACAACTTTATCAATGAATTAATCGTAAAAATCTGAGCTCTTTCCTGTAGTGAGCAGTCTAATCTTTGTTGCAATCTATGTTCCTGCAGCCACAAGGGATTTATCAAATTTGTTGGCTCATGAAGCTGCATTTGCATTGGGTCAAATGCAAGATACTGAAGCTATTCCTGCTTTAGAAGCTGTTCTAAATGACCTTTCTTTGCATCCCATTGTTCGTCATGAGGTTGGTTCATGTGAAGTTGTTCTATTGTTATGTATTCAATTTATCTCTGTGGTGTGATGGCTACTTTTCACATGTTATTCTGCCACAGGCAGCTGAAGCACTTGGTGCGATTGGTTTAGAGAGTAACATTCCTCTTTTGAAGAATAGTTTGGTTCTAGATCCTGCTCCGGAAGTCCGGGAAACGTGCGAATTGGCTCTCCAGCGAATTGAGGAGTTAAAATCTAGCAGTAGTGATGATAAATCATCAATGAAAGAAAAGTCACCTTTGCAGCAGCTCTATCTCATTCATCTGTTGATAAACTTCGGTATTTCTCATTATTGGTGGTGGATGCAACTTTCAATTTATCGTGTTTTTTTGTTTAGGCTATTTACTGGTGTTGTCTAATATCAAGGGAGGTCCTATTGGATGAGGAAAGAGGCATGTACGAGAGGTATTCAGCTCTCTTTGCTCTCCGAAACCATGGTGGAGAGGAAGCTGTTTCTGCCATTATTGATTCTTTGGGAGCCAAAAGTGCTTTATTGAAGCATGAGGTTTAATGGCGTTCCTTTAATTAATTGTCTTAGTCTCTATGCAATCTTAATCTTTTTCCATTGCAACTGGATGGATTTTTATGTTTGTCAACTGGCTGTGATAAGGTTGCTTATGTCTTGGGTCAATTGCAAAATAAAGCTGCTTCAGCTGCACTTAGCAATATACTGAGGAATGTGGGTGAACACCCAATGGTTAGACATGAAGCTGCTGAAGCACTCGGCTCCATTGCAGGTTAGACTATGTAATGCTGATGGTCCCACATAACTGCCTTTTGTGAGGGTTGATAATGAGACTTAAGCCAATTTTGTTGTTTTCATAAGGGAGAGACTATAAGTGCTGCTAAGCAATGACATCTGATCAGTCTCTCGCTTTCACTTTTTCTTGGATGACTTCTATGGCTTATGAATCTTTCCTCTTGCTGTTTTGACCTATTGAGTTAGTCTAATTGAATTCCTCATTGTGCCCATGTTATAGATGATCAAAGTGTAGCACTGCTCGAGGAATTTGCTAGGGATCCTGAGCCCATTGTCTCACAGAGCTGTGAAGTCGCTCTTAGCATGCTGGAATTCGAGAGAGCAGGAAAATCATTTGAGGCATGTAACCCAGAATTCTAACTTAATTCTAGTATCATTGTTATTGAAGTCTTTTACTTTCTCGTGATGACGATAGTAATCGTTTTTGTGTGCAGTTCCTCTTCATGCAAACTCTTGCTGTGCATTAGAACTGGTAAAAACACGAGTCTATGGGAAAAGACAGGAGCTGAAACACTAAACCACAACTTATATTCATCTTAACTGGGTGTCTGTGTCACTTTTTTGCTGCAAGTTACAAATCCTTTGTTACAGGTAATGATTGCATTGCCAAAAAGAACGAGGAAGACAAGAAATGAAGTTGGAAAATTATTATTAAAGTCCCTTCTGTTTAGAACTTGTAACCAAAGGAACAACCCAAAACATTTGTTTTCTACTATTAACTTTTCAACTTTAGCATGATGAAAAATGAAGTCGAACTATGTATGTGGAACCAGAAGCCTATAGCTAGCTAGCGAGGAAGACAAAGTCAGAACTATGATAGTGGAATGTAGGTTTTTTCTTCTTCTTGTTGTTGCTTATGCAAACCGCCATTTGCCTGTGTTAGGGAGTGAAGAACCATGATCTTATTTATGCCTTTCTTTTTCGTGGATGACATCAAGTCTTTGGGGTCATTTTTCTTTGCTTGTTGATTTGAGTTAGCTCCATGCTTGTTCTTGGGCCAACGTGCCACGCCATTTTTGTTCTGGTTGCAGCTGATTTGGCTGGATTTAAGACTTTTTGGTTGATTGATATAACTCCAAATTCTGACATGGCTGATGCAAGGGGAAGTCTCACGTGCGGCGGCGTAATATACGGTTAAGGAAATGCGCTACCTGAATTATTATTATTTTTAACATTTATGATAAAAATTTACTTAAAACATTATTATTTCTACCGTAAATGTTAAAAAACATTAATGTTTTAAGTAATATTTTGCTGGAAATATTAAAAAAATAATAACATTTCTGGTAGTGTATTTCCTTAATCGTATATTAAGGTTGTTCTACGACAGAACTTCCCTTGATGCAAACATACAAATATCCATTTATTACATTGCATGTCTGTGAATTCTAGCATTAAGTATGCCTTTGGTTAGCATGTGATTTGATCTGAAATATTGCAATAGGTTGTTATTTATATGTAATGTACAAGGAAATAACATTTATTGAATGAAATATCCGCAAGTGAACATGATTTTCATTCATCAAATATATTATTATTTTATGGCAATCAAAGGTTACGGTAAATAAATTATGTCTCAAATTTCTGCCAAAAAAGTCTTAAATTACGATAAACTTAGTTATCAATGGAAGAAATTTTACAGACTGGACTTTAGGCAGAACAACACTGGACTTGGTTCGTGTGCAGTAAGAGCAGCTCCTACAAAGCGATAAAGGGCAGCAGTTCCAAGGTGAGGCCATCGGCGGAAAATAAGAGAAGAAAAACAAACTTTATACTAAAAAAATTCTGAAAACACCACCAAAAATCAAACTTGTATGAAATAAATTGTCAAATAAACATAAACAAGTCTAAATTATATGGTAAACTGGGTCTAACCCATTAAATTTATAAACCAGTATTGCTCAAACCATTATTAAATGTCTCCTCAGAACCCTACACACAGGCCACCAATGTCCCCCATTCACACCTCTTATAAGACTACCCCTTTTGTTGTGCCCTTTAAGGATCTACCCCTCCATTCAAAACCCATTTCTTCCCTCTAGCACCAATTCCTAGTGCACTCGTGTGGTTTGCACAAATTTCAACATATTTATTTCATTTATTCCTGGTCTGTTGCTACACTGCATTTTTCTTTTATTTTCTTTTGTGAACTGTGTCATGGCACCATCTGTTACCACCGGTTCCCTTTGTGGTGCATGCAAGTTCCTGAGACGAAAATGTGCCTCGGACTGTATTTTCGCCCTTACTTCAGTTCGGAACAAGGCCCTGCACGGTTTGCAGCCATTCACAAAGTGTTCGGTGTAGTAATGTTTCCAAATTATTGTTGCACATCCCAGCTCGTGATCGTTGCGAGGCGGTTGTCTCCATTGCTTACGAGGCTCAAGCAAGATTCGAGTCCCCGTTTATGGTTGCGTTGCTCACATCTTCTCCTTGCAACAACAGGTAATTAAGGAAGCTCCAATTTCGAACATCTCTAAAAGTTTTTATGAAAGTATCAGGCATATATGCAACGATTTTACAATGTTCTTGGATGTTCTCTTTGTCTTGATTTTACAGAGTCAAAGCTCAGCTAGCTCAAAATGCCATGAATTCACATACCATGTATGGTCAGTGGGAACAAAACCTGTCTGGTTTATTCCCTTCCATTCCAAATGATCCGATTTCCCCACAAAGCTCACTTGAATCGGTTGAAGTCGAACTCAACAGTGGTCACAGTGACACCATGAATATACAGGAAATGCTTAGTATAGAAAACTTTGCTTTCCATGGTATGAGACCATCTGATGGTGATTTGGGTGAGCTTCAAGGAATTGCCCTTAGAATGATGAGACATTAATCATAAACTGAACAATTTGATCCTGCTTCTGTCCTGATGATGCTGATGATATTTTTTTTTCCTCTCAAAAAATGATGTATAAACCAAGACTGTTCTCAAGAAAACACAGTACCTTTTTATGAGTGTTTGGTTCTTTTCAGTTCTGTTCTATATAAAATAAAAGTAAAGAAAAAAGGTTTAAGCCCCAGCCCAGGTGCTGATCTTCAGGTTTACCACCTGCCCACCATTGTAGACCTGCAAGCTCATCACAACCCATTTACGAATTTGCAAAATGAAAATGTAAGCTAAGCTGAGTTGCCACATGAGGAAAAAAGTACAGGAATTATTTCATTGAAGAATATTTAAATTGGAGGTGATTGATGATTAGTTGAATGTGAGCTCAACCAAGGGGAAAACAAAGCTGCGACATTAAAGGAAAGAACTAAACTGAATTCAATCATATATATATATATATATATATATATATATATAATCTGATAAAAAAGTTTGAAAAAGGACAGAAGTATGGACTGTTTCTTTTGTATATGAATTATTTTCATATTTATGTTAGACCGAGACAAACAATTCCAACTCCAATCTTCGTCAAAAGATTAGTGAAAACTGTGTTGATTACTGGGGATTATTATTATTTAATTATTAAGATGGATTAAGTATTAATTAAGAGTAAAGTATACAAATGGTCTCGGGGCGTTGTTTTATTGAGTCCCTCGAATATTGAAAGTTATAAAATGATCTTTCGACTATTCATTATGTTCCGAACTCGTCATTTTTCGTTAAAAAATTAACGACAATCAAGGCTGAATTTTAATATGTTGTTTAAGAAATGATATCCGTTTGAGATTCTAGGATCATATTTTATCTTATCTCATAAATCAGATTAACATCCGATTTGGTAATTAAAATTTCAATTAAACTTAGTGTTATGAGTAATATTATTGGAATAATAGTCTTTTTACCATTTATGTAAATAATATTTGTTATATAAGAGTATAAACATTTTTTAAGAAGAAGCATCTTATATGTTGCATTTTTAACATTTATGTAAATAATATTTGTTTATATAAGAGTATAAACATTTCAATTCAGGTGTCTAGCGTTTCTAACGTTACACTTTTAAGTGTTTCGGCTGTAACGAACGTTAAATTATGCCGTTAATTGACATGTGTCACATCAAGATAATTTTTAATATTTTTAAAAGAAATATAAATTTTAAAATTATTATAAAGTCAACAAGTGTCATTTAACTGCATAATTTAATGGCGGTAACAATCCAAACATCTAAAAATGTATCATTGAAAATGTTAGGTACTTAGATTGACCGAAAAATAATTTAAGCACCTAAATGGGAAAAAAAGTATATAGTTTTGACACTTATTTTTATATTAAGCCTAATTTTTAAGTTTGAATTGTTGTTATTTATTGAGATCTTGGATTCGAGCGCCATAAATGTTAGGGGTATGAGGATTCAATGACTTCAATCTCAAATGATTGTGAGTTATCTTTGAACAAATACTACCTTGTACTTACGACAGGTTAACTAAAAGAAAAATTGATTAAAAATATTTTAGATATTTAGATGAAAAATAATATACTATAATGATTTAATTTGATAAAAAATTAAATATTTATATAATAATAATATTTTTAAATACATATTTGATTGAAAAAAATTATAGGTATTTACACAGAAAAATATATTGCACCAACCAAGTGGTATTTGTGGTAAAAGAATTGTTGTTATTCCTTGAAGACCCGAATTCGAGCACCATAAATGTTAGGAGCGTGAGAGTTCAATGTCAAACGGTTAAGAGTTATCTTTAAATATATATTACCTTATACGTCAATTTGTTTGTCAAATTGGTGGGTCTAGCTGTTGGGCCTAAAGACTAAGTCCAAGTCTAACACACTTTTTTCCGAATAGTTAGTACTAGCCATTAGGGTTTTAAACCTTCGACTCTCCATGCTGCTAGCCACTTCCTATATAACTCACTCTTTCTTGTTAGGGTTTGTCGCTCAAACACTCTCAAGTTCCAACAAGGCGTCTCGACATAGCAGTTATTGGTTATGTCCTGCTTAGATTTGTTTGTTTTTAGGCTCTGGTATCTGTTTTCTAGTTCAGAATATTCAATTGTTTGATGCTTTCATTTTATTCGAGGTTTTTTTTTTGCCGGAGAATGAAATGAGGATCAGAAGTTTTCCCTATTGGTTTGATTGCCGAGATGATGGCCGACCTTATGTATTAGCTCTATCTGATCATTCTCTTTATCTTTTAAATACAAACAAGAAAAGTTCATGATGCTGCCATGTTTTTTTTGTCAAATATTGAACTTTGCTATTTTACTTTGTTTCAGAATTGTTGTGCTTGTTTTTTACCTTTTTGTTGTGGAAGAATGAAATGATGATTGTGATATTGTTTCCCTATTGGTTTGATTGCCGTAATGATGGCTAATCTTCAGTATTAGCTCTATCTGATCATTCTCTTCAAAAACAAATTTTGCCTTCAAAGTTAACTGGTTCAAGCTTCTTATAGTGACATGCATAATCATATTGGAAGGTTTGTTTTGGTTGTGTCCTTGGATCCGATGATCTGGAAAATACCTTGCTTGAATTGTATGTGTGTTTGCTCTGAAGTGATAGTGTTGATGAAGAACCTCTTCAAAGGAATTTTAATAGGTATGGCAAGCATAGGTAAAATTTATTAAATTTACACCTGTCCACATAAGTACAATCTTAAATTTACCCTCACACTCCCTGTCTAATTGGATATTCAACACTTAACCTGTATCTATCTGCATCTGCCTTAAAGTAATCTCACAGATTACGAGTAAGTCTAAACTCATTATCTATTCACTACTTAAAGCGAGTATGACTTTTTAAGTTTACATTCACCTATTATCTATTAAATTTATATTCATTACTGTTTTAATTGGAGTGAGTGCTTCATGAAATTTATGAAATTGTACTTGCTGTCCTTAAATTTGAGAAAAAAACCCCATGTTATCTGATTTTTAATTTACTTGTGAAACTTCGTACCAACGTTTTTCAATTTCTTTGAAGTATGTTTTAATATCAATTTCATGGTCTAATCATGGCCGGTTAACATATTGATAAACACAAAGCAATGTACTTTCAATTGCTAAGAACATTAATCCTCAGTTCCATCAAAGGACATAAAGTTCACATTCAATTTTGTCAAAAATGTTTTGGGTCGTTTGTTTGGTACTGAACTCAAGCCATGCTCATTTAAAATGGGGAATGTGAGTTGTTTGGAGAATATTTCTTTAATAAAATGAAAATTATATATAACTACATATTTGTACCCTTTTTTCATTCATACACGTTGAAATTATGCTATGAAAGAAGCCATTTCTTATTTTTCATGCCGAAATTTATTTTACAGGTAAAAACATTGAAGTTTAAGTGTTTCTGCTCTGGAATCTAGATAAACCAAATTATTTTTGTTCTCTGCTTTCCAAAGAAACTGCAAGGCGCCTTCTTTTAGACCTATTCCTGGATGTTGTGCTTATACAGTCATATGATTACCAGCAACAGTCTTACACCAAAAGTTAAAGGGGGTGCCATTTCCTTTACCCTTAAGAGTTTATAAGTCTTATACTCTGAGAAATCTGTTTTGGGGAAAGGCCTAGATAAGCAGACAAATTGTTTTTGTTTTATCCAAACGAATTTTCCGATTTCTCAGAGTATTTTTCTATCTATTATATGTAGATGCGGAACTGGAGGTGATTTCTGAAGAGGGTTCAAGTTATGGCAGCAAAGGAAGCCTGAAAAAGTCTTCCATTGGTAGACTACTAGTACAGATTGTTTCCAAGTTCCGGTGATAGATCTGGAAGGCATGGAAGGTGGCCGATGAAGGAGATACTGGATTGGATCATGGAAGAATCAGGAACATGGAGTTTCTTTCAAGTTATTAGCCATGGTGTTCCTGTTTGCATTATGGATGGCATGCTATAAGGCGTACGCTGGGTTCCATGAACAGCCAAAGGATGAGAGGAGGAGATGGTACTGTAGGGATTACAATCAGCCTGTTAGGAATTTCTGCAAGGGAGATCTGGTAAACAAAGGAGCTGCAAACTGGAGGGATTCAATAGCATTTTATTTTCATAACAGTCGACTCCCAACTTTTTCCTCCAATATGGAGGTACTATTGTAAGACTCACAATTTTTTCACTAAGTGTGTAATCAACAGCTGCAAACTGAGAAAATTCTCGAAGAATCTTTCGTAGGAAAGCTGTAAATAAATACATAAAACGCATGATCAAGCTAAGAAAGACATTGTCTGAACTTCTTTCGAAGAATTTGGGGCTTCAGAGTGTACCTTGCGAGCATTGGATGCATGGAAACCGAGTTGCTTGTGTGCCATTACTACCCTGATTGCCTTGAGCAAGAATTAACTCTGGGTGCAACCAGACACTCGGACCCATCTTTGCTGACCATTCCTCCTTCAAGACACATACGATGCTTCCAAGTTCTTCCCTGAAGTAACTGGGTCAATGTTCCATTTCTTCCAGGCGTTTTTGAGATTAACATTGGTGATTTCATTCAGGATATGCACGTATAAACATGAGAACTTTTCTTTTTCTCCTAGTCTAGAATAACAAATTAGGTTTGTCATTTCTGTTATTAGCTCAATCACAAATGACAAATTCAAGAGTGTGGAGCATAGGTGCTAGCGGGACAAGTACATGGGGTATTAGTGATGTTTTTTTTCCTATGCAAGCACTGCAAACAAACATAAACCATATGCCCCAATAAGAGCTTCTGACGGAAAGTAATCCACCTATATACAGGGGAATTTATATCACTGAATACTTGGCCTATTTCTGGGCCAAAGGTCTGGACGGAAACTCAAGCCTTCCTCACATCAAAATGCGTAAATGGTGGGTTGATACTACATGACCATCGCTTTAAGGATCACGATTATAAAGTAGATGTAATAGCTACTAACATTCTATGATATCCAATCTTCTATTTATCATGTGCAGTTGCTCCTTTAATGGTGAATGTTGAATATACATGTCAATTAGAGAACCAAGTTTAAAGTAGTAACTGCAGGAAAACATACAGCAAACGCACCCAATATTGGATTATTATCAGAACTTTCAAACAGCTAATGATGTCTGATATAAATTGGGAAGGATAAAAGCAAGTGGTAAATGTCATTTCCACAAACTATGAAGAACAGAAGCAAAAACTCTTCACAAAATGTTTCTCAAGGATGTTCTCTTCCTTTCCCCTACTTCATATATTCTTTTAGGGGACTGGAAGATAAAGACAAGAAGCAAAAACCATAAAGCAATCTAAAATCACAAACCACTCACAATATGTTACAGTGGGAGCCAATATTACTAATTCCAAGAGGTGACAAGCAATTGCAGCTAGCTCGTAGCCTTCGATTGCAAAATCTGCACAAGTGACCATAAGATGTCCATTCTATGCATAACTCTGTTGTTCTGTCCCTGCAATGTTTTCATAATCGGGTATTGGATTATAAAATGGGAAACAAAGTTGAAAGAGGATTAAAGTACTGAATCGTTGGGAACTTATAATGCAGTTTGCACATGCCTGGAGTTTCGGGCATGTAACTTATAATACATTCAATGTATAAATATCATACATATCAAGAGTCATTGACACGTTCCTTTAGCATCCAACGGTTATTTTTTGGGCAGGCACATAACCGAAGGAAGACAAAGCAGCAAAGACAAAACGACACAACCCACGATGGATAAGATTAAAATATCATAAATCCTACCTCAACCACAAAACATATCCGAGTCTTCTCACCACGTGCTTCTGTAACCCCCTTTAAAATTGTCAGGCCCAAGCTTCTGATGGCCTCTGCTATCTCGAGAAAATGACTACATTCCTCGCACAACAGCTGCATGGATCAACTAAAATAACTTCAAAACCAAGAATAAATAAAAAAAACTATCATTGTGTCATTTTCAGATTATCGTTCTCTGTTTGTCACAGGTAAAATAATGAACAAAACATCCTAAACTAACATGCTGTAAGCAGTGAATCCACCAATGAGATCATTAACTTAGCAAACAATAACTATAGCCAATGAGAAAATAACATACACCAAGCACCCATCATGAAATCATAAGCAAACAACGAGTAATAATCATATCAACAGGAACAGTATCATAAAACTACACAGAATCTGTACCTCTACGAGCATCTGGCCATTTTTGTTTACATTCTCAACTACTATTGAGCAAACTTTTAGATGGCTTCCCAGTTCCACTGCCCAGCTTGAACCTTGTTCATACTTGGATGATCCAAGCATATCAGCTCCCTTGGGAGGCATCTACAAAATCAGCAAGATGTAACGGCACTTTAGTTCAGCTAGTGTACAGTAATTGTGTTGCCATTTCATGAAAAACAAGAAGAATCTATAATATATGCCTACAAAGCCCAAAGGTACAACCCCTCCTCCCAACACACAAAAAAAAAATTCTGGTAGAACTCAAGTGAGATTATTTAATTCATCACCCCAATACTCTATCAGATCAGTGAGATCTCAGTATCTAATAACAATCATTAACCAGTACACTGCCTTACCTTTGATTCAGCACATTTACTGAGCTTTTCAGCATGCTTCGTGATGCCTTGAAGAAAGACCATGTGCTTGACTGTGCGCTCCAGCAATGAATCAATACTGCACTGCATATTTTTTTCTTGAAATTTTAGTTGATTGACACTTGTAAAGACAGAAGGAAAACATTATCATGATCCAATACTCGTGTGAACAGAAAGTAATTTACCTTTGCCCCATTAGGTACAAGCTCCCTTAGCTCCTTAATACGATCTTGAATAAGTTGTCTGTCCCTAGGCCTAGGCCTGGGATTTTCGCCAGGTCTAGTCCTCTTCTTGTTGTTCCTAGCTGGTTCTGAAGACTTCTCACTACAGTTGCTAGGGAAAGCAGAAGAAAACCCTCTTGAAGACAATGCACCACATAGAGTTGACGAACTCAAGCATTGCTCTGTGCTTTTTTCCTTGGGAGAGGACTGGTTAATTGAATAACCTGCTGAACTAATAGTATGTTTTGTTTGGCCTGAAAGCTTTGGTGTATTTCCAGTAGTCACCAATGATGGTGCGGTTCCGCAAAATGACCTCTCACTTTTGATATCACTGCCGCTATGGCAAACATTTGCTACAACGGCCTCTAGGAGATTCTCTGAACCAGATTCGAAAGTTAATTGGCTGCTGCTCATCCCCTCTAGCATTTCAATATTAGCTCCAGCTTCTGTATTCTCTACCTGCCAATCAGGATATATACTCTTTCTTAAAAACGTTGGTCCAAGTGCTTCATAAAGCTCATACCCAGCAGAAAACTTCGAGGAAGTGCTTATAGAGTCTAAATCACTGAAATCATTTTGATTCCCCAACTTCAAATGCTTTTGAAATTTTATGTCTGAAGATTCAGGAGTGTCTAACACTTCATTTTGATAAAAATTCAAACCACCCAACTTAACAGCACCGCTAATTGCAGATTGAAGTAAGTTTGAGTAGTATTTATAATCAGCTCCATACTGTTCAGCTTGAAGTGCAACATTAAATAAATCCGTACTACCTACAACAGGATGGTTCGCGTAAACATTTTCTGGTCCCATACTTGAACTTTTCCACCCACTAGTCTTCCCTTTGCATACCCCATTGTTTATCAAATTTCTCCCCAACTGATTTAAATGCTCCAAGTTCGAAACATTTGAACTTGGATTCAGCAATTTAGCAGTCTCATCACTCCCTGCTGAGGATAACCCATGCCCGTCATGCTTATTTTCCACTTCAACTGTCCTTTTATGATGATTACTCCCCAGTGGAAAAACAAATGAACTATCACTACCTTTTTGGCAATGTGAAAACTCAGGCAACGAAAAACCCGGCCCTTCTTCGTCTACAGCTTTATCTAAAGAAATAACTTCTGAATCTAATAGTTTTGCATGGAATCCAGGCTGCAAAATGAATATCCAAAAGTATTAATAACCTAAACAAATGTACATGTAACCTTTTGCAAGGTTGCATGCATGTACACATGCTGGTACACAAAATGGAGAAACTGAATTATACCTCAAAAACTAAACTTTTCATGCTACATTCTATCGGATTGGCAATATGCCCTAGATAAAAATCTTGAAGAGAAAAGAACACATCTCTAATGTGACTCACAAGCTTCACATCCTCAAATACCTGCTCCATTCAGATAAATACAATTTAGGATTGTATTACTGTATAGAATATCAGCTCAAAAGAACTAGAGCAAAAAGCAACAGACTGATGGCAATCATATTAAATGTCAAATCCAGAAATGGCTTCTAGGACTTGGCCATATTAAAACATACTTTAGTAACTTTGTCATGTTATAAACGCATTTAAAAAATTAAGGCGCGAGTTTTCTTACCTATAATTTTCAGAGCACCATAAAATATAAACATAAATATAGAGTTGAGAATTTAGAGGATCAAAAGACTTCAACTAGTAAAAAAAATACTGAAGAAAAAAGTATCAAACTTACAAGGAGCAAGCCACATAAAAATATTAAATTTTCAGAAGCTAGCTCCTTTATTGAAACAAATATAATAGTGCATAACATATTTCATGCAAGCAAGAGGTGTTCGTATAAAACAAAAATTTTAGGAGGCCAAAGATATCCATATCAATTCCAGAACCCCCAAAAGTTGCACAAACATCAACTTAAAGTAAAGATATTGATAAACATTCATAAAGTAGAAAAAACACCAAAACAAATTGAACTCATCTTACTTTATTTAAGGAGCCAAGCTGCACAACTCCCTGTGGAACACCAGCAACAACAACAATGGTCTACAAGGCAAAATGAAAAATATTTCTATTAATAGTATAACCATATATATTTATGGAATGAAAATTAAGCTTTAGGCAAAAGACAGTTGCAGACAACATTATGGATGGGTTTGCTTACGAACTCCCACAATACAAAATAAGCAAGTTGAAACTTATATTCACTTTGCTAAGGTCAAATAAACTAGCAAAAATAAATTGTAAAAATGAATTGGAATAAAATGCATTCAGTCAAAATGAAAGCTCCACGAAAAAGATTTTGACCTTTGACCTAGAAACATGATCAGTTATAGACTTCCATGTGTTGAACCACGGCAACCATCACAACTAAAAGAAAGAGTAAAAGCATGCATAACATACCCTGATCCCTGCTTCAAACTGACTTTGCCAACCATCAGATAACTGAAATTCAAATCAAATTAAGGCAGAAAACATAGTGAGTATTGAAAATAAAATCAACTCTGAAACAGCATGTTAGACATCAATGCTTGGTAAAGCTCCTCACCTCAAGCGATGAGCAGGAGCTGTTAACATGCTTATCTACAAATATCCATTGATGCTTTCCAGAAACTGCCTCTTGTCCAACAATCCTGCATAACAAGGAATAAGAACCAACAGGACTTCTGCATAAGCTAAGATGCAGAAATTTGGTGCTTATCATAATCACTATAAAATTTAAAAGAGAGGATTTTAGAAAGAAGGGGGAGGGGCAACAAGACCCTATTTTCAACTGATTGCATCCTTGCATCTTATTTCTTTAACTACTACAGTAACAATGACAAAAAATATCAAACAATGAACAACAGATTTATCAATGGGTAGAGCCATACCCTTCCCCTAGTGAATATACTTGATAAGACATCTTTGCCACAACCAAACCAAGGGGGTCATGTGAATAGTGTCCACCGTGTAAGTTTTCTAGTGAATCTCGGAAACAGTTATTCTCTGAAAGATCATGTTGGTTATGATTATCGTAGTAGGCATCCTCCAAAGTCAGCACCCTGCAACAAGTTCAACATTAGGGATCACAAGTAACCAAACACGTCAAATTGTTTTCACCAAGGCCAGCATAACATCTCAAAAATTAAAGGTAAAACAGAGCTATTAGTTTACTTCTAATAATTGCAGTACAATATTCCCAAGCTAAAAAATCAACATAAAATAATCCTCTGAATATTCAAGTGGTATTAGTCCACTTTTTCTCTTTTAAAATCATCTTTAAAAAGGGAATTAAAAGAACACAAAAAGCAAGTACGTCAATTTCCAGAGCTTCTGAACAAATGGCAGATTGCAGTTGAATAATACTGATAGAAAGAAAGAAAAACAGGTGTGAATTATATTGCATGCCAAATCCAAGGGTCAAAAGCATTCCATACTAACCTAAATAGCATGACAACTATAATTCAAAAATTAAACAAAACCTCAATTCATCTTAGATCATAAACTCAAAATAATTAGATGCATTACAGACATCGAATTAGCTTCCTACGACACAATATTCATAAGCTTCTTTTTTTTTGGGGGGGTAAACTAGGCCAATAACTAGACACTACAAATCTATCAATTGAAAGAAAATGGAGATAAACTTAAAAGGAAACAGAAAGGTAAGAAAGAGGCTTACTGACATTCGAGCTCGATGCTTAAGCTTCCAGAAAACGGCGTATTTCCACTCAGTATTGAGACAGAGACTTCTCAGTATCTGGTGTAATCCATGCTAGTTGTACTGCTCCCTATCTCTCCCCAAAAAACAGAAACCAACTCTTTTATTTTGTTAAAAAAGCCCCTCACCCCCAACTAAAAGCAACGAAATTTTCAATCAAAAATGCTCCCTCAACCTATCTTTGGCAGTAGCAAACTATCCGTTCCCATTCCTCGACGCCCAATGACAGAAACAGAAAAAAAAACGATCTTTAAGAAGTTTTCGCCGCAGATGCCAATTACAAGATCAAACCGGAGAGATCAAATATGAAAAATGTTTCCGATTCGTTGAAGAGAAAGTGAAGAAAACTACAGATAGCAGCGAAATTTTAGCAGAGAAGCCTGTCTAGCTTATATCCGACGACATGGATAATTGAACTCGCTGAAGATCGAGTTTGTTTTTCAGTTGAAAACGAGATTCAACAAAGAATTGAACTACTAGATGAAATAAAGGAAGGAAATTATAGAATCAAAGCTTGATGGAGTGGTGGGAAGTAGCAGATTTCAAGTCTGAAGTGTGTGTGTTTTTTGACAAAAATGTGCTCATCGTAACATTTTATAACCTGCGCGACCTTGTGTTGCTTCATTAATATACGCACCCGGTGCATTTTAGAGCCCTTCACTTGGTTAATCTAGTTACTTTACCTTTTATTTTTATTTTTTAATATGTTTTTTAACTTCAAAAACTCAATCAATTAAATTTGTTTTTAGGAAATCGCAGCCAATGATTTATAGTAGAATTATGGACGATGATTATCGTCTAATTTTGAAGACATGAAGGATATAAGAGATAGAGAGAGGAAACAAGTTTTTGTAATCATACCTCATGGTTTATAGATAAAATTTTACTGTTTATATTAATACGAAGGTGATATTTATTTGTAGGTTGACATAATAAATAGATTCGATGGATAATAGATCTCACGGATCAATTAATAATCACATCATGTGATCATAACTGATCAAAGATATAACCTAATATGACTTACCGAGGAAGTATAATAAAAATATTTTTTAATCATACAAACAATATTAATCTGAACTTAAAGGTCTTAGTCTATTTTGTTCAATATGACTTACTCGTTGATAAAATACATTCTGCAAACGCAGTTGTTTGAATTCGGAATATTTAAGGAGAACAACGTTCTGTTTTACCATAACTGATCATACATAATTATTTTTCGTGTAAAATTTGTTTTTTCTTCAAAATTTTTATAAAATAATAAAAGAAATAAACTTGTTGTCAATTAGTTCTTGTTGCTATCGTCCAAAAAGTTTCTTTAGGTCAAAACATCATCCTACCAATATCATCATGTAAAAATTTGACCACCGATTATCTTTGCTTTATCTTGTTATTCACCTTGCCAATTAAACCATTAAGAAAGAAGCTTATCTTACCATTGAAATAGAGTACTAAGCTTAATGCACAAATAAGCAAATAATAGTGATTTAAATGATAAAAAAATCATATCTATAGGGAAAAAATAGTGAGGGAAAGGGGCGTGACTGAGCCAGCGCATAGTGTGCGACGACGCAGGGCTTCAAAAAAACAAGAGCCCTGAAATAGAGTATATCTATCAGTTATTGCCATTAAGAAGTAGAAAAATAGGTATAGAGTAGTGGTTAGACCATTGGGTCCATGATTTTATTGATCCTAAGTTCGAATCTTGTTAACATACAAAATTAATTTTGGGAAAAACAATGCAAGTGGACCCTTGTTTTTTAAGTTACTAAAATTAGTCATTTATTATTTCAGAAAAATAAGTTCGAGATCTAAGGATCCCTTTACAAGAATTTACACAGGACCTCCAATAAACTAACCACGACCCTGGGCAAATGAGTAAGATGATGAATGCAAAGAGACAAAGAATAACATGTTTTGATGTTTTCTCCATCTTTTAGTCCTTAGCTTTCTCTCAAGAACTTGATCTTTTAGTCCTTAGCTTTCTCTCAAGAACTTGTTACTTTTAATCTCTCATTGAATAAACCCATTACATCCTCTGTTGCCCTTTCAACTCATTTCCTTTCCCATATGAGGTAAGTGCCATGCAATGCTCCAAAATGTAAAGGAGAAAAAAAATTCGATACGACTCTCGAACATCAGTCCAATTAAAATATATGTTTGACTTTTAAAGTTTTTAAAATATTTATTCGAAGATCGCATCATTCTGATTTGTTTAAATAGATTGAATCAGACTTCGAGAAATATATATTTTATTGTATAATTTTCTCTAAATACATTATTATTAGTTGTTTGCGTAGCTTTCTTTATTGCTAGAGGGTTGGGAAACCATAATCATCCCCGTAAGATTTTGAGGCTGAGCTTTTTACAAACATGTAATCCAAGAGGATGACTATTGACACATTAGTCTCCAACTAAAACATAAAAAATTACTTAAACACCACACAGGAGTCTACTCATAAGATAAAACTTGAGTTTTAACACCACTTTAATCTAATGTACATTCATGTACCAAAAAAACAACCAATAGAACTAAATAATACATTAATGCTCAATGACCCATTTTGACGGTATAATTTGAGGTCTAACCAATTTTTTTTTTAAAAAAAAAATAAGGGGCTAAATGAGAACTTTAAAAAATATCAAAAGTTTTGAGGTTAATTAAAAATATTCAAAATTTGTAAGACTTCATGAATCTTCTAAATCTTTTGAAGGATCTACTTAAATTTTGTAAAATATTTTAAGAGTATAATGCAAATATCTCAAAACTTTGGGGGTGTAATTTAATATTATTTATTACTTATGTTTGAGTGTGATTTAATATACAAGTTAGTAATAAATTAATTTTTTCTCAGTATTATTTTTTATATTTTTTTATTAGTTTGGGGTGATTATAAGGTAGTATATGTTTGAAAGATTATAAATTATTTGACAACAAATGTTCAAATACCCCTACCGATGTCATGCACGAATCTAAAACCTTCAAGGATAACAATCATCCCTTTAACTAATGTGATAAATTGATTCACGTTGTATGTGATCTAATTTTAAACAAGCTTCTAAGCACAAGTACTAAGATTGAGAAAATGGCTAGTGGTGGGCTAATCTACGGATTAGGGGAATCTAATTATGATTAGCATTTGTGTTAAGATATATTTTAGTATTAATGTAATGTAGGGGTTCATGATTAGTGTGATTGAAGACAGAAGAATTTTACAAAGCAGAATCATGTAGTAATAAGCAGATGAAAGAATGCTTTCACCTTTCAATAAAAAGTAGTAATAATGCATTGCATACATATTAACGTAGTAAATACTCAAAAGTTAAGACCGCCGTAAACTTCCATTGTTTTACTTTTATTTACTTTTGAAAGGTAATTTCGGTCTTTTCACTACAATGATTGGAAGATAAAGAGTGCGTTAGGTAAAAACATTTTGATCTGATGTCATCATATGTGACACGGAGTAATAGGATAGTTAAACTCATCGTATATGGACTAAATTATATTTTAAAATTTTGAATTGATTTGGATTTGATGTTTGAGTGGAGTCTTTGAGGGGTTTTTTTGGTAAATTATAAATTTCATCACTAAATTTTACTTTATCTCTTATTTCACTCACTGAACTTTAATTTTTTTTAATTCTTTTACTAAACTTAATATATTAAGTTTTTTTGTCACTTAATTTTACTCTCTCCCCTATTTTGGCAAATTGATGTTAGATAATTATCGGCTTTAAAAAGGATACCGTTTTGAAAAAAATAAAATTTTCACCAAAACAATGTTATTTGGCATCTATATAACTATCCATTTAAACAGTTAACTACTTAACAACCGAGTGATAAAAAAATCAATGTATTAAGTTTAGTGAAAAAATTAAAAGATTTAAAGTACAATGAGTGAAATAGGAGAGAGAATAAAGTTTAGTTACCAAATTTGTAATTTACCCTTGTCGGACGTAAAATCCGATCTCCTATCCGCCATAGAATTGGAAGGTACAAGATGCTTGAGACCACCGGTATTGCCGGTAAGATTTAGGGCTTAATTTAGTTCCACTCAAATATATTAAAATGTTAAATATGTACACCTAAACCCGAAAAATAAATGATTTTGTACACCAAAGTTGAAAAGGCAAATGCATGCTTTTTGACAACTGTAGCAGTGAAACTGCTTGGGAATTCGAGGCTGGCTGGCTTCTCTTTGGGCACCAAAGTCCTACAGAAGCAGTGACTTAATGGGCAAAAGAGAGCAAAACCCCATTTTTAAAAAGGCTGCATATTCACATAGGGCCAACCAACCGCACTTTGTAGTTTGTTCAATGAGAAAATCGTCTCAGTGACCAAAAATACCTTTAGAAGAAAATAGTATCCGCGGCGGCGGCGGCGCGCGAGAGTCCCCCTTGTCCTCTTTCACTCAACAAGGAAGTGCAAAATAAAGCCTTAAATATAATTCCAATAGTGTTTCCAATACTATGTGGGATTGAGCATTACCAACACTTGTTCCCAATATCATTATTCTTCATAAGTTATCATCCATTACAATATGAATTATCGATAATAAATTAATTCATTTTAATAAGTATTTAAAATTATAACTTGATAAATACATGAAATAATTCTATTATTAAATAAAAAATATATTTTTTATATTAAAATTATTGAGATAGATATTTACTATAAAAGTAAAAGATTTTTTTTTCACTACAACCTCTATGTGAATTAGTTTCACAATAAGGTATCGGTTATGCATTGGATTCTTTCGTATTAGATGGTCTTTAATAAGATCGTCATCATCATCTTTTGTTCAACAATACCATATTAATGAGGTATATTGGTTCATTAGCACGACTAATTCATATTGTAATGGATGATAACTTATGAAGAATAATGATATTTGGAACAAGTGTTGGTAATGTTCAATCCCACATAGTATTGGAAATACTATTGGGATGGTATTAAGGCTTGTATTTTGCACTTCCTTGTTGAGTGAAAGAGGACAAGGGGGACTCTCGCGCGCCGTCGCCGCCGCCGCCGCCGCCGTCTCGTGGTCGTGGTCGTGGTAATACGTGTCTTCGACACGTCCGCGCGGATACTATCTTTTTAGAGAAAATTCTTAAGAAATAAATTTTTTTTAACTATTCTTTTTAACGTTGCGATTTTCTAAATCGCGTTGCGATTCTCTCAATCGCATTGCGATTCTATAAATCGCATTGCGATTCTCTCAGTCGCATTGCGATTCTCTCAGTCGCATTGCGATTTTCTTCTAAATCGCGTTGCGAATCTCTCAATCGCATTGCGATTCTATAAATCGCATTGCGATTCTATCAATCGCATTGCGATTTTCTTCTAAATCGCGTTGCGAACTTGGAAGCTCGCGTTGCGATTTTCTTTTGACCGTTGCGATTTTCTTTTTAACGTTGCGATTTTCTAAATCGCGTTGCGATTTTGATATCGCGTTGTGATTTTATTGGTCATTTTGGCAAATCCAAAAAAAGTTGGTTAAAATCGTATATTATAAGGTATTTTTGGTCACTGAGGCGATTTTCTCTTGTTCAATCTGGTTTCTGTTCACACTCCTGCAACAAAACCCAATTGCCAAAGTTCATCATTCAGATCATCTCTGATTATAAATCATTTGCTTCTTTGACTTTCTTTCTCTCAATCTCTCTCTCTCTCTTGTTATGGAAAATAAAAGGGTTAAGCTTTAACATGTAGGTTGTGTAAGGTCCTATTGCAGTACTTGAACACTTGGGACCCGCCATGGCAGGTAATGGTTTATGCATTTGGTCTGGTCCAGCTGTTTTGCTCAGAAACCATTCTGAAAATAGTTTTTAGCTACATCCGTATTGTTTGCGGATTTATTAAGTGTTTCAGGAACTCGTTGCCTATGGAATGAATATATATAACTTTCCATAACACAAATGATGCATGCATCAACTCAGAACGATAGATATTTTCAATTTGCATACTCTCCAACATGTAAAAAGACAGACAACTTGTCTGATTCAATCATCAGTTGTAATACTTCAGCATGGGAGTGAATAAAAATACAGAAAGGCGATAACGTCTATAACAGAATAAACCTTAGCATCTAGTTGAATGCATGTGGTGATCCTTATGCCATTCGCCAATGACCATTTTAAACTTTACTAGCACCACCCCTTGAGGCCACCTATTTTTGGGATCCCACCTCGGAAACCATCGCCGTCTATTCGAATTCGTACCCAACGTCACTGTCTCTTTCTGCGGAAACATAAGCTTCAATAGGAAACCTCTGCTTCTGCGGCTAGGGGTGGGGGCTTGTTCATGTTTGGCTGCTTGAGATTGGAAAACATCACCGTGTGTGAGAAAGATCTCATCTCGATTGCGAACAAAATATAGCCGTGAATACCTTTGTTCGAGCGACTCCTTTGGTATGTCTCTTGCTAGCAATGGAGAAGCACCGCCCCAGTTGTTGGTTCCCAAAGAAGGATGCTGGGGAGTTCTAAACTCCAGAAGTTCCCTTTGCCTCATTCCTCTTATTTTTGTTAAATCAGCCCCATATTCAAGGCCTTTTGTACCAGTATCCTTGGTATCTTCTATGTAGAGGAGAAAATTTCAAGACCTGCATTGGACTTATCTCCAATATTTAACAATAACATTATTATCAAATAATCATACTTTATCAGACTATTAAAACAAATGTTAGCCCTATGTCATCCAAATTAGGATGTTAGTGCCGATTCCAATCTGTACAGCACAAGTATTCCAAAATTTGGCAGCAGCAGCTCTTAACTACAATAGAATAAACAGTCTGCAGTGGTAAGTAAGACATTTTATGGCTAAAAGTTCACTTAAAGTAATCGTTATATCAATCGGAATCTTACCGTATTGTAAGTCTCCAACAGAAATGGGAAACTTGAATCATGAATGGAGTTTTTCTGTTTTGGAGTCGCAGGAGACAAAGGATGGTGATTCTTTCAAGAATTGGATGATGTAGACATCCATTTTTATTTGGGGAAAAAGTTTAGAGTTTAGAGTTCAGATGCAGATCAATCTGAAGAAACAAAGTTATGTACTAGTTGGTTGATTGATTGACAGCACCAACATGGCTTCAAGCCCTCCACCCAGAATTGAAAGCACCTACACACACAAAAACTTGACAAAATCTTTACAAAAGCTGAACTCCGGCCGACTTTGATTTCTTATATAATTTAATGAAACCAAGCACTGATTCTCTCATTTTGCTTCTTGGAGTAGCATTCGAATTGACTCGGGGCTTGACATTTTACTGATGCTGAAAACAATGGAATGAAGACCGTCAGTTAGAAATATTTTCTTAAAAGTTAATGAATATGGTTTGTTCTGATAAACATTTTTTTTTTGCTAAATGTCTTGATAAACACCAACCTTTTTTATATATTTTATAGGTAAATATCAAATTAATTATACTCACCAAACAAGTAAATCCCCAGAAGAGGCCGTGTTTTCAGATATCCATTCAGGAGCTAGTTCCAGCAACAGTTTTAGCTGCTCTTCAATTTCTCCTGGGAATGCAGGAAAGACATTGTTCAACTTATGTTTTCATACACCAAAAGTTTAGCAAAATGGCTTACCTCTATCAGCAGTATCACAATGGCCAGTAATTATTTTGTGCATAAGCTCTTCTTTGGCAATAACAGAGCGCTTTATGGACTGGAATAGATAGTGAATCATGTTGAAGAACTTAGGTAGGCAGGCTATCGACTGTTGTAGTCTCTTAGCTGCGAGATTGCTGGATCTTGCTCCTCTCTTCCTTTCCTCTCTTTTTCCTTATCTGCAAAGATAACAAATGTTTCTTATAAATTTTACTCGTGCAATCAAATCCCAAACCACACTGTTCCATGAGCTATTAGATGTTCACTCCCAACTAGATATTTTGCTAAATAATGCCAAGAAATCTTAAAGTAAGATTGCAGGATGTATTAGTTGCCAAGACCATTAACCGATATGCGGAAAGCGCAGTTGTTGGAGAACCTTCATGTTGGTTATTATAGGATAAGAATAGTGGATGTCTCATCCTATATATTGATTTACTCTCCCTAGTTCCGTATCTAATATGAATTAGAAAAAAATCAAAACGATATTTGTGTTGGTAAGTCAACAGTAGGTGACTAAGTACTTCGAGTAGTTAGTAATGTATGCAGATGTTACTCATGTTCTAAAATGGAGAAAGCAAAGAGAATTCAGAGAAGGCTTACTGAATGCAGAAGGTTACTTTCTCTTCCTCAAGTTTCAAGGACCTGGTACGCAGTGGCCGCCTAACCTCATCTGGGCTCATGTAACATCTCTTTTGCGGCTGCAGAGTAGGTGTGACAATCATCAGCCTAGCAGGAGTTGAAGCTAGTTTTGCAGGAGTGGACTGGTTACAGCTAGATTTTGTAGGGGATCTATCTTCAGTTTCTAATGGATTTATCTCTTTGATAGGAAGCACAGGGAGGCAAAGTTTGGAACTTGGCTCGCTTACGGTTGCTTTAGATAAAAATTCATTTGGGGTTTGAGTTGGAGAAGAATTAGTATTGTCACTGTCGACAGATATGCTGGCACACAGCTCAAGTTGAAACTTCGAAGACTGAAGAGAAACCTCTGAACATGTTTAAACAACCACTTGAGGAGCTTTGCTAGTGGTTTTCCCAGAGAAGCGCTTTCGAAATGAACAAGATACATGAGATGCTACCACAGGTAGCCGGTCATCAACTGCATCAGCTAATGTCTCCACAGCCAGTTTTGACTTTTGAGTTGGAATTTGTTTGTTTGGATTGTTGTGGTTGAGCTTCCAATTTAAGAACTTCACCTCCTGAAGTCAAAGATCGCTGACGACTCATCAGATGACAAAGAGATCTGCCCTTCGATGATGTTCCATTGTATATTTTGCTTCGAGCGGTTAAAAGGCTCCGGGAGATCTTCCTCTGGAATTTCACCACCCTGAAAGCACAATAATTAAAGTCAACACAACATGATACATGAAAAAAATAGTTAGAACAATAATTAGAGCCATCCATTGAGCTTAGAACATCAAGTAAAGCTTTAAAATGGGTGGATTTATGAGAATCACGCCTGTTTTCTATGTATATCAGCATATGACATTATGTAAACCAGAGTACCAGACCCGTATGACAAAAATCAATGAAGAAAGATCCAAATTACTCGTGATCAAGTCCGAGTCAGATTGCAATTATATGATTCTTTTTCTTTCTTTTTATTAAAAAAATAGGTCTAATTGCAGTTTCTTTATATTTTTATAGCAGTTTGATACTCTGATTTCATGGACGGCCTAAGCTTTAAGTGATTCCAAGCAGGGGCTGATTGGTACAAGGTAAAATGATTTAGCTGCATAAACTTCATACCACTCCAACAAATTGATTATAATTCTCAGAAAGAAAGAAGAATTCACATTCAAGAGATGGAGAAGCTTGTTTCAATCTGGTCCAAAAACAAACCTTTGCCTGAATCTTACATATTCCCACCAGAAACAACACCCGGAACCTCATTGTTCCCACTTCCAAAGCCATCCCAGTAATCGATCTCCGTCAAAATCGAGCCGATATCGTTCAGCAGATCCTGAAAGCCGGCGAAGAGTATGGATTTTTCCAAGTTGTTAACCATGGGATTCCAGAAGATCTGATGGAACAAACCATGGATGTGCTCTACTCCGAGGATCCCAAAGAAAGTTGCAGGCTTTACACAAGCAGTGCAAACTATGCTCGGGAAAAGATTCACCATTGGCGTGACACTTTGCGTCTCCCTGTTCATCCTACAGAAGATTTCATCAAAATTTGGCCTCAAAAGCCAATTACATATAGGTAAAAGAAAATGTAAAACCCCTGAATTTTCTCTTCCCTTCTTTCATTTTCTCAGTACAAAACATCTTGCAGGGAAGAGTGGGAAAATTTTCGATTGAAGCAAAGAAACTGGGTTCCATGATCCTGGAGTTTGTTGCTGAAGGCTTGGGGATACAACTTGGATACTTTGGGGATAAATTAAGTGAATATACGGTTCTAGCAATTAACCATTACCCACCCTGTCCTGATCCGAGCTTGACTCTGGGAATATCTAAACATTGCGATCCTAAACTCTTAACCATTCTCCACCAGGGAGATGTAAACGGGCTCCAAGTCTTCAACAACGGAGAATGGATCGGTGTTGAGCCTTTGCACAATGCCATCGTGGTCAACATTGGCAACCAGCTACAGGTTCATGTATGTTTGTTGGGAGCAGCGTTAATTTACAGTTTTCTGATTGATATTGTGATGTTGGTTTGCATAGATTATCAGTAACAACAAGCTGAAGAGCGCTAAACATCGGGTAGTAACGAACTCGAATGTCGCTCGAACAACACCCGCGTTCTTCATGGCACCTTCCCTTGATAGCATTATAGAGCCGGCGAAATCTCTTACCAGTGACGGTTAGCCAGGGGTGTTCATTTTTCGGTTTTAACCGAATTAACAGACCGAATCAAATTAGTTCGATTAATTCGATCGGCCACCGAATTAATTCGGTCGGAGAATGGTTAATAATTTTTTAACATTCGGTTAACGGTTAATTTGATTCGAAATCGGTTAATTAACCAAAATTAAATTTTAATCATTAAATATATTATATATAACATATGGGCTCAACCCAAACTATTTAAAACTCAATTAATAATTTAAGAATCAATATATTTTAAATCTAAATAAATATTAATTAATTAAAAAATTCATATAAATTAATTGTAAATTTTTTTTTTGAATTAAAAAATATTCAATTTTTATATAATTTAGAAAATTTTAAAAAAAATCGATTAATTCGAAAATTAACCGAAATTTATTCGGTTAATATTTTTAAAAAAAAGTTCGGATCGATTAACGATTAAAGAAAAAAAAGTTCGATTAAGTCGATTAATGGTAATTCGGTTTCAATCGGCTACCGTTTTATAGAGTTTTTAAATACGAAGAATTCACGCACCACTACTTCCCCAATTTTGGACAAAACGACTTCGTTATGGAGCGTTTTAAATCCCAAGCTCAATCCACTATCATGATATACATTGTGTAAGAAATATGATGCAAACTTGCTCTCTATGTAACTACATTGAATACCTAATATGATGCTCGAACAATAACTGCCTTGTTCGGCTAAATTTAAACGAATGAACATGAATGTGCCTTTGTGCAAAACACGTGCTTAACTCGATAATAAAAAAAAACATCGATTTCCTCAATTTATTGCTTCTATTTTGCAATTGAATAATCATGGTTCTAGATTGGATCCAACTACGAAAATTGTTTCAATCTGGTCCAAAAGCAAACCTTTGCCTGAATCTTACATATTCCCACCAGAAACAAGACCCGGCAACTTCATTGTTCCCACTTCCAAAACCAGCCCAGTAATCGATCTCCGTCAAAATCGAGCCAATATCGTTCAGCAGGTCCTGAAAGCCAGCGAAGAGTATGGATTTTTCCAGGTAAAAAACACAGAGGTTTATTATCAATATCTTATGACCTATAACTGCTTTGATTTTGGTTCATACGTAGTGTTAAAAGGCGTGATCTTTGTAAACAGGTTATCAACCATGGGATTCCAAATGATCTGATTGAACAAAACATGGATGTGTTCAAGGAGTTCTTTGATATGCCCGCTGAGGATAAGGCCATGCTTTATTCCGAGGATCCCACAAAAAGCTGCAGGCTTTTGACAAGCGGTTTCAACAATTCTCGGGAAAAGGTCATCATTGGAGTGACAAATTGGAACACCCTTGCCATCCTGATTTACAAGATTGCATCAAACTTTGGCCTCAGAAGCCAATCGGATACAGGTAAAATGTAAAAACCCTGAATTTTCCCTTTACATAGTTCTTCTTCTTTCGTTTTCTCAGTAGAACTATGCAGGAAAGTGGTGGGAATATTTTCGATTGAAGCAAAGAAACTGGGTTCAAGGATCCTGGAGTTTGTTGCTGAAGGTTGGGTTTAGAATGTGGATACTTTAGGGATAAATTAAGTGAATCTATAAAACTATTAGTTAACCATTACCCACCCTGTCCTGACCCGAATATAACTCTGGGATTATCTAAACATTGCGACCCTAATCTGACAACCATCCTCCACCAGGGAGGTGTAAAAGGGCTCCAAGTCTTCAACGATGGCGAATCAATCAGTGTTGAGCCTTTGCACAACGCTTTAGATGTCAACATCGGAAACCTGTTACAGGTACACATCTGTCATTTCTTTAACCATGTTCAGATCCTGTTAATGTATATGATTTACGGATTCATATTTCAATGGTTGGATTACATAGATTATAAACAACAGGTTGAAGAGCGTGGAACATCGGGCTGTAACGAATTCGACTGTCGCTCGAACATCGGCTGCCTTCTTCATTACCCCATCAGATGATAGCATCATAGAGCCGGCGAAATCTCTTATTGGCGACACTTCACATTATAGAACCTGAGTTTAGAGAATATAAACTTTACTACTTCCCCAACTTTGAAAACAATGAAGTGGTTATGAATTATTTTAAATCCTGAGCTTAATCGATATCCACAGTTGTCTGGATTTTCTTGATGTGGAAGCTTTATCATTGGAATTCTGGAGGTTTTGATTTTAATAGCTCAGAGGATGAAGGTTTGTAGCTTTGAAGCGTTGATGTCTCCAGCAGTCTTCTCTTGTTGTCCTCTGGTTTTGGTTTTTTTTTTTTTTGTATAATATACTTAAATATTACTTAAATAGGTTCAAAATGGCAAGTTGGCAACAGACGTTGACAGAGGTGTTTACGTGGCAATTAAAACAATTTGTATAACTAAGGCACGGGTCCTTGTAAAGTTACGTATTCGCGACGCTAGCACCCACTTTGTTTTCTTCCATTTTGGTCACTACTTGTATATGAATTGTTTCCTTAGATTTTCATTTAACCCAATTTGATCCTTATTTTTTTAAATTTGTCTAATGCCTTAATTTGAGCATTAGCTTTAAAATATTTTATTCTAGTCATGTATTAAATTTGTAGATTAAATCCCCTAGATTTTAGAATTAATCAATTTGATCATAAAGATTAACTTCAATTCTTAATTTTTAGTTTGGTCCTAATTTCAATTTAATTTAATAAATTTATTTCTCCAATCAAATTGTGACATATGTCACAATCTTATGATTATAATTTGAATATTAACTATAATATAATATATATTTTTTATCATTAATTATAATATAATATATATTATAATTTAAATATTAAATTATTTTTAATGATTTCATATGTATATATAATAATTAAAAAATAAATATTAAAACAGTAAATTTAGTTTGAAAATATTAAAATTTTAAATCAATTATAAATATACTATTAGATTAATTTTAATGATTTAAATGTTGTCATATTCTCAATTAACTTAATAATATGAAACATTGATTATATCATATTATTTATTAACTATATTATGTCAATTATATCTCCCTAGCATCACAATAATTTCATAATTAATAAAAATTATTTGACTTCACCACGAGCACTCACCAGCATAAACCGCAAACTCATGCCTATAAAAGTACGTATAGGAGAGGAAGAAGATGATTGTGAAAGTATGTTTGAATTCATATTTCATTTGCTTAACAAATGACATATTTTCTCACATCTAGGACTTTATTTTTTGTACGTTTTACAGTTTAGTCACTCTCTTTACTCCATCAAAATCCTACCACTAGAGGTGTTCAAAATCGGGTACCCATGTTTTCGGGTATCCGAAATACCAGGTACCCGAAATTTTCAAGTATAAAAAATTTCAGCTCGTGTCCCGACACATTATATCCGAGTACCCGTATTTTTCGGGTCATGGGTACCCAGTTTATAATTTTTATTTTTATTTTTTAGAATTATATTATTTTTAAAATATATATAGAAAAATTCTAAATTTTAAATTTTAAATGTCTATAATATATAATTTACATATAAAGTATAAAAAATCAAATTACATAATTGAAAAAAAATTATTAGACTTAAAACAAAAATTATAATTAAATTTCAAATGTTTCGAAGTTAAAATAAATATTTTAAAAATTAATTTAGAATGTTAATGTGAAATAATTTAAGAAATTAAAAATTTAGAATGTTATGGTGGCAAATTTTAAGAAATTAGGAATTTAGAATGTTAGAGTGAAATAAATTGAGAATTATAAATAAAAATTTAATTTAATATATAATATATATATATATATATATATATATATATATAAACCAGGTACCAGGTATGCAAGTACCCGGTTAAACAAAATTTTGTTATATTAAATTGAAATTAGGGTCTAATTAAAAACTAAGAAATAAAGTTAATCTTGGTGATCAAATTGATTAATTCTAAAATTTAGGGGATTTAATCTACAAAATTAATACATTACTAGAATAAAAAAATAAAGTTAAAGATCAAATTAAGGCATTAGACAAATTAAAACAAAATCAAAATCAAATTGGATTAAATGAAAATCCAAGAAAACACATCATATACAAGTAGTGGCCAAAATAGAAGAAAACAAAGCAGGGTACCAGCGCCGCAAATACATAACTTTACAAGGACTCACACCCTAATTATACTAATTTTTTAACTGTCACGTAAACACCTCCATTAAACGTTAACATCGTGTGGCCATTTTGAATCCATTTAAATAGTTCAGTGGTATATTTGTCACAATTTTGAAAATATTGGTAATTTCGCGACCTAACCTATAGTTATGTGGTCATTTATGTAGTTTACCCAAATTTTAAATTATTCAACTTAACTTTTTGTTTTCATGTAACTCATAAAATATATATCATCTATAAATATAATTGTTCTAAAATGAATCTTCTCAAAAGAAAGAATATTCTTTTTTACCATTAAAATTATTTGATGAATTTAATTTAATTTATTTTAAAATATTATGCCAAATACCAATAAAAAATATGTCTATTTATACAATCAGATGATTCTTTTACGCTCAACGAGTTTCGATGGACACTATTAACGATGATCACCTTTAATTTATTTTATAAAAATTTAAATTCTAAAGAGTCAACGTATAATTATAAATTAGTTAAAAATTTAAAGGTAAATTATTAGGGTAAACTGTACCAGTGACCACCCAGTTATAACCAATTTTCATTTTGACCACAATTTTTGAATTCTTGTCAAACATGTCACCCAATTATTTAAATGCATTCAATCATGTCTCTTGCCGTTAACATTTAACTATATTCAATTTTTCAATAATATGACAACACGTGTGACAATATTATTGGAGGGTTTTTTAAATTTAATTTATGTTTAATTTATATCATTGGAGGGCTTTTTTAATTTAATTTATTTTTAATTTAAATATTTTTTCTCCAATCAGATTGTTACGTGGCACCACTTAATGAAAGGAAAATAACTTGAACAAAATGGTTTTGTGGGAAGTCAAACATGAAATTTCATGGTGGAGAAGCAACGCCTCAACCACTGCACCAACACCAATTTTTGGTTTAATATTTATAACATTCAATATGTATCTTATACCATAATGTAAGGTGGTCAAAATACTTGAACCCCACGGGTCCCTCCTTGATCCGACCCGATCAGGATGGTTTTTTTTTAATTTTCAAGGCTCGGAGCACGTTATGTAATAAAAAAATTCGGAGTGGACGTGGCCGGATTTAAGGTGAAAAATCATCGACCCGACCTGAAATGGTTATTATATATATATATATATATTATAATTAATTTTTTAAGAATTTTTATTTTTATATTATTAAAATTTATATTTAATTATTGAAAATATAAAATATAATATAAAATATATTAATTTAATAGTTTAAATATAATAAATATTTATAAATATATTATTATAAAATATATTATGTTAATTATTTTATAATATTAATATATTCGGGTCGGGTTTTTAATCTAAAAATCAAGGCGGGTTCGTGGCGGGGAAAAACATAAAATTCATTGAGGCGGAGCGGGATCGGGTTGTACATATATATTTTCGGGTCGGGTTCGGGGCAACCAAAAACCCATCCCACCCCACCCCGTGCCCATCCCTACGATAATGAAGGTCAAAAAATGAAAACAAAAATAATATATTTATATCGACCAAATTCGAATATATATATAAGGGTAAACTAATTATTTTATACCAAGACAGGTCGATTCAATATTTTTTACCTTAAACTCGGCCCGCCTCACTTCGACTCGATTCAAATATATTAATATTTTAAAATAGTTAAAATAATACATTTATAATTATTTCGACCAAATTCGAATATATATAAGGGTAAACTAATTATTTATACCAAGACAGGTCGATTCAAATTTTTACCTTAAACTCGGCCCGCCTCACTTCGACTCGATTCAAATATATTAATATTTTAAAATAGTTAAAATAATACATTTATAATTATTTATTATAATTTAAATGGTAAAAATACTATATTTTTACCTTAAACCTAATATAATTTGAATATATATAAGGGTAAATTAATATTTTATACCGGGCCAGGTCGAGTCAGTGTTTTTTACCCGATCTCGCCCCACCCTGCCCCGAACATGAATTTAAAAAAAAACGCAATGATAACAATTTAATACAAAATCGACGGATTTCGACCTGACCCAATTAAATAAGGTCATTACAGGGTGGGTGGGGTTGGGATTAAGGTAAAAATCACCGAATTGACCCAACCCGACCGATATAAAATAATTAGTTGATCCTTTTATATATATATTCGAACCTGGTTGGTTTTAATATATTATTTTGTTTTCATTTTTTTTACCTTCATTATCGTATAAGATATATATCGTATGTTGTAAATATTAAACTAAAATTGATGTTGGTGCAGTGGTTGAGGTGTTGCTTCTCCTCTATGAAGTCCCATGTTTAACTCCCCCACAAAGCCATTTTGATCCAAGTTATTTTCCTTTCATCATGTAGTGTCACGTGTTATCATCTGATGGAGAGAAAAATATTTAAATTAAATATAAATTAAATCAAAAAGGCCCTTCAATGATATTGTAACATGTGTTGTCATATTATTGGAAGATTAGATATATTAAATTAATTTAAAATTATGACAAATTTCATAGATTGTGTAGATAATAAGGACTAAATGTGTAATCATACAAATTTTATTAACTGTGACTTCAGTAAATGGCTGTCCCTTGTTCCCATATATAATGGGGTAAGGAGGAGGTAAGATAATAGGCTGCCCCCAACACCAGGTTGAGAGCAGCTTCCGTAGAAAGACCTCCGAATTATGAAATGCCCTCCGTGGGACTCGATCCCACGACCTCAAGGTTAAGAACCTTGTGCTTTACCAACTGAACTGGATAGTCATCTCTAACTGTCACTTCAGTACTTCTGTTAAATGTTAAAGGCAAGTGACCTGATTGAGGTAAACTCTACCAGTGACCACCCAACTATTGTCGCTTTTCATTTTGACCACAATTTTTGAATTATTGTTAATCAGGTCACTCAACTATTTAAATGCATTTAATTAAACTACTTGTCGCAAATATTTAATGGAGAAGTTGATGTGGTAGTTAAAATATTTGGTATAATTTCACATTTGGTCACTATTACTTATATATTATATCAATTTGGTCTTAATTTTAATAAATTAAAATGAACTTAACCCTCAAAACAAATAACATATTCCGAAATTTGGTCGGTACCACATCATAAATAAAAAATGACCACCAAAATAGTAACATCACTGAAAAAAAATCAATCAACCAAAATTATTATACGTATAATTAATGTTTCCGAGAACAAAAATTTGCACTAGATTATTACTTCATTTATATCATTTTGGTATTTCATTTATTCGTTTAATTGATTTACATATTTTCCAATTTAATTTAATGTTTTGAAATTTACTTTAATTCAATTGAAATTAGTGTAATGAAAAAATGTCCAGAGATATGCTCGCAAAGTTCCACGATTCCTGCAAATATAACTAATTCAAGTTATAGTTACTATTAACTGTTTTATACTATTTTGAATAAATTTATTGAAACAAATTTAGCTTCTAAAATTAATATAAATTACGTATTTCAATTAGGCACACAAATGGAATCAAGGAACGCGTTGATGGTAAGTTCCAGTGACACATGATACCATTTGATTTAAGGGTTAAGTTTATTTTAATTTATTAAAATTAAGACCAAATCGATAGAATATATAAGTAAAAGTGACCAATTATGTAACTATATAAAATATTTTGACTGTCACATCAACTTCTCCGTTAAATATTAACGGCAAGTGGCTTAATTGAATGTATTTAAACAGTTGAGAGACCTGATTGATAAAATTTCAAAAATGATGGTCAAAATGAAAAAGAACAATAGTTAGGTGGTCATTGATATAACTTATCATTTATTTTAAATAATTTATCATTAATTTTTTAACTAATTTATAATTATACGTTGAGAACTTTAGAATTTTAAATTTTTATAAATTAAATTAATAGTGATCATCGTTAGTGGTAATTATCGATGCTCGTCGAGCATCGTAAAATTTTTCTATACAATCAGACCTACTTTAGCAAAGCACCAATGGAATCCAAAGCAAGGTCCAAACTGATAGATTACAAAAGTTTTTAAAGTTAAAAATATTATTACATCACATCACTTCATTATTCAATCTAATATTTAGCAATTAATAATTTATTTTTCGTAGTATTTTAATTCAATGATTTGTTATTGAGTGTTGACATGAGTGGTTGAGATTTAAAAATTTAAACTTGTAAGATGAATGTAGGATTGTCTTGATAAACAATATGTAACTCCCAATTAAGTCCCTTATCATTGAATGTGATCAGTTGCGTCTTAAACCAGACTATTTAATTTCGCTGCATAAACTTATATTGTTTCTGCAACATTTTTGTCATAATTCAGACGTCCCTAGGAAAAAGCAGACATTTAAAGTGATGGGGAAGCTTGTTTCAAGCTGGTACAAAAATAAAACTTTGCCTGAATCTCACATCTTCCCACCAGAAACAAGACCCGGCAACCTTATTGTTCCCAGAGGCAAAAACATCCCAGTAATTGATCTCAGTGAAGCCGAGGGTCGAAATCGAACCCGTATCGTTCAGCAGATCTTGAAAGCCGGCGAAGAGTATGGATTTTTCCAGGTAAAAGCACAAAGAGATTTATTATCAATTTCACATGACCTATAATAACTGTTTTGATTTGGATTCATAACATTAAAGGGTTTGATCTTTATAAACAGGTTGTTAACCATGGAGTTCCTGAAGATCTGATCAAAGAAGGCTTTGAAGTGTTGGAGGAGTTCTTTGAGATGCCTGATGAGGATAAGGCCATCCTTTACTCGGAGGATCCAACAAATAGATGCAGGCTTTCGACGAGCGGTGTAAACTATGCTCGGGAAAAGGTTCACCTCTGGCGTGACAATTTGAAACACCCTTGTCATCCTGATTTACAAGATTGCATCCAACTTTGGCCTCAAAAGCCAAAAAGATACAGGTAAAAAAGCAAACCCCAAATTTTCTCTTTTTCTTTCGTTTTCTCAGTAGAACTTTTCAGGGAAAAAGTGGCAAAATTTTCGATTGAAGCAAAGAAACTGGGTTCAAGGATCCTGGAGATTGTTGCTGAAGGGTTGGGGTTAGAACGTGGATACTTCGGGGATAAATTAAGTGAATCTATGTTGCTATCGGTTAACCATTACCCACCCTGCCCTGACCCGAGTTCGACTCTGCGGATATCGAAACATTGCGACCCTTATCTCATAACCATCCTCCACCAGGGAGGTGTAAACGGGCTCCAAGTCTTCAACAATGGAGAATGGATCGGTGTTGAGCCTTTGCACAATGCTTTTGTGGTCAACATTGGCAACCAGTTACAGGTACACATGTTTCTGCAATAATGTTGCAGATCATGTTGAGCTATAGTTTAGCGACTGATATTTTAATGGTTGGTTTTTGCATAGATCATCAGTAACGACAAGCTGAAGAGTGTGGAACATCGGGTTGTAACGAACTCGAATCTTGCTCGAACATCGGCTGCGTTCTTCATTGCCCCGTCCGGTGATTGCGTCGTAGAGCCGGCGAAATCTCTTATGGGCGACGCTGCAGCTTATAGAGGTTTCGTGTTCAAAGATTTCCTGCTTCACTACTTTCCCAACTTCAAAAACAATCAAGTGGTCATGGAGCGTTTTAGATCTTAACCTAGACTAATACAAGGTTCATTTTATAAATAAGTAGGCCTGAGTCAGATGCATCTACTAGATTTTTATTTTAATAGCATTATAAATATTTATTTACGAGTTAGCATTATATTTTTACATGTACAAATAAGATCTATAATGATATTTAATAAATCAAATATTATTTAAAATTATATTATATATTCTTAATGTTTTTTTAAAAGAAGAGATTTTGGAGACAAAATATTGATGAAAGTATAAAGAAACTAAAAATAATAATTAGGAAGAAAGAATTTATAGATGGTTTAGAAATGGGGGTTAAATTTAATAAAATATAAAGTTGAGAGATTAAATTATCAAGAGAAATTTGTTGTCAAAAATAAGAATCGAGGTTATATAAATATTCTAAAGTAATTTACGAGTATTTGATTCAATTTTAGTCAAAAATAGACTTAAAATAAAAATAATAAAATTAATTAGTTAAAAACCAAAATAACAACATTTTAATTTTTAGTTATTTAAATTTTATAAACATAAACTTAAAATCTATATTAGAATTTAAATATATGTTCTTATATCTTAATTTAAATAAGGGTAAACTACATTGTTTCTCATTAAACTATATTCTCTCTCTTATTTTACTCACTTTACTTTCAATTTTCTATTTTGCTCGCTAAACTTTGACATTGCTTCTGTTTTGATCATTCTGAATTATTTTATTTTTATTTTTGCATGACATGTCATTTTTATTATTTAATATAAAATAATTAAAATTATAAAATAAAAGTCAAAATGTGGTCGGACGCCATCTCTGGCCACCGTCGACAGTCGTAGATGGTGGTCGTTTAGTCCCAAATTTCATGGGTTTGTTCATCTTGACCCCCTGAGTCCGAATCTAGTTTTTGTTTCACCGTAAAATGTCTCAAACCCCGAATCTCAACTAAAACATTTTAGCTTCCTCACTTTCAATCTCTAATTCGTGGACTTTGGAACAAGTTCTGAAAAAATCGAGGTCAAATTTATACTCACAGTGTCGATGCGAACTGACCCATGAAATTTGGGACTGAACGACCACCATTTACGACGGTCGACAGTGGTCGGGATGGTGTTCGGTCACATTCTATTTTTACTTTATATTAAATAAAAAAACTGTCATATCATACAAAATAATAAAAAATAATTCAAAGTGATCAAAATATGAGCATTCGAAAGTTCAGTGAGTAAAACAGGAAAATTGAAAGTACGATGAGTAAAAAAGGAGAGAGAGTATAGTTCAGTGAGGAATATTGTAATTTACTCTTTAAATAATTTAAAATACTGTAAATTAATCAAAATAAAATCAAATTTTGTTTATATATCCATAAATTTATGGGTAAACTATTTGTTTAGTACCTAAATTATTAGTTTTGGACTATTTTAGTACCTAAACTTTTAATTTTTTCAAAATCATATCTTAAGTTTAGCTTTTGTTTCATTTTAGTTCCTGATCATTAAAAACTTTAGTTTTTTTGTTTTATTTTAGTACTCTTGTTCAAAATTTAAGGTTAATTTTTGACAAAATCAAAAACTTAGGTATTAAAATGTACCAAAACTGATATTTTAGGTACTAAATACGTTAAGTTTTTAACGGTTATACTAAAATGAAATGAAAGTTAAATGTTAGGTATGATTTTGAAAATATTGAAAGTTTAGGTATTAAAACGGTTAAAAACTGATAGTTTAGGTACTAAATGTGTAGTTTACCCTAAATTTATTTGACTCTGTCGCTTTATCACTTTACTTGGTCAAGGTTCCAGTGCAGGTAGGTAGGCAAATGAAGCCCAAATGTAATTTTGTGACCCACTTGCGTCTTAAACCAGACTATTTTTTTCTGTGCATAAGGTTCATACTACTGCCACCACATTGATCATCGTTCACAACAACAGAAATATCAGACATTCAAGAGATGGAGAAGCTTGTTTCAATCTGGTCCAAAAACAGACCCTTGCCTGAGTCTTACATATTCCCACCAGAAACAAGACCCGGCAACCTCGACGTTCCCACTTCCAAAGCCATCCCAGTAATCGATCTCCGTCAAAATCGAGCCGATGTCGTTCACCAGATTCTGAAAGCCGGCGAAGAGTATGGATTTTTTCAGGTAAAGAACACAAGAACGATTATCAGTTTCTCATGACCTATAAGAACTGTTTTGATTTTGATCTTTGTAAACAGGTTGTTAATCACGGAGTTCCAGAGGATGTGATGAATGAAAGCATGGGTGTATTCAAGGAGTTCTTTGAGATGCCAGCTGAGGATAAGGCCATGCTTTATTCGGAGGATCCCAGAAATAGGTGCAGGCTTTCGACAAGCAGTGTAAATTATTCTCGGGAAAAGGTTCACCATTGGCGTGACAATTTGCGACACCCTTGTCATCCTCATTTACAAGATTCCATCCAACTTTGGCCTCAAAAGCCAATTAGATACAGGTAAAAATGGCAAAACCCCGGAATTTCTCTCTCTATTTTTCTTTCGTTTTCTCAGTAGGAAAACTTTGCAGGAAAGTGGTGGGAATATTTTCGATTGAAGCAAAGAAACTGGGTTCAAGGATCCTGGAGTTAGTTGCTGAAGGGTTGGGGTTAGAATGCGGATACTTTGGGGATAAATTAAGTGAATCTATGATGCTATCAGTTAGCCATTACCCACCCTGTCCTGACCCGAGTTTGACCCTGGGATTATCAAAACATTGCGATCCTGATCTCATTACCATCCTCCACCAGGGAGGTGTAAAGGGGCTCCAAGTCTTCAACAATGGCGAATGGATCAGTGTTGAGCCTTTTCACAACGCTTTCGTCGTCAACATTGGAAACCTGTTGCAGGTACACATCTGTTGTTTCTTTAATCATGTTAATTATGGTTTACTGATTCATATTTCAATGGTTGGATTACATAGGTTATAAGTAACGACAAGCTGAAGAGTGTGGAACATCGGGTTGTAACGAATTCAAGTGTTGCTCGAACAACGGCTGCCTTCTTCATTTCCCCATCTGATGATAGCATCATAGAGCCGGCGAAACCTCCTGCCGGTGACACTTCGGTTTATAGAGCTTTCGGGTTCAGAGAATTCATGCTTCACTACTTACCCAACTTGGAAAACAATGAAGTCGTTATGGAGCATTTTAAATTGCAAGCTTAGTCGATAGATTTTAAGAAATATGATGCTAATCCCACTCTGTGCGAGTATATTGTATTTCTAATATTATCATCTGTAACCACACCTCTCCTGTTCCTCCATTGAAATCCCACGTTGACCATTTCAGTTGTAAGCTGAACTCGTTTTAGTGTTATAAATAAAAGAAGCTGAGTTAGGAGTTATGTTAATGTTACAATCAGGGTCTACTTTATACTGGTTTAGTATAGGTCTTTCTCTGACTCTTCCCAATCCGAAAGCTCTCCGCTTCCTGCAAGTCAAAGAAACAGGGAGAAAGCAAATTCGGGATTTTTTGAAACTGATTCAGCATTCCAAGGTAAACAAATTGATGCTTCGAAAATGATTGAATGAGTAGGGATTTGTGAAACCCCACATACCTTTTGATTTGATTGAAAAAGAAAAAGGCTTTCTTTTTTCAGAACCAATGCTGTATTTTTAAGTTTGAATTATGGATTTATCAAATTTTATAAGTTTTAGAATTGATCATGTGAAGTAGCGGTTGCCTAATTACTAGAAAACTCTTGATTTTGAAGCATTGGGGCACTTGTTCTTGTGCTTTTAAACTTTTGCATATTTTCAACTAAAGAAAATGCCTGTGGTTCCTTGTTTTCCTCTGCTCAACTGCTTTTATATGCTCGATGTTCCACTCGGTCGAAAAGATTTTCGTGCTTATCCATATTCTTGTGTAAGAGTTCATGAAACTATATACCTGCTTTTGGTACTGGTTCAATTACAGTCTCTTTGCATTTGGATGTTTCCTTGAGGCAGCGGAATTAAGCAATCAAGTTAGTTTGCTTCAGTGCGTTGAAGAATATTTTAGGTCTTTGTATCTTTATGATTGGACGAACAGATTGTTGAACTTTGTGTATGTATTATATTATGAACATAACTTCAGTTTCTTTCCTTCTCCATTTGGACAGGTCTTGCAGATCTCAAATCTGTGTAAGGTTTTGAAATGGAAAGAGACTTACTGGAGACTGATCCAGATGTATGACAACATAGTTTCTTGCGGAAATGCATTTTTTTTACGTTCTTTCTGTCGGTCCGGCTCCTAATCATATCGCATTCATCATGGATGGGAACCAGAGGTACACAGAGGTCGGGTTTGATGCAAGGAGCTGGCCATAAAGTTGGATATTCAGCTCTCATGTCTATGCTAAAGTAGTGCCACGAATGATGAATCTGTAATGGCTTAGCTAAGACCTCCATTGATGAATGATGATGAATTACTGTGTTAATTTACAAGCAATCCAAGGATTTTATCTCTCGACTTGGGCGTTTTTCAACCAATGAACTAATCGTTCTTTTTGATCGAGCTTTTTACTTTGTAGCATTAAGACAAAATTGCAGAAGCTGTGTTTAACTTTCTATTAGCTCTTCCAAGAAATATTTCCCCCATCATAATCATCCACAAGTTTTATGAAATTCATCTTGCATCAACAGATTGATGATTCTTTATGTAATTCATCTTTGAGAATTCAATTTTATTTGGACAAGAACAGGAAGCTGCCATAGAATATTTCCGGAACATTATTCACTTTGTTTACGGACATGATACTGCATTGTTTTATTAGGGACGATCCTACCGACATAGTTTGTTCCGATCACAATACTAAATCAACTTATACTCAAATTACAACCGTAAGGATCGAAAAAACCGAAATGATCGATAATAGTTGAAATGGACTTAGAAAATGTTAATGCATATGTACCGATCATCCTCTTTTCGTACATGAATCATACATAGAACAGAATCAAATAACACGGTAAAAGAGATAAAAATGTAATTAATAATAAAAATAAAAGATAAATTGAAAAGGCTCAGAGTGGATTTAAAGGAGTTGAACAAGGCTCATTTCTCTGATATTTTGGGGAGGGTGAAGGCTAAGAGGTCCCAGTGGGAGCAGGTCCAGTTAAGGAATCTTGGGCATGATAATCATCGTATTTTGGAGGAGGAGAGGGCTATCTATGCTGAGTTGTTAGAGCTGGAGGCTACTGAATCTTCCTTCTACAAACAGAAGGCCAAGTTTCATTGGTTGCAAGAAGGTGATCATGATCCTAAATTTTTTCATTCTGTTGTGACTCGGAAAAAGAAGAGGAATACAATTCAATCGCTCTTGGATGATAGAGGTAACAGGTTGGATAATTTTGACTTGATGTCAGCTGAAATGGTTCGTTTTTCACTGATCTTTTTGGGTCCCCTGATCCCATGTTAAGGACTGTTCGGTTGACATACTTAGGGATCTGTTGGGCTATGTGTTACCTATTGGTGCTGAGATGGATTTGGAGAGAGAGATTTCCAATGCTGAAATCAAAGAGGATTTGAAAAATATAAGTGATCAAAGTGCATAGAGCAGAATCGAAATAACACCGTAAAGGAAATAAAATGTAATTAATATTAAAAACAAAAGATAAGATTAAAATAAATTAAAATTATATATATGAAGGTATTAAAATAATTTCCGCATATTCATTAAATAACAATAATATAATAGAATTATCTCAAAGAATTAATCTTTTCTCATACATTAAACCTTAAAAATATAATATTGATACATGTGAGTAACATTCTTTTGATACTTCCAAAAGTGTTAATGCGTATTTTGCTTGTGCTTAATGGTTCTCAATTTCACTAGAAATTATATAAGAACTCGTTCCAAGCGAATTTATTAAAGTGTTTCATTAATAATGGTGTGTCGGAATTTCGTGTTCTTTTTTACTCTGCGTCAGTAATTCCATTGTTATTAGTGAACAATGGTGGAAAAATTCCTTCATATTTGTTTCATATTCATAGAGATAAGAAACATAACGCACATGGATATAGTAAGTCTTGCTTAGACTACTTTAATGGTAGTCTTTACATTTTCCCTTTCACTCGTAGTATGGGGAGGAAGTAGGCTCTAGGGTACTCCTAATTGGGTTGATGAATCAAACTTTATCAATTCTTTTCTATATAATTTTGCAAAGTTTTTATTCATAACATATCAAATGATTTCAATGGATTCAAACAATTGTATTTATAGGTGTGTACGTTATTAATTACTATGAAAATTTCTTAACAGGTACTACCTTCTGATTCCCTGAAATTATTCAAACATACATATATATATATATATATATATATATAATAAATTACAAAATCTCTAAAATGACAGCAATAAACATATTATTGTGGCTCTTTCTACCTTCGTATCTTTTTAGAGTCTACTCTACATGATGTTGAGAACTTTAGTATGGTCCTCACCAAGTGACACAACCATGATGATCATACATGTTGACGCCATCAAAATCACCTCACCCCGCTATACCAAAGCATGACATTTGTATTTATATCTAGTACCAAACGAATCATATTCTTACGTAAGCCATCGGACATCACCCCGAAAATCGGGCTTCACGTGCATTTTTCTTTTTTGATTTTATATGTTCATCTCCCCGAGGAATAGATCTAACCTCGCTACATACTATTGTTTTACCTGGATTTAATTAATGAAAAGTCATAACTAAGAATATTCATTATTATGTCTATGAAGACGACGTTGGACTAAGCTAACGAGATGGACTGACCTCATCGCTAACATCACTCTTGCTTACGTAAACAGAAAAGTATCCATGCACAACTCATAGTTTGTGTTGTTTCTTCCTCCCTAATTTCTGCTCTTTAATGTGCTTCGTATAGGGTTGGACCTTGTTATACTCTTCGGAGATCACCCTTGAAAATCGTAGGTAGAATTTTTCGTCTGTCAAAGTTTTTAAGAAATTCACATCTTCTGAACACGAGTATCATAGTCTCCAATCAACTTCTAAAGATGTTATATTATTTAAATTCGACCCGAAAAGAATTTATTATATATATATATATATATATATATATGCCCACGAAGTTGGTCAAATCCAGGAATGCTCAGCGGGCAAACATTGTGGAAGAGCAGCCAGCCATGTGCATTGAACTTGGAAACAAGGAATTAGACCTCGTGGTACACATATTGTATTTAAAGGTTTCTTTTACTTGAATTCCCCATCTTTACCTTTCAGCTAGATTAATATATGTATTAATGGTACCCCATTCTCCCCCACCCCAATAGCCCTAATTTGCTTCGTTTTTTCTGGTTTAATTTTGATTTCTAGAACAGTTGTTGCCAGTGGAAATTGTTTAGGGTAATGGTAATTTCTTGGGTGATCACCAATTCATTGCTAATGAATGGATCAACTCTATTATAATAATCTCTAGCGAATCAAAGGCCATGACTGTTCACATCAATGGAATAAATTAAAGGAAGGACCACCCTTGTTTATGTCAACAATAAATCCAAATATTGTATAGCCATGATCCCAGGGTATCTGATTCCACCTAATAACAACACCAACACCTCTGGGTTTTTTTTATTGCAATTAAAATAGACTTTTCGTTTCTTTATTATTATTTTTATCGATTTGATTAATGAAAATACCAGTAATTAAGAGTCATAATTTCCCATGAAGATGACGGTGTTAAGTTAACGTAATGGACCTGACCTCATTGCTAACATCACTCTTGCTTATGCAAACACAAAACATTCTAGTGATAATATTAACAATTAATTAAAGGGTATACCCTTACTTCACTTAATTATGTGTTCGATGATAAATGAAGTGTTTTCATATAATTTAATCTAAGAATTTAGTCATTCATGTTTAAATTTGCTAACAATTTAGTCTTTATTCTTAGCTTGAATTGCTTGTTACAGAAAATGTTATATTACTTTTCTGATATAATTGTCGAAATCATTTTCGATGATTCTAAAATAATATGGTCTTGAAAAGTTCGATAAAAGATAGAATCGTTATCAGTCGTTTTCGGGCTAGGTATGACCGAACACTCATAATTAAGTATGTGTTTGATACCAAAATCAAAGTCAGACTCAGGGCTCAATTATGCGTGGGAAAAGTTAATGCACCTCATTGCACTCAAAAATTGATACCTTAAAAGAATGATCATGTTGTCTCATTTTTTAAATAATAAAACTTAAAAAATTATATGATGTGTGCCCTTCTAATTAACTGAAGCATACAAAAAATATAAGTTAATAATCATAAGAATAAATAAGTATAATAACACATGTTATATTAAGGGACCAAATTGCAAAATAGTAAAAAGATAAATAGGTTATATTATCATAAAAGGAACGAATCATCTCGGGTTAAGGGTGTGGATTGCCTGCCTAAAATAGGGATCGCAACGGGCCGGGTTTGGGCCGGGTATTGGTCCCCCGTCCCCGTTTAAAAAATCCGTACCCGTTCCCGCTTAAAAATATGCGGGGATTTAAACGGGGATCTCCATCGGGTAATCGGGGAAAACAGCGGGGAAACGGGTATCCCTATTTAGCATAAACAGTTATTTAAACAGGTATCGGGTGGGGTATCGGGCCGGGTATATATATATATTTAAATTAAATATATAAATATTATATATATTTTTTTAATTTAAATTAAATTTATTAATATTATATATATATATATATATAATTATTTTTAATATTTATCGGGCCGGGTTTCGGGCCGGGTAATCGGGTAATCGGAGATTATCAAACCCATCCCTGTCCCCGTTTAACATAAACGGTTTTTCCTCGTCCCTGTCCCCGTTTAGCATAAACAGTTTTTCCTCGTCTCCGTTTAATTCGGTTTTCGATTTTCCCCGTCGGGTTCGGGTTTTTTTGCCATCCCTAGCCTAAATCATTGTTGTTTTGGCTAATAACCTATGAGTCCAAAACTACGATGTTTTGGATTCTTATTTATCTCTTTTCACTTTATAAGATAGTATATGTTTAGGATTTTTCTTAATCATTGACAATGCACATATATTATGTAGACGTAATTGCTCGAATCATGACATCTATAGAGAAAAAAAAGACACTAGGGCCACTTGATAGATTCTTAACTTTAAAGATCAATGAAATGTTTATAATAATATTTCTTTTGTATAACTATCGGTATCCGATCTATTGATCAACTAATTCAAATTGGGTACTGCAGCAAGGACGACCTTCACAACCCAGTTTACTCCATTGACAATCGTCAGAATTCAAACTCTTGATCTTACTTAAGGGATCTCGTGTCTCATTCCACTAGACCAACTAGTTGTTGGTTTAATCGAGTGATTAACTATAATTTTAAAAATAATCCTAATACATAATCTAGTGGCATGCCATATATTTTACCCTTGATTAATTCAAATGATCAAGTAGGCAAGTAGAGTATCTACTTGACTTCAACACCAACTTTTCTCGTTGAATCAAAGAATGGAGTTTTTAAATAACGAATTGATCAAGGAGAATAAGGTTAAACAATTGCAGACAACTTGTTAAAATATACTGAGAAAAAAGTGAAATTCATACTTTTTCACATTGCATGAACCCTCATATTCGCTGCGCCAAAATCTGTGTCCCCAAAAGTTTATTGGATGGGTTTATGCCTGCCTTGCTGTGGGCCAATGGGTGTGCATTTGGCACCTGCTATAAATGGCAAACTCCACTTGTTCTCTTTATTCAGAGCTCGAACGACGCCATGGAAGATGACAACAACAACAACAAGACGAAGAGATCGGGAGAGGGGGAGTCCAGCACCCGGTACAGAGGCGTCAGACGGCGGCCGTGGGGGAAATACGCGGCTGAGATTCGGGACTCGACTAGACTAGGAGGACCTCGGCTGTGGCTGGGGACTTTTGATTCGGCGGAAGAGGCAGCTCGAGCTTACGATAGAGCTGCTTTCTCGATGAGGGGTGCTTCCGCTGTTCTCAACTTTCCGGATGAACATATGGTTTCACCCACCACCACCACCGCTAATTCTCCTCCGCTACCGCCGCCGCCGTCTTCTTCTTCTTATACTGCATCAATGGGTTCTTCTTCTTCTTCTACAGTGAGAGGAAATGTGGAAGGAAGGAAAGACGATGAAGTTCTGGAGTTGGAATACTTGGATGACAGATTGTTAGAGGAACTTCTGGATTTTGGAAATAAAGAAACGAAGAAAGACTGAAACATCTTCCATCGTCTTCTTCTTTCTAACTCTGACTTGCTTCGCCAATAATGTATTGGTTATACCCGGAAATAATATGGCCTGAGCTTGAACTTCAATCCCCCCCCGGTTCATTTCTAATCTTCATAATATGTTGTTTTTTATTGTTATACATGATGTAATAATCAAATACCTAATCTTTTAGTATAAATATAAAAAGTTATGTTAGTTAATAAGTTGTTTGTATTTAAAATTTTAGCAAAACAATGATTCCTTTTACAGATTTTTATTTAATACCTTTTTTTTTATCGAAATAGTAAAAAAAAATCTTTTGGATAACATTTTCGCTTTTCCTTCAATTTTTTTAAAAAATGAGTTTATCTCTTCTTCTATTTTCATTCTTGATCGATAAGCGAAGGTAATGATCTTTATGTTGGTGGTAGTCAATATTTTTATGGGTTAACTACTTTAAATACCATTCACCTTTAAGCGTGGGTTCCTTTATGTCAATAACGTTTTAATTTTATCAATTTTAACACTAACGTTTATGTTTAGCTATATTTATGTCATTCCGCCGTTAATTCATTAAAGGAGCGATGACATGACATCTCTGTTTCGTGACGGCGATGACATGACTCCCTCATCAAAACGAAATCGTTTTGGCAAGACTATTTTGATGCTCAAAACTATAAAAAAAAGACGTCGTTTTGACATGACCATTTTAATGCTCAAAAAGCTCAAAACGACGTCGTTTTGTTGATGATAAAAATGGTTTTTATAAGATTCAAACTGTAGACTTTTAGAATCTAAAGCTAAATACCTAACAACCAAACTAACTTAAGAACCTGTTACAACCTTAAGAAAGCTATTATAAATGTTAAATAACAGTTTGCATTTTTAGTTTTTATGAATACAAACTAATAATCTTCATCTCCTTCCTTTCTTCATCAAGAAAACTCCACCAACGGTTTCAACGAGGGATCAGCAAAATCAAAGGTAAAAAATAGCATAAATTCCAACAAAGTTACAGCAAGAAAATAGAGAAGAAAATGATATCGCATGCCGCAAATCAAAGCAAGAAAATAAAGAAGAAATTCCAGCTAAGTTACAATAAGGAAATAAAGAAGAAAATCAAAGCCAAATAATAGCAGAAATTCTAGCAAAGTTACAGTGAAAAAGAGAAAATAATGTGCATGCCGCCATTGAAGAGAAAACAAAGCTATTGCAACATGAACAAAAGATAAAAAAGAAAATGAAAGAAAAGCGAGAAGGAAAGCAAGCTTTTTCTTTTAAGAAAAAAAAAATGAATTCTAGGTTGTGATGTTAAAGATAATGATTGAAAAATAGTAGGTAGAACTGTTATGGATGGAGGATGATAATGAGGGTGACGGTGGTTGTGATAAACATTTATAATAGTTTTGTTAAAATTATACTAAGTTCTTAAATTAGTTTGGTGGTTGGGTATTTAGCTTTTGATTTTAAAGGTTTACGATTCAAATTCCATGAAAATCATTTTTTTCATCAATAAAACGACGTCGTTTTGAACTTTTTGAGCATTAAAATAGTCGTGCCAAAACGATGTCGTTTTGATGAGGGAGCCATGTCATCGTTGTCACGGAACAGAGATGTCATGTCATCGCTCTGTTAATGAATTAATTTTGGAGTGGCATAATTACAACTAAACATAAATGTTAGTGTTAAAATTGTCAAAATTGAAACTTCAGTGACATAAACGAGCATGCGCTTAAAGGTGAGTGGTATTTGAAATAGTTAACCCAATTTTTAATTTTTCTTTTATTGTCTTATATCACATTTTTATCTCTTTTATTTTTAATTTTTCAATAACTCTGTCTTTATGACCGACTTCTTCTATCTTTATGACACATTTTTCGACCGTTTGGTCGTTATTTTAATTTATATTTTTTCTTAGGGTTGGATTTGAGATCGCCATAATTAATCAAGATGACACTTATTTGTTATCATGCTAATCTTCCCCACTTTAATCCCTTAGATTGAATTTGAGTATGTGATTTGCGTTCGTGAATAGTTTTTCACTTCACTCAATTCTGATTTACAGTTTATAGATAGTCTTTCAGTGATTTATTTCCTTTTGTGGTTCGTTTACCAATGTAGTTAGAACAATTCGTATCTATATAGCATTCAAGTTTTTTTGGCTTGGTTTTTAACATTTTCCTTATATTATCATTATATGATTAACTTTATTAATGATTATAGGAAAATATCCTAATAATATGATTAATTTATATTTATAATCATAAACATTCATTATAATTTTAAATATTCTCTTTTAAATAAAACTAACCACTCCTATAAAAAAATTCAAAACAATAAATAAACATTTGTAGTGGAGCTCATCAACTGTTTCATAACATAAACTACAGCCCGTTAAGTAAGCTCAATTAATGGGCTTAGCTAGCAACTCAATAAATACTTTTTTTTCAAGTACATATATTATTTTTGTTAGAAACTATTATATTTTGCCAAACACGTAGTGTGAGCGAAAGAAAATATTTTATATAATAATATATTTTAAAATTTATTCAACAATTAATATAGTCCAAATATTAATATGTAATCTATTAGAGACAACTCTGGTCCTCGATTAATAATCATCTGTTCTTTTATTTACAAATTATAAAAACATAAAGTCAAAATTAACATCATATAATTTTAATTATTATTTACAGAAATTGATATTTTATTTATTTTTCAATTGAGTTAACAGAGATTAAACATTATATTTGTAAATGAATTGTGTACTTTGCGTACTGTACAATTGTTTTTAATGTTTAATATTTGTTTGTAGTATATGTGTGGTATATATATACTGTTGGACTTGTTTGTAAATATCTTTAAAATATTATTTTGTATGAATAATTTATGGAGACGTGTCTTAACTGATAAGGAGTGTGTCTCCGACAATTATTCGTATAAAATGCTATGGATTTACTCGAGTAAATATTAAATACATGTATTTTTATCTAAAAACTTAAGGCAATTTTATTTTGTCGGGAGAATCTATGGAAATGCGTCTTAACTAGAAAGGAGAATGATCCCAAGGATTTTTCGTACGAAATGATCCTTTTTATATTCAAATATTTTTTTAAACATTTTAATCATATACCTAATTTATTACAAAAATCAAGGGAATGGTCTTTTATATGAGGAATCAATGTAAACACGCTTTAACTAGCAAGGAGTGTGTTTTCGAAAATTGTTCGTATAAAATAATATCCTTTTAAAATTTTTATTTAAAGAAGGGGTCATAATTTAAATACCATTCAAATTTACAAGTTTCAATATAAAGATTATGTATAATCGTGTATGTACCGATCTTGGGCGTTGTGGGGTGCTCATCATTCCCCACACATAATCGACTCTCGAACCTTTTTTTAAATGAACTTCTGGTTCAGCGAATACTGGTTCTTTTTTTATCTTTCAATTTATTTTTTAAAATAATTATTTTAAAAGGTAATTTTTTAGGTATTCGACCTACCTAACCCAAAGGTCGATGGCGACTCCAAGTTTGTTTTTCCTAAACCCTAAGTTTTAAAATTAAATTGGTTCGATCTCCGTCTAACCCCAATAAGTTTTAAAATATTTATCAAAGATAATATTTAATTTATAATTAAAATTATAAATGAATATAGCTTGAACGATCATATTTTTGTTCTTGTCAATTTGTTTATTTTTAAGCATGTTTACAATTGTTAAGAATTTTATTATTATGTTTGTTTTCGTTTATTTAATATTATTTATATTTATGTTGGTTTAGTGTTTATAAATACATCCATTAAAAAATTTAAAAATTTGTCCATGCCTGCAAACAAACTTTGAATGATCACAATTTCTTTTTTAGATATATAATAATCAAACATAAATATCAATAATTATATTATAAATAAAATAAATATATATGTTCATAAACTGTTAATTTTAAACTAATTGAATAAAAATTAAATTTGTTCATAAAAACCAATGAATCAAATATACTTCATTTCATATTTATTTGTTTAATAAATGAAAATAAATTTTTATTTATATTTATTTATTTAACCTTATAGATAAGCATAAACAAATAATACATGTATGATTTCACAAATAACTGATCAATATAACTTAATTCCCTATAGTTATGTGATATACTACAAGATTGTCTAGACTCTCGTGTTTTACTTGGAATGAAAGATATGAAGTGTGGGGAGCTACCCTTGACCTAAATTATTTATTTAATTTTTTTTTCTTAATTTAAAATTTATACTTTTATTTGATTAGTTCCTTTTAAAAATATAATAGTTCAAAATTATTTTTGATTCTATTTTTGGAATGAAATTATTATAATAAATTTGTTATTATACAATTAGATTTAATTATTAATTCGTTGAGCTATGAATCGCAATTCGTTGAGCTATCAGTCACACATAGGGATGGCAAACGGGTACATTTTCGAGGATTTCGCACCGCATTCGCTCCAATTGGAGCGGGGATGGGTATATTTTAGCGGGTAGTGGGCGGGTGTGAATTTATAAAGCGGTACCCGTCGTGGGTGGTAGGCGGGTAATGGGTTTGAGACATTACCCGCCCCGCATCCGCCCGCCCCACATCCGCCCACCTAGTTAAATATCTATTAAATTTTGGACCATTATGAATTTAGGTGTAATTTTAGAGACTAATTTATAAATTTTAATATTGTATAATATATAACATATAATTTATCCAAATATTAAGGATATTTAGTCTTTAATCTGGTCTTTAATTAAGGAAATATTCGGCTCTTTGATTAAACCCATAATCCCACTAACCACGTCACTTTCCATGTTCTTTAGCCCATGCTGCCCATCCAAACACAAATTAGCCGTACTATAAGCATTAACATCAAAAGCAACAGTTTCCATGTTCTTTAGCCCCTCAAAACTCATATTAGGCGCACTATGAGCATTAACATCGAAAGCAACACAACAATCCAGCTCTGCGACTACATGCTCCCTACAATCTGTCTCCATAACATTCGTAGAGCTACTCTTCTGACAAATTGAAGCATGCGCTGCTACCCCATCACGAACTGTTTGGGAACCAACTCCAACATCCCATTAGTTTGCTGTCAGGCGGGTCTAGATGGGTATGTCGCTAGTGGGTAGTGGGTGTGGGGATGGATTTGAAAATGTATCCGCGTGGGCGGGTGTGGATTTGAAAATTTGTACCCATCATGGGTGGGGGGCGGGTGGTGGATTGAAAAATATTAGGTGAGTATGGGGGAATGGGGGAGGGGGTATCCGCACCCGACCCGCCCGTATATATATAATTTTTAAAAAGAGTAGAAATAATTTTTTTACACTATTATAAACTATGTATATAGGAGATGAAATTATTTTTTTACTAATATAAACTTTGTAGTCTACTTAATTTAATAAAAAGATATAGTTTATATTAATTAAACGATGAAATTCTGCATTTCCATCATTTATGAGATTCAATTTTACAAGAGATCAGGATGAGATAAGATGAAGTATGGATCAAGATTTAAGTGTCCTCAAATCAAATCCCCCAGCAAGAACAAAAGTTGCAAAGATTCAACGAAATTAACGAAAGAAAGAAATTTTTTTTGAAAATGGAGGTAAAAAAACCATGGTTTGTTTTACCAAGGAGCTGCAGTTTCACATGAACTCAACAGTTGTTCCAAGTAATCAGCTCCTAAATCCTCAAACACCAACAAGTTCTGTTGTTGCCTAGCCGCCGCCGCCGCCGCCGTGGCACCGTTTTGCTTGCTCTTCTTGTTCTTGGATCTTTTCCTCAAAGAATATCGCTGCTTGAGAGCCGCAACCGGCGAGCAGCCCTTGCCCTCGTCGCATCTACACTTGATTGCCTGAAGAGATTCCCTGACCGTTTCAATAGGGAAATTGAGAGTAGCCAATGTCCCCTTCATCGAAAACGCCGCTTGATCGTAAGCCAAAGCGGCTGCCTCGGCGCTGTGGAATGTTCCCAGCCAAACCCTAGCTCCATTCCTCGTTGAATCCCTAATCTCAGCTGCGAATTTCCCCCATGGCCTTTTCCTCACCCCTCTGTAACTCTTTACTTTCCTCGGCTCTTCTTGTCGATGGTCGCCATCTGAGCTCACCTCTTCCTCCTTTGCTCCGGACATGGAGGAGTTACTGTTGGACTCCGATGATTCTTTAGGCCTTTCTTCTTCGACCAACAAATCCCTCCAACCACCTGAAAATGACACCGTCGCCGGCGATCCAAACAATGAATCCGGTGATAATACTGCATCACTTGAGTATTCAAACAACCAAGACTCCATATCTGGGTGGTTTTTGTCTTATAAGACCAGGTTGTTTTGTTTGTTGACGACTCACAAACTAGGTTTTGTCTCACAACATTTGAAGTATCTAACCCTATATTTATACCATATTTTTCAATATACTTATTTTTGTTGAATTTGATAAACTGTTTTATTTAAAGAATTTATTTTCCTTCCAATTGAAATTTAATACTTGTTTTCGTAGACAGATTCATTAATTAGTAAAGGAATAAAAATAGTTAATGAAGTGATAAGCCTTAATTAGGAAATAATACATGAAATATGCATTGTTAATGTAACAAATTGATATTTTTTTATAATAACAAATAAAAAAGGAATCAAATGACGTACGGCGGCGGGGGAGTGACGTATTTGCCATGTTATCAGGTTTAACTCGGGCTTTTGTATTAATTTTTGACCATTTTAATGTAAAAGTAATTTTGAAATTTTATATTAAAATCTTATAAATATAAAATTACTGTCTTTTATCTAACTTAATATTCAGTTTACTCTTTTAAGACATGATAACTTTCCTTTTTTAATAACAAATGATTATCGATGTTTTCTTATTACTGAATTGTCATATATCTATAACATAATAATAAAATCGAAAATTCTCAATACACAACGCAGAGTATAATAAAAAAATCAATTTATAAATCAAATGAGTTTAATCAATATTAATTACTCACTTTGTTTTTTTATATTGTAATAGATTCATTCAAATTGAATCTTTTAAATAATATAAACACATAAATTTTATGAGACTAAATATCATTTAAAACTAAATTTAAAAAAGGCAAAAGAGTACCTAAGGTACTTATACTTTTCAAAAAAAAAAATTAATGTGGCCCTCCAATTTTTGCATCCAATGTAGCCCTCCAAGTCAGAAAAAAAAAAACTTAATATGATTATTTGACCAACGTTTTCTGTCGTTGACCAACGACTCCATTACTTTGTGCTGACATGACACGTTAACCAGGCCAACATCCTATTTTTTTCTCTCAATATGTCCTTAGACCATATGTTTAATGATGTTACAAATGATAAAATTATATCATTCGTCACTCAATTATCTTTTCTCATCTATTTTAGTCACAAAACTTTAAAAGTTTTCGATTTAGTCACTCAACTTTTGAATTACTTATGTTTTGATCATCATGATTTATTTTATTAATAGGGTAAACTACGCCAATAGTCACTGATGTTTGGGTAGGTTTTCGTTTTCACCACTAATATTTCAAAAGTTACAAATTGGTCACTAACGTTATCGTTTGTGACAAAATGGTCACTGTCCGTTAACAGCCGTTAAGAGGCGTGACGAAAAATACAGCTGGACCGTTATCTGCTGAGTTGGATCGTTGACCGCCATTTTGACTGCCTTTTCTTCTTCTTCAACCCATTCCCCATCTTCTTTTTCTTTACCTTTCCCCTCGTTCATCTTCTTCACGAATCCAACAAAGCGTCTCCAGTTTTCTGGATGAAACAATGATGGGTTCATCCTCAAGTACGTGAATGCACACATCTCTCTATCGAACGTAGAACCATCAACATCCAACGATGATGCTTGTAAGATCTGCTCGTGGGCGTATTCATCGTAACGGGGAATTGCATTCTCCCCAGCAAGTGGAACTTGCGCTGATGCAGTAGCAAAAGCTACTTGCTTCACCAGCTTCTCAGGTGCACATAGTGCATCTTGAGCATGCTCGTGATCACGCATCTCTATGCAAGTGAAGTTGAAAATGGCACCATGACGTGCTAGCATTTGAGCAATCGAGAGGTAACCGTCTCGGTACCTTGTGTTATAGTACCCTGCTGTGAGTTCAGGAGCATGGGATCGGGTTCCGTAATGCCAGTGGATTCTAGAAATTTTCATAAAGATCTTCACACCTTTGCCGTCAAAAACCGATGTCGCAGACGATAGAATTCTCTCACCGTGTTTTAACAACATCTGATAATACAAGGAAAGGAAGAACTCGCCATATGCACTATTCCAACCACCACATTCTTTCTTGAAAAATTTTACTACATGGAAGTCGGAAATAAAATCGGTTCGACAGCTCATCCCAGTTCCTTATACCCCGGTCTGCGGAGATGCTTCGAGTGGTACCCTAGGGCGCCACCTAGCAAGGAGGATCATGGAGATCGGTGTGAAAGACGTGTTCTCAGTTCCTGGTGACTTTAACTTAACTCTGTTGGATCATCTAATAGCAGAACTTGAGCTGAACTTAGTCGGATGCTGCAACGAGCTTAATGCCGGATATGCATCTGATGGCTATAAGCATGCTAAGGGCGTGGGAGCCTGCGTCGTCACTTTCACTATAATTTGCTTGGAATTCCTTACATTGCTAGAGAGCCAGTGCCATTTTTCTTGCTCCAGTGTAAAGTTCTTCTCTGACTTCTCTTTTTTACAACTTTATTGGTAAAAGATTAATTTTTCATAAAAATTAATTTTAGGAATGAATGATGGGTTGTATAATCTAACAGTACGTGACAGAGATAAGGACTGGTTGATTAATCGGCGGGTGGGTGTTGGGTACTGATTGGTTTTTGTTTTAACATTAAATAGGATTTCTTGCATTTATTCTTGCACAATCAAATTCTTGGAAGAATTCTGTATCATGTGGGGCTCGTCTTCAAGTATCTTCTCTCTTGAGATTTACAACAACAAATATCAGAGCATAGGGCTCGTACTGTGATGTCATGTATTGTGAAAATGAGCAACTAAGAGTTTTGTCACAGTCAAGCCATGGAACGTTTCGACATGGAAGAGTTCTTTCAGCTTTTCATCACATATTACTTTCCTTTTGTCGGACGGATCCTTCACCAAACAGCCAACAAAGTTTGAAAACATTTTAAACACGGTACATTCATATATCCAACTCGAAAAATAGCAGGCAGCTTCATAGAGCACTGGCAAAGAAACTGAGGAGAAATACCACTGTTGTGGAGAACTACCGACAGATCTTTATCCCCCCAGGCATGCCTTTGAAGCATGGGAATGATGAGCCTTGAGAGTGATAAGAGGATAGTGTTATGTGTGTGATAAGAGGAAAAGAAGAAAAGTGCAGAAAAGTGAAGAGAAAGAAAGAAGAATAAAAGTGAAGAAAAAGAAGACGGGGAATGGGTTGAAAAAGAAGAAGAGCCATTCAAAATGGCGGTCAACGATCCAACTCAGCAAATAATGGTTCAGCTGTATTTTTCGTCACGCCTCTTAATGGTTGTTAACAGCTAGTGACCATTTTGTCACAAACGATAACGTTAGTGACCGATTTGTAACTTTTGAAACATTAGTGGTGAAAACGAAAACTTACCCAAACATCAGTGACCATTGGCGTAGTTTACCCTTATTAATATTATATATGACAAGACATTTATTATTCTTATTTTATTAACATATGATTAAAATAATATTAATTAAATTAAAATTTTAAAATTACATTGAAACAAAAAAATATTTCCAAAATTATAATTAAATTAGAAAATATTCCCTCTACTTTATATATTTTCAAATCTCCACTCTCCTCCTTTACCCTCTCATTTCATTTTTCTTCCTTTTCAACCAAAGATTTATTTTTCTTTCATTACCCGGTCAAGTAGCTCATCCCCAGTTTTTCAATTTTTTTTACAAGTTCATCTGGGTTCACTGAATCTAGTAATACAAGAAAGAAAGAAATCTTTGGTCGAAAAGAAAGAATGCCACATCATACATAAATATTAATAAAATAAATCATGATGATTAAAATAGGAGCAATTCAAAAGTTGAGTGATTAAATTGAAAACTTTTAAGTTTAGTGACCAAAATAGAAGAGAAAATAGAGATTGAGAGAAAAATAAGATGTTGACTTGATTAACGTGTTACGTCAGCACCAAGTAACGAGTCGTTGGTCAACGACGGAAAACGTTGGTCAAAAGACCACATTAAAAAAAATTTCTCTAACTTGGAGGGCCACATTGAATACAAAAAAAAGTAGAGGGTCGCATTAATTTTTTTTAAAGTACGAGGAGCTTAAATACTCTTTTACCTTTAAAAAATTATATAATTTAAATTAAATTTCTGATAGTACAATACAATGAGACGCAAATAAAAACTTTAATACCACAGGTGACCGTACATATCTTCCGAACCTATTTATCATAAGAAAGTAATTATAGAAAGAAAAAAAGAAGAAGACAAACTTGTTTCGACACTTAAATAGGAAACTTATGTCACGTGACAGGAGCGTGATCAAGGCGAACAGTGGGTGCCCACTGCCCACCAGCATATGTTGACGGCTTGACGCAGTCCATGACAATTTGACCATTTCATTTGTATTCTAAATCCGGAATCAAGTAATATTATGACCGACAAGACACGCGCAATTCCAGGGTCCAGGAATCGGTTCATCGTACGTGGCCTAATCAAGGTTAACATTATAATTTATTTTTTGTAACCATCGAAGCTCGTTTCTTTATTATGCAAGCCCTCAAACACGACTTGACCGCCCCATCATTTCCTTAAGAAACAGAGAAACTTTTCGCAGATCCCATTATTTTTACAACCCACGTGCCGCCGCCGTAGCCTCCGGCGACCATCTGTCGGATCTATCTGTATTCATTTTCGACTTCACATTAAATTATTCAAAGGTAAAGCTATCTTTGCGACGATTATGTTGACTATTTTTATCAACAAATCATTTTCTGTTTTCCCGATTACCACTTTTTGGCTTAATGCTCTGGAAGTGGCAACTAAGCTTGTTAATTGGTCTAAACTGTGATTAAAGTCCTTTGTTATTTTAAACCACTTTGATAATTGAATATTACAGTCGTTTTCAGAGTGATAATTGATATCTCATGAAGTCGACGGTGACTAACCATTGTTTGGGTAAGTCGATGGTACATTCGTGTTAATAAAAAAGACATGTCGAAATGGGTTTATAAAACTATTAGATACAAAATACAAAATAATATATTCTTAAGTGTCGCTTTCCTGATCTAAATCCAATCATAATTCAGTGGTCAAGGTAACGCTGATATTTTATGGTGGCAACTTGGCTGGTGACGAATAGGGGATGACCGCCGGCCGGCTGGGAAAATATTTTATTTCAATTATTTTAGGGCAACGGTACGGTGCATGAACCAGTGCACGAGCGTAGATTCCTTGAAGAATGCTAAAACATATAGATTTGGAAGGAGCCGAGCTAAAAAAGAAATAAGGGTAAATTATATATTCAGTACTTAAACTATCAGTTTTGATCCATTTTAGTATCTAAATTTTCAATTTTTTACTCATTCTAATTAAAAAAAATAGTTTCTTTCATTGGTGTATCACTCATTTTTTCCCGTTTTTTTTTATCGATGATGACACCAACTTTAATATTATTTATCGATCGCCCATATTTTTTTTATCTTTTTGTTCTTATATCACATCTTTATTTTTTTATTTTTAATAAGTTTGCATGTATGTCATGTTTTCATCTGTCTTCTGGCATGTTTTTCGGTTGTTTGACCTTTTTTTATTTGTCTTATTCTAAGTGTTCATTTGACATCGCTAATATTGATCAATATGACACTTATTTGTTATATTGTTGATCTTCCATGCTTTGGACCCTCGAATTGGATTTGGATATTCGATTGACATCCTGGATAGTTTTACATGTAGCTTCAGTCTGATTTGTGATTTGTCGATAGCCTTTTAATAGCTTTATCCCCTTTGTGGTTTGTTTGCCAATGTGATTATATCTGTTTGTATCTATCTTTCTTCGAGTTTTTTGGTTAAATTTTTAATCTTTCCTTGCATGGTTTTTATGTGATCTTAGGTTGCTATTTTTTATTTTAATAATTATAGGAAACCGTGTAATTATGTGTTTACTTTACAATTATTATTGTAAATCTTTATTGTAATATGAGTTATTTCTTTTTCTTAATAAAATTATTTAGTTATAAAAAAAATTTGGTTGTCATATTGGATAAATGTTTAGCTTTGGTTTTTTTTTTTTTGTGAACTTTTTATTTATTAAAGCTTGATGGGAAAATCATAGCTCAAATATTATTTAAAGCCCAAATTGTGGTTCAAGAGGCTCCCCTTGGTCCAATTATTGTACCTCGACCAATACACTACGATGCTTTTCCAACATATAAATTAGTTATACATGGGATGGGCAGGTCAGGTTAGATCGGATCTTTGCCCATTTGATTAAATTATATAATTGATGATTTAATTAATCTTAAAATATAAAGTGTAAATTAGTTTCCAGCTCGACTTAATTCAATAAAAAAATATAAAGAAGAGAAACAACAAATAAAAATAAAAAAAGAAAAAAGAAGAGAAGAGAGCAGTTGTGTATATATAAAGAAGATTAAATGCTAAACTTAAAGAGGAGAAGAGAGCAGTTGTTCAAAATTAAATTTAATATTTATGTTAATTGCACGAATCAAGTAACCTCAGTGATAAAATGAGTTGTTGTTGTTTCCTAAGGTCGGGTTTAAGCACCAGGAATGTCAGGGGTGTGAGCGAGTGTTCAATGTCAAATGACTAAAAGTTATCTTTGAACTGATACTACCTTGTACTTACCCGAGATTAATGAAATAATATCCGCTAAGGTTAGAGCCGCCGAAGGGGAAACTCAGCAGAAATAGGCTATGATGCATGCACCATGACAGGATTTGCAGCTGCCCACTAACACATTAATAAACACAAAAAATGGGAAACCATAAACCAATCATTTTACTACAAAATTCACATTGCAGTCTTCAGATATAGTTTTGGTCAGCTGCTTTTATTTTTTTAACGTTGTATAAATCGAACTTTCTCTTTAGCAAAATATAACAAATCTCAGGCGTCAAATATGACACACAGCCCCCTTTGTTGTCATGTGGCGGTCCATGTCATATATAAAACCCTATCCTTTAACATTTTGCTTGCCAACCAAGTTTCAAATTCAGATAGTTAACGATAATGGAAGCATCTCAAGGAGGGAAGAGGACTGCGAACGACGGGGGAGTTCGATACAGGGGGATTCGCAGGCGGCCATGGGGAAAGTTCGCGGCTGAGATACGTAATCCGACAAGGAACGGAGCACGACTATGGCTCGGAACATTCGAGACGGCCGAAGAGGCGGCTAGTGCTTACGACCGGGCTGCTTTCGCTTTCCGAGGTCACTCGGCCATTCTCAACTTCCCGAACGAGTTCCAACGTCAAGATACACCACCTTTTTCAGTGTCTGTAGCTTCTTCATCTTCTTATAAATCAGTTGGCATGGCGAATCATCCTAGAGGACAAGGAAGTGAAGTTATAGAATTTGAGTACTTGGATAACAAGTTGTTAGAGGATCTTCTTGAAACAAAAGGAGAAATACAAGGCCCATAGAACGAATTAAATCTTTTTGAGTTGAAGTTTATTGTTTTGGATTAATTCACCATTGAAAGAATATTGTGTGTGCTATTTCACTGTAAGCAACGCAAATTTAATTTACTTGTTTCGAAAATTTGTTTACTTTTTAAAAAAATTAATTTAAAGCACTTTTGTATTTGAAAAGGTAAAATTAAGTTAATAGTATTTGAAATATAACAGGGAAACTTACAAACCACCAATGAATAAATTAAACTAAATAAAAAAAGGAGACTAAATTATAAAAGGGTTAACATATGGGATGAAATTCGGGTAAAAAAGCCCCTTGTAATATGACAGAAAATTATTTGGTTTCCTCTCATATACCTAAACATAACTTAATTTCTTGGATGATTTTACTTGATCGTCTCCCTACTAAAGATAGACTTTTTCGTATAGAGCTTATCAGTGATTGTCAATATATGTTTTGTGATGAACCATTACAAAGTTCCCAATTCACTGAGAGGTGCCTTCTCTTTTCCCTTAGCATTGGAATTCTCTCCTACCTCTTTCACTAAACAAGGTAAATAAATGGATTACTAACTCAACTAAATACTCAATACAATTTAAATACACATCCTATAATTTAAATCCACCCCAAAGAGGGTTATAATCCATTGGTTCTCATACCCTCTTTAAAACCTATTTTTGGCTCTATGAATAAAAAGTTGAGAAATGGAGCTTGAATTGAAGCTAGAGGAAAGAGGATTTATAATCTTATTTTAGCTAAGCCAATCTAGATTTGAAATGTTTGTTATCTTGATTTTGGAAAGGAGGAGGAAAAGAAGAAAATGAAAGGAAGAAGAAGTTTGGTAAGATATTAGGGAGGTTTGGTTCACTTAAACCAAATAAAAATAGGGTTTTTTAGCTTTCAAAACAAAGAATGGGTAAACTACACTTTAAATTCCTACATTTTCCAAATCATAAAATTATCATCATCTTTCATAATTCTTTTGGGCCTAAATCAGCCCAATCCCAAATAAATTTGGTCCAAACTATTTTAATAAATCTTTTAGGTTCTAAAATGGATCTCGGGTTAACACAAACTATTAGCCCGGTTTTCAGAGTGTTACAATCACTCAATTAATAGTTAGATAATTTCATTCCACCTTAAACATATAAAAGTTATTATTACATTAATGTTATACTATTAAAATAACATGAAAAAATACAATTTTTTTTTAAAAATAGACAATTTAGGAGAAGAATGAATACTAAATTGATATAATTTTTAAATGTAAAAATAAAATTTTCTGAATTGTTTTAAATTAAGATTAAATGATAGAATGTAAAATTACTATTATTATATGTGAATAGCTTTTCATGGATACATAAAAGATGGAATTCTTGCTAAAATAGATGTTTTATGTTTACAATTTTATGCCTTGAAGTCTTAATCTAAGTTGAGGGGTAAATAGCTTTTCATGGATACATAATGAATTTCCTTTAAATATAAACAATTGAATTGTTGGCTTAATTACAAAAATATTGTCCAATCAAACTAATTTTCCAGTTTTCATCAAATGTGAGGATCATATGTTGACAAATCAAAGTACAGAGACTATTGTTTTAATTTTTATAAAGTCGAGGGATTGAAATTCAAATTCGACAAATAGTAACTCACGTCACATATTAAAATAATGAACTTTATAGTTTATCCCGGTATATTGAAACGGGAAAGCTCCCCTCTCGATTGCTCCGCTCTGACTTTCCCCGATTCTAGCGCCTTGAATATCTAATCCCCCTCCGCCTTGAATGAAGTTTAGATTCTGTTCAACTGCTTGTCACTCTCATGGCCCTCTCCTTCATCGGTGTTTGCTCCAACAACAAAAATCGTCCTCCAAATTCTCAACATCGGATCCAAATCACCATCATCGAGCAGTGCAGCCACTTCAGGATCGAAAAAAATTTCATCCTAGCATTAAGTGTATATGAAGCCACACTGTAAATCGATTTCTCGTTATAATTCCCTTCTGAATTCGATACATGTACCCTTGAAGCATCATAGGCAGAAGTATAACACAGGAAAACATTAAAAAAAGATAAGTTAATCAGAAATTACTCCAGATTGTTGAAGAGAAGGAATAACTTGAACCAACCTTTACATCAAGAGGAAGCTGGTCGGGCTTGAACTTAGGGTTATGACAGAAAGCAGAACCACCACCAGTATTTCTAATCTCTCTCAAATGAAGCAAATAATTGTAACCACCATCTGGAAACCCTAACTCCAAAATCCACTAATTTAAAACACACGTTATCGTATCCACCTTCGTCATAGCAATTGTTATCGTCGTCAAAGGTGTCGAAGGAGACGGGGTTAGGGTCAACTCCGACGAAGACTCGGTCATTACCAGGTGAGTCACTGTAAAATAGATCGGATGAATCTCGAGCAAGTAGTTGGAACGTCGCCGATTTCTTTTTATCGATGAATTTCTTCTTGCCCATTGCTAGGTATTGTTCAGATAATGAAAAATTGAACGTGAGAATTGACATGATAGATTTATCAGCGCATTGTAAACCCCAAACCTTTAGCAGATTTTTCATCATAAACCCACAAAGTCGAATAAACTCGAAATTCCACTTCTGGTTCAATTTGCCATTATGGGTAATTGGTAAGATAAATATCCTTTGTTCTCATGGGTATAGCTTTCAAAATATAAGATAATGTAATTTGCATGTAGGGTTTAGGATAAAGGATGAAGGTTTGTTTTCACTTTCACGCTGACGAACATGACACAACTAACAATTTAGAAAGAATTGATGGGGACTAAATGAAACTTAATTGTGACTGGTATGGTGTATGGTATTTTTTAGGAGTAATTCTCACTAGGCATATTTGAGTTTGAGTTTCATGTTTTTCGAATTTAAATATCATAAAGACAACTAGTACATTTTGAAATTATGTCAAAACATATTAAGATAACACATTATAAATAAATAATTTTATTTTAATTCATGAACAATGATTGTTATGATTTCACTTGATTATACTTGAAAATATTTTGAAAGAATTTTTATTATTTTTTTCTTAATATTATTTTAAAAATCTTTTTACATATTATATCTTAACTATCATTTTAAATATCTTTAAAAATTATCAGTTGAATATTTTTCTAAAAATTATATTTTAATAAATAAAATAATTATAATTTAATAAAATTTCAAACAAATAATATTAACTATTACTTTAAATATTTAGAAAAAATATTTAAATAACTAAATAGAAATGAAATTTAGTAAATCAACCTTAAATATTATTAGATATGCTAAATAATTATCATTAAAAATATCGTCTTAGTCATAATTATTACGAAATAAAAATTTAATTATTATAAAATTATTAAATACTATTTTTATAAAATTCCAGATAAAAATAGATTAATTGTGAAAAGATAAATTTAGTTGAATAGATTTTTGAAAAAAAAAATAAATAAAAGAATGATAATAAAATCATTATTTTAAATCTAACTATCATAACAAATTTGAAAATTTAAAAAAAAAAAAACCATTTTAGATAAAGTAAACAACTTGTATTTTTTGTTTATAAATTTAAAGTTTCAGAATAAGAATTAAACTAAAATATAACTGCGAAAATAGAAGTTGAGTGGAAGAACTTAAAAACAAAATGATGGTGCGAGACATAGTTATTACTTTGTCAGTTTTGGTGTTGTTCGCGTCCATATTATATCGAGGGGATGCACAATCAAATTGTGATGATACTAGTGCTGGATGTACTTGTTACCCACCTTGTCATCCTTACCTCTATCGAAGCAGAATAAATGGAACATGCATCACGATTTGCAGTTGTCAATGTTTGTCACCACCTTCACCATCCCAAATTAACCCACTACAACCGCCGCCGCCGCCACCAACAACTAAATCAAACCTGCAGCCACAACCACCACCAATGACAAAACCAAAGCCCCAACCACAACAACCACCAGCAGTGCCTAAATCAAATTCGTCTACGGAAGCACCACCAATTCCGACAATAGTTACTCCAATTCCATCGACCCCTCTGAAACAATGTGAAGTACCAATAAATGCTCCATATTTCGTGAAAAGAAGGAAGTTGTGTTGGTGTTCAACGGAAAATTATCGCAATGAGTGCTTTGAAAAGATTTGGAGAGCAACAACAACATATGATGGTTTCATGGAAGTTGATAAAAATTGTTGCGATGCTTTTTGGACGGCATATGAAGTTTGTGGTATACTTTTTAGGCGATATAGATATTTTATCTATCAACTCAAACTACATTGCTCCCAATTTTATTAGGATGAATTATTTTATTTTTTAAGGATTAGGTTTTTTTATTCAACTAGTTTTAATAAGGTCTCGTAGTTCTAAATATATATCAAAGACTTTATTTGGAGTCATTATATTACGTAATAGAATTATGTTTCACTCATTTTATCTTAATAAAATATATATTTATCTTTGAAGTCATGTTATTTCTTAAAATGCTTGTTTCTTGTTGTGTATGTTATGAAAAATGCGACATCGACTCTATTTTTTTAATAAGGTTTAAAAGCTCACCGAGTCCAGTTTGGAATGACATGAAAAAGATTACGAGCTATCAGTTTTAAAAATAATTAACTAATAATAGTATATAATTAAATAATGTTATTAAATATTAATTATACTAATTAAAAATACTATAATATTTTTACGTACTATTTTAAAAAGTACATAGATATTTCTTAATAATTAAAATTTAATAATTAGGTATTCAAAAAGTAATAAATAATGAGAAGTAAAAATATTTTTTTAAATTTTTTTGGACTAATTTTCTCACAGAACTGAGAACAAAATTTAATATAATTAAAATAAATAAAATATTGATAAGAGCAATGAAAATTAATGGAAGTTTAAATCCGGTGACCCCTACAAAAACACAAAATTCTTTTGTAGTTAAATAAAAATAATGTTGTGATTTTACAGTAATATTTAATTATTAGAATAACTAAAATAGAATAAACTAAAAAAAATCCTCAACAACGATTATTCCTTATTTTATATTATTACACCCTTCATGTTTCAACTTCTTTAAAATAAGTAGAATTTGAAAGGAATACATTAGTTAATGATTGAATTTGCAAGATTGAAAAACCTATAGCTCAATGTTGGGTGGCTAAAGGAAGAAGGTTGAGATTTCACGTTCATGCTGACGAACATGACACAATTGACAATTAGTAAGAATTGATGGGGACTAAATGAAACTTAAATGCGACTGGAATGGTGTATGTTATTTTTAGGAGTAATTTTCACTATGCATCTCATGTAGTTGACTACTCAAGTATTATTTATTTTTTAATGGTCTGGATATTCATGAAATATGTCTTTTGAGTTTGAGTTTCATGTTTTTCGAATTTGAATATCATAAAACCAACTATTACATTTTGAAATTGTGTCAAAACATATTAAGATAACACATTATAAATAAATAATTTTATTTTAATTCATGAGCAATGATTGTTAAGATTTCATTTGATAATACTTGAAAATATATTGAAATGATTTTTATTATCTTTTTTTGAATATTATTTTTAAAAAAATTACATATTATATCTTAACTATCATTTTAAATATCTTTAAAAATTATCAGTTGAATATTTTTCTAAAAATTACATTCTAATAAATAAAATAATTATAATTTAATAAAATTTCAAACAAATAATATTAACTATAACTTTAAATATTTATAAAAAATTATTTAAATAACTAAATAGAAATGAAATTTAGTAAATCAACCTTAAATATTTTTAGATATGCTAAATAATTATCATTAAAAATATCGTCTTAGTCATAATTATTACGAAATAAAAATTTAATTATTATAAAATTATTAAATACTATTTTTTATAAAATTCCAGATAAAAATAGATTAATTGTGAAAAGATAAATTTAGTTGAATAGATTTTTGAAAAAATAAATAAATAAAAGAATGATAATAAAATCATTATTTTAAATCTAACTATCATAACAAATTTGAAAATTTTTTAAAAAAAAACCATTTTAGATAAAGTAAACAACTTGTATTTTTTGTTTATAAATTTAAAGTTTCAGAAGAAGAATTAAACTAAAATATAACTGTGAAAATAGAAGTTGAGTGGAAGAACTTAAAAACAAAATGATGGTGCGAGACATAGTTATTACTTTGTCAGTTTTGGTGTTGTTCGTGTCCATATTATATCGAGGGGATGCACAATCAAATTGTGATGATACTAGTGCTGGATGTACTTGTTACCCACCTTGTCATCCTTACCTCTATCGAAGCAGAATAAATGGAACGTGCATTACGATTTGCAGTTGTCAATGTTTGTTACCACCTTCAGCGTCCCAAATTAACCCATTACAACCGCCGCCGCCACCACCAATGACTAAATCAAACCCACAACCACAACCATCACAACCACCACCAATGACTAAACCAAAGCCGCAACCACAACAATCACCAACATTGCCTAAATCAAATTCGTCTACTGAAGCACCACCAATTACGACAATAGTTACTCCAATTCCATCGACCCCTCTAAACCAATGTGAAGTACCAATAAACGCTCCATATTTCGTGAAAAGAAGGAAGTTGTGTTGGTGTTCAACGGAGAATTATCACAATGAGTGCTTTGAAAAGATTTGGAGAGCAACTACAACATATGATGGTTTCATGGAAGTTGATAAAAATTGTTGCGATGCTTTTTGGACGGCATATGAAGTTTGTGGTGTACTTTTTAGGCGATATAGATATTTTATCTATCAACTCAAACTACATTGCTCCCAATTTTATTAGTGTCAATTATTTTATTTTTTAAGGATTAGGTTTTTTTTTATTCAGCTAGTTTTAATAAGGTCTCGTAGTTCTAAATATATATCAACGACTTGATTTGGAGTCTTTATATTACGTAATAGAATTATGTTTCACTCATTTTATCTTAATAAAATATATATTTATTTTATAAGTCATGTTATTTCTTAAAATGCTTGTGTCTTGTTGTGCATGTTTTGAAAAATACAACATTGATTCTATTTTTTAATAAGGTTTAAAAGTTCACCGAGTCCAATTTGGAATGACATGAAAAAAATTTCGAGCTATCAGTTTTAAAAAAAATAATTAACTAATAATAGTATATAATTAAATAATGTTATTAAATATTAATTATACTAATTAAAAAATACTATAATATTTTTACGTACTATTTAAAAAACGTACATAGATATTTCTTAATAATTAAAATTTAATAATTAGGTATTCAAAAAATAATAAATAATGAGAAGGAAAAATATTTTTTTAATTTTTTGGACTAATTTTCTCACAGAACTGAGAAAAAAATTTAATATAATTAAAATAAATAAAATATTGATAAGAGCAATGAAGATTAATGGAAGTTTAAATCAGAAACAAAGGGACACCGACTACCAGCACTCTCGAAGAAAAGAGAATGCAAAACACTTGCCCACCTACACACAGTGCTCACCCAGACATCTGGATGGGTTGACCTCTTTCGACGGACCAAACTCACCACCAAACCACTATGCAATCTCCTGCTGGTACACTTTCGAACAAAACACCAGCACCATTTCAACGCCTTGATTGAACAAATCGACAGGATCGTTTGCGTGCATCACATCTTCGCGTTCGTTTCCGTCGGCATCAACTAAAGCAGGTTCCAAAATGTTCATGGAATTCGCAACTAAATCATCCATGTGCGAGATGTTAAACATCCTCATGTTACTATTCTTGTCCTCGACACGAGGAACATAAAGTTTTTTTGTAGTCTGAGGCATACTAACATCCGGAGCCGAGGAATTGTGCAGAATTTGATATATCAATTTAGAGGTATCAACTTCTCGTAAAGCACTGCAGCTTATATAAGCACATAATCTCTTACTTGATTTGAACCATGAAGCTTCCAAAACTATATTCTGGACTATATCATCTTCTCGGAATCGGAGGGAGGTATCCATCAACTTGAGGGCTTGACGAACTTCGGTGCGGAGGATCCGCTTTTGCTTGTACACGTGTTCGAGATTGTCCGATTCTTGATTGTTGTTGGACATTGCTACAATAGAGGCTGGCTGGCTACTGGTAAAGTTACGTACTCAGAAAACTAAAGTTGACAAGAAGATTAACATAATTTAATTTCTCCAATATGTTCTTAAAACACAAAAGAAAAGAAAATCATCACCGATTTCAGAACTTTACCAATAACATAATTTGCCTAATTAGTCTTTATTTATCATAAGCTTCCAGCTAGTATTTTACAGCCACCACTAATTTTAAAAACTAAATAAATTCCCTTGAGCATTGAGCATGCAGATGCAGTAAAGATCTCTTGATTCTCAAACTAACATTAAAGATGCCGAATAGATATATATATTTGTCTTATATTACAAGATTGAGTGATGAAAGTATAATTTACATTTTCTTTTAATGATATTAGATATAGGTCAATTTTACGAGCTTAATTATTTAATAAATATTAATGGGTATGAGTTGGGTAATATGACAAAATGAGTGTTGGATTTAGTTTATTAGTATAATTAAATTTTAGGATAAATTACACGTTTAGTACCTAAACTATAAGTTTTGATCCATTTTAGTATTGACTTTTAATTTTATTTTTCAAAATCATGCCTAAAGTTTAGTTTTTGTTTCATTTTAGTCCCCGCCGTTTAAAACTTCAGTTTTTGTTTCATTTTAGTACCTCCGTTCAAAATTTAACGTTAAGTTTAGGAAAAAAATTGAAAGTTTAAGTACTAAAATGGACCAAAACTGATAGTCTAGGTACGTTTAGTTTTTAACTACGGGATATGGTTTTGAAAAAATTAAAAGTTTAGGTACTAAACAAATTAAAATTGATAATTTATGTACTAAATGCGTAGTTTACCCTAAATTTTATTAAACTCGTAATATGAATTAATAAAAACATGTAAGGGATAATAAAAATTATATACAAAAGTTGATAATCTTGTATTTGATTCCTAACAACAAATTTTAATTACTCCATTTAAAATTTATATGAAAATATTAAAAAAATTATAATAATATTTGTTATACTTTAAAAAGAATAAATTTTTATTACAGTAACTCAATCAAAGAATCATATACTATATATTGTATATAATTGATTTGATATGTAATTTGAAAATCAATGACCAATTCACTTGACACGATTTAACTATTAACCTCAGCCTACTCGAACCGACTTAATCACCCTGTTTCATTTTCTGTTCTCCATTTTGCGAGAGGTAGCTGGAACGGTGGCTTTGGTTTTGTATCTATAAGCCACCTTCTTGCACTTGTTCACGTAATTATGAATCGAAAAGAGGGTCTTGCCTGCTTCATTTATATAATAAGAGTTCCTAATACTCTGTTTCTCTCCACCTTTCTTTTCCTTCTCCTGCAACATCACCCTGTAGGATCCCTCGTCCTCCGGTACGAACTCTTCTTTGTATGTCACTTCCCATCCCACCACTGTTACATCCCACACCATCGTCACGCCAGCCTGACCATTTCAAAGAAGAACATTTGTCAATGTGAGTCGGATCGAATTTGGGTTAAATTCGATTTTTATGTGTGGTTTACCTGGTTGGCGGGGATTTCGATTTCTGCTGTTGCTTATGCTTTGAGATTAACTTCTGTTGCTTCGTTGTCCAGCGAGAACTCGTCGTCGTTGGTTCTTTTGAGTCCTCCGTATTCGACTGGGAGGCTTTCCGGGGATACGAATCTATTGTTTCCGAACAAACGTGATGACAATGGGAAATTAAGTAGTGTGATTTAAGCAAGAGAATGATGGGCATTTTTTCTTACTTGAGAAGAGTCTCTGTAACTTTCCCTGGCCGGGCAAAAATGGTCTTGGGATTCGCTTTGTGAGTTGTGAGCCGTGAAGAAACGGAATGGGATACATGGTACCATAAGGGAACATTTACTATTACCTGCCATTGTTTTGCAGAAATGATCAGTCATCAACAATTCAATGTGTGTGTATATATATTTATTGATTGTCTTACCGTTCCATGGATGATCTCAGGATAATATTCTTCGAGCATCGTCCGCCATTTTCTATAAGCGGAACCTTATGTGAAGTCCATGGAACTCCTTCCAGTGCATTACCTGGACAATTGAGTCGGCTCCACCGGGTTCAAAGTCGAGTTCTTTGATGCATTTCTCAATGTATAGAACCCTCCATCTTAAAAACTTTTCGCAATTCTCTTCTAAACCAAGAATTTTATTTTGGTTATCTTTCAAATCGCCGTACACATTGTAAAACAGAGGGCGACCTTCCTTGTCTGCGGTTCTCTGATAACCCACTTTCTCGAAATAGGGGCCTAAGTTTTCTTCGAGAATTTCATCGGCCTTGAATTCCCTGCGCCATATCAACGTCTTCTTGAGCTTCTCGAACGCGTTATGGACGTTGTAATTTTCCGATTTCAAGAATTTCAATAACACCATATCGGTCCCCGCATGGGATTTGCTTGGCATCAAAGGTACACCCCAGAGTTTAATCTATTTCGGCTCACCGATCTTGTTTAGGGTTTCATTATGACAGACTTGTGAATCGTCTGGTTTCCCCAGGAGAGAATTCCCTTGAATTGCATCCTCGATTCTACTCTTGAATTCAATCAAAGCCTTATTCCCTTGAATGGCGTCCTCAAATCTACACTTCAGTTCGACCAAAGCATTCTCCGCTTTCTTTTCATCTTCATGATCAGGTAGAGTTCCCTCGTAGTTTTCTTCGCCGTTAGCCTCATCGGCTCGAAGGGAAAACTCGTTTTTCATCTGATCGGCGTCCTGAATCTTGCCGCTGTTCTCCCCCATGACTTTTGTTATTACAGGTTCCGGTCTTTCCTCCGTTGAAAGAAATCAAAGATTGAATGAAGAGATATGAACGAAAAACAAAGCTTCAACCGTTGGTTATCTGGCTCGCTCCAAATTTATAACAACGAATTCCTGGGCCAGGTTTCATGATTATAGGTAAACACAGGTTTCTTTATTTATTTTTAACCAGCTAAAACGGTGTCGTTTGTTAGGAATGGATGCTTGCATCTTCACTTGCAAATCCTTGAAATAATATTTATGTGAAGAGTTAATTGCATCACAAGTCCTCAAATTATGGATTATTCTAAATTAGTCCCTAAACTTTTAAACATTCTAATTTCATCTCTAAACTATGACTCATTCTAAATTAATCCTCAAACTTTTGAACATTTCATTTTCATACTCAACCTATGACCTCCATTCTAAATTAATCCCCAAACTTTTTGAACATTTGAATTTCATTCCGTATATATTACTCACATCTTTTGTTAGTAAAATTGTTAAACCAAGTTATGTTATTATATATTTGGGGCGGGGGAATTAGGTTAAACTATGCTCGGAACTAATTACATATTTGGATGACTTTGGAAATGAAATTGAAAGATTCAAAAGCTCAAGGCCAATTTAGGATGGAAGTCGTAGTTTTGGGGATGAAATTGGAATGTTCAAAAGATTAAGGATCAATTTAAAATGAAAATCATAGTTTGGGAACATATGATCAAATAAACTCTTGTATAAATAAAAAACTATTTTTAAGAGCGATTGCTAAACTCCTAGAGCTAGCTGGATTGATTACTAATATAATTGTGTTGGCTACAATGGAAAGAGGTACAAAAGCCTTCAGTCTCTAACTTACTGCCCAAGCATTTTTGTATTTCAGATACAATAGCATCAAAGGCTTAACTACTAAGCATCTGATGTGCAAATCAATCACATGGTATATACAAGTATTTTTCAACATTGTACAGATAATTAACAAGCCCTGCAACCTGCATTTTCCTTCATGCCTCCTGGTATTTCGTCAAGTCAAAAGTCAACGTTCTCGAGCAGCTGTAAAAACATGGGAGAGGATATTTATATTATTTAGGATTGATAAACTAGGCTGATGCACAAGCAATTTCATTGGACTATGGAAACAAGGTTTGGTGTCGAGTACTTTACCCCATATCTGAATCCCGATAAACCCCGACCAAAGCCTCGGCCTTGTCGTAAAAGCTATCTTTAAGCGATATCACAATACTTTGGAAACCGCTGCTGCCTTCAGTGTCCTGGCTCGCCCTTGCACCATCACATGATTTCGAATGGATGAATCCCGCTACTTTTGCAACGTTTAGATTATCCAATGCGGCATCCACTTCATCCAATATGAAAAAGGGTGAAGGCCGGTAGCTGAAACACGCATGTATGGAGAGAACCAATATTAGCTCATAATAAAAATGGAAAGCCAACCCTCTGATCACAAATGACCTAGCCCATCTTTCCAAGGTAGTCCATCAGACCATATTATAATAAGTTGAATCCACCGCAGCTCTGGATTCAACCGAAAGTTGACATTGGAAAGAATGAATAATCTAAATCTCTCAGGTGTACCTGTGGATGGAGAAGAGAAGTGCAAGTGCTGCAACAGTTTTTTCTCCACCAGATAGTTGTTCCATATCTCTGAAGCGCTTTGTTGGTGGCATAGCTGTGTACATGATGCCATGTAGAAAAGGATCATCCTCGTTTTCTAAGTTCAAATATGCTGTCCCACCCAATGGATGTGTACCACTCATTGTTAGCTGTTTGTAGATCCCATCGATATTACTAGATATGTGGTTGAAAGCTTCCATGAACAACTCGTATCTGCATAATCAAGGAAAGTCAACCAGCAGAGCTTAGAAACGTCTAGACTACAGGTAGTTTCCCACGTCATTTTTCCCTTACGCATATAAATGATATTGAAGACCAAACAGCTTTCGAAAACCATTACAAGATAATCACAATCAAGAAATCAGCAATTCAGCATAAAGTGCCATCGAATACATTATTATATCATCTAGGCACCAAGTCTCAACAGGTTTAATCATTTTAAACACCATTTATCTGTATTTATTTTAATTTCACCTTGCTACTAAGATCAGAGTTGCAACACATTAGTCGTTTAGTACCTCTTCTGCTTAACAGAATTGTAAGCATCAGGTACTTGCTTCTCCTCTTTTCTGGCTAATTCAAATTCTTCAGTTACATCTCTTTCCTTCTCTTGCAGAGTCTTGTATTGATCAAGAGCCTTCAAATTAGGAGCAGTTCTTTCAATTTCCGACACTACAGCATCAATTTTTTGTTTGAAGTCTGCCTCAATCTTGTCCCTGTCAGAAGGCCTTCGATCCTGCAGAAGAGATCAATAACTGACTAAAATCATACTCCTTCCCATTCGAAGATTCAGTTTCCATTGGGTCTGCAATTATTGAAAGCTCAATGTGCTCTAAGTCACACTTTTCAATTATGTCCGCCTTCCGTTCATCCAGTTGATCAATCCGAGTCTCCTGTAAAATCACAAAACACATGTACAGGGCAGGTTAATCACATCCGACATATCCAAATATCAGATCTGATTGTAAGGAGAAAAAAAATAAAAGAAAGATCTTTGGACCTTAGAATTTATTTGGCGATTAAGTTTGGATATGGATGTTATAGCTTCAGAAGCCTGCTTCTTCCATTTTTGAATTTCCTTCTCACACTCTTCTGACTTGGATTTCCACTCTACAAAAACAGAAACAGGGAGAAAAATAAAATGGCATCAAATTATACACAATGAACAGAAGCAGGGTTCTGCAGATATTGAAGGAGACAAGCAGTATAAATGAATCAAAAGAAAGAAACAATGACTAATATTTTTAGAATTTCAAATGGACAAAAAACCAAAATAAGAGCTCTTTGCTACAGCCAGCTATCATATACCAGGTTAAATTTCACCGACTTCACTTAATAATTCTAATGAACACTCGGAAGTTATATTAGAAAACTAGCACGGTTATAAAGAATCACGTTAGGAAGTCTTAAGAAGTCATACGCCACTCTTAGTTCAACTGCTGGGTACGATAATCTATTAGCATACATCATGCATTTAAGTCTACAGACACTGCACTGCTGAAACTAAAGTTTTCTACATTTATTTACAGCTGCAAATTGCTACCGTATAACATGCTAGAAATGGGTCACTTGAAAACATGGCACATCATGATCTACAGAAGTAAATTATTAGATCCAAATGTCAATTTGCTGAAGCATCTTGATTAACATTAGGAGTTTGTGACTGAAAAAGCTGATTTCCTTACAAGAACAATTAAAAGAATTTATAAACTATCACTTTGAAAGAATTTGTGACAAAAAATAAAAATGCACAATGAATGTATGGTCAAAACCATACCTTTTACTTCTTCCTTCCAACGATTGATGCCTTCAGAAGCCTTTTCTGTTGCCAGCTTGACTTCAGCCTCTTTTTTGTGAACCAGTTTTAAATCATTTTCCAAGGAACTGATGGAAGATTCCAGCTTCTTAATTCTTGATTCTACATCACGTTTACGCTCATACTCCAACCTAGAAGTATGAAAGAAGAGAATATGTCAACCAGCTGCTGCTATACCATAGACAATAAATAAAAGGTTGAAACCGTGTAAAGCAGCAAAACAGAAAATCCCAACTACTACTTTTCATTAGATTCTAGTCAAAGTCTCAAAAAAAAAAGCAAGATGCTATTGTAGTAATCACAGGCAAACGAAACATTTACATAATTCAGCAGTATGCCCACCAAAACCAAATGTCCTGATACAATTTAAACTGCCTGTTACTAAATGTCACCGTGTAACTTTTTACCTAAAGGCTTTCACCTTTCTTTAGGTTCACTTCTAGCCAATTCAGCATAATCAGTATTACAGTAAAAATAGCTCATTCCCATTCATAATTTTAGTCTCTCTTTACTCTATAAGGCATTTAGAGATCACACATTCAAAGTTCATCCAAAACGCTGATATAACAAAGTGCTTTCAAACGTTTGACCATAGTAAAAAGATTTGTATGCCAACGGCGTGATGCGTCTACTACCCTATTCTTTAGGTAAAATTGTATTTTTTTTCTCCCTTTCCTAACACTGTTTTACATCTAAACTTAGTTCTTCTTGGAGATCTGCAGAATTACCACTTTCATGCAGAATGGCATACCAGCGGATGACATAAGTGATTGGAGCCAAATGAAACTGAAGTTATAAATTCATATGGAGGTCTGCAGTATTACCACTTCCATGCTACAAGAGATTTTACATATGCAAACCCTCCAGCGGCCATTATGTAATGAAGAATATAAACAAAAATATTCGCCAGTATACATTTATGGGTCATCAAGAAGGTTACAATCAGCAAAAAACATATATTACATCAAACGAGACACTTAAAATAAAGAAAATATTTGGAAAGAAAGAAAACATACTGATACTTCAACTTTGCGAGTTGATTACTTAAGCTAAGCCTCTCTTCTGCCATATTCTGGGCAGCTTTGAGCTGATTTTCTTCATACTCACGGATGTTTGCCACCCCTACAGACTGACTAAAACTTTTGAAGAGGCGATCAACAATTTCATTAATCCTCTTCTCCAGCTTCGTGATGTCTTTGTTCCTTTTATCAGTCACATCCCTCAACTGCCACCAATTTCATTAATCTCTCAAATGTAAATCTTGTTTTTGGTGAACTTAACGACCTTGTTAAAATCAAAATTCAATATAAAATTGAAATAAATTAAAATTTAATGATAAAAATGATACAAAATATTGTAAATATAATTATCTCGTTTTAGGTGAATTTCAAATGATCATTCTTCTTGAAAAAAAGATTAATGTCCTTAAGTTTTAACAGAACATCTCAGGTACTTATACATAACAAATATTATATCAGTTAAAATATTACTGAAGATACTACTACTTTATAAATTTGTTATGTAAAAATGTAACAATTACACTTTATTATTAAATAAAATTTATTCAAATTTGATTTTTTTTCTCTATAATTATATTATTTTTTATTTACTGTCAAATCTTTTAAATTTTATATAATCAAATAAAAATAATATTATGATTTTATAATAATATTTAATTATTAAAATAACTAAATTGATATTATATTTTGTATCAATAAAAAAAATATCTATTTAGAGGAGTCATCGGATTTTAAATTTTCATTGTGCTATCAATTTTGTATTTATTTTAATTATATTAACTATTTTTTTAGTTGTGTGAGAAAATTAATCTAACAAAAATGAAAAAACAATATTTTTCCTTCTCATTATTATTAATTTTTGAATATTCATTTATTTAATTTTAATGATCAAGAAATATCAGTATATTTTTTAAAATAGTATGTAACAATATATTATAGCATTTTTTATTAATGTAAATAATATTATTTAATCATATACTTTTATTAATTAATTATTTTTAAAAATTGATAGCTAGTAATTTGTTCATAGCGTAGTTCAAACAGGATTCGATGAACTTTTAAACCTTATTAAAAAATAGAGTAGATGGTAAAATTTTCCAATAACATGCACAATAAGAAACAAACATTTTAAGAAACAACAAAACTTTAAAAATAAAAACATATTTTTCTTAAGATAAAATGGATGACCACAATTCTATTACGTAACCTAACGATCGTAGATCTTTTATATATTTAGAACTATGAGACCTTATTAAAACTAGTTGAAAAAAACTAATCCCTATGAAAATAAAATAATTGATCCTAATAAAATTGAGAGCAATGTAGTTTGAGTTTATAGATAAAATATCTATATCGCCTAAAGAGTACACCACAAATTTCATATGCCTCCCAAAAAGCATCGCAACAATTTTTATCAACTTCCATGAAAACATCGTATGTTGTTGCTCTCCAAATCTTTTCAAAGCACTCATTGCGATAATTCTTCGTTGAACACCAACACATCTTCCTTCTTTTCACGAAATATGGAGCATTTATTGGTACTTCACACTGGTTCAAAGGAGTCGATGGAATTGGACTAACTATTGTCGTAATTGGTGGTGCTTCAGTAGACGAATTTGATTTAGGCACTACCGGTGGTTGTGGCGGCTGCATGTTTGATTTAGTCATTGGTGGTGGTGGTGGTGATGGTTGCGGATGCGGATTTGGTTTAGTCATTGGTGGCGGTGGCGGCGGTTGTAGTGGGTTAATTTGAGATGATGAAGGTGGTGACAAACATTGACAACTACAAATCTTAATGCACGCTCCATTTACTATGGTTTGATAGAGATAAGGATGACAAGGTGGGTAACAAGTACATTCCGCGCTAGTTTCATCACAATTCGATTGTGCATCCCCTTGGTATAATATGGATGCCAACAACATCAAAACTGACAAAGTAATAACTATGTCTTGCACCATCATTTTGTTTTCAATTCTTCCACTCAACTTCTATTTTCACAGTTTTAGTTTAATTTTTCTTCTAAAACTTTATATTTATAGACAAAAAAATACAGGTTGTTTACTTTATCTAAAATGTTAATTTTTTAATTTTCAAATTTGTTATTGGAGGTTAGATTTAAAATAAAAAATTGTTATAATTCTTTTATTTTTTTTAAAAAAAATATATTCAGCTAAATTTATCTTTTTTCTCAATTAATCTACTTTTATATTTAATTTTATAGAAATAATATTTAATAATTTATAATAATTATATTTTTATGTTTTAATAATTATGACGAAGAGTATATTTTTAATGATAATTATTTAACATCTTTAATAATCTTAAAGTTTGATATACTAAAGTTCAATTCCATTTAGTTATTTAATTTTTTTATAAAAATATTTAAAGTTATCGTTAATATTATTTATCTAAAATATTATTTAAATTTTAATTATTTTATTATTTAAATATAATTTTTAGAAAAAAAATATTCAAGTGATGATTTTTAAAGATATTTAAAATGACAAATATAATATTTTTAAAAAAAACTTTTTAAATAATATTCACTAACAGATAATTCAAATTCTTTCAATATATTTTCAATCTTTGTATAATCTAATGAAATCTTAACAATCATTGTTCATGGATTTAAGAAATATTTATTTATTTGACACAATTTCAAAATGTACTAATTAGCTCAATGATATTCAAATTCGAAAAACATGAAACTCAATCTCCAAATATTATCTTTCCTGAATATCCTTAACTTATAAAGAATAAATAACACATGAGCAGTCAGCTGTCTGATATGTATAGTGAATATTACTCTTAGAAATATCATACATCAGTTCAGTCACAATTAAACTTCATTTAATACCCATCAATTCTTACTAAATTGTCAGTTGTGTCATGTTCGTCGGTATGACGCTTAAGATATAATATAACTGTCAAATTCAAATTGTACTTATTTTTAATAAATCAAAACATTAAGGATGTAATTAAATAAAATAAGGAATAATGATTGTTAAGGAATTTGAATAAAAAATAGTAGTCAAAGACTGAATTTGCAATACTAGAAAGTCTATAACTGATCGTTGGGACTAATTTGGTGTATGTTATTCGATTTTATATAAGGAAAGATGATCATTTGAGATTGAGTTTGGTGCTTTTCTAATTTGATTGTTGTAGAGTCAACTAGTACATTTTGTAATTGTGCCAAAACATATTAAACAAACACATAATAAATAAATATTTTATTTTTAACTAATGAACAATGATTGTTAATATTAAAAATATTATTTAAAATATATTGAAAGAATTTGTCTTATCTTTTATTAATATTATTTAAAAGTTTTTTACCTATTATATCTTAATTGTCGTTTTAAATATCTTTAAAAATTATCACTTAAATATTTTTCTAAAATATATATTTAAATAATAAAATAATTAAAATTTAGTAGCATTTCAGACAAATAATATTAACTATAATTCTAAATATTTTTATGAAAAATATTTAAATAGCTAAATAGAACTTAAATTTTGATAAAATCATCCTATAAGATTATTAGATATGCTAAATAAATATCATTAAAAATATAGTCTAAATCATAATTGTTACATCATAAAAATTATAATTATTATATTTTATTAAAAAATTAAAAAAGCTATAGATAAATAAACTAGTTGTGAAAAGATAAATTTAGTTCTTTAGTTTAATTTAAAAAAACAAAAAATTATAATATAATTGTTTTTTTAGAACTAACCTACAATAATAAATTTAAAAATTAAAAAAAGTAACATTTTAGATAAAGTAAACAACCTGTATATTTTATCTATAAATATAAAGTTTCAGAAGAAAACTTAAGTTACAATATATCCGTGAAAATAGAAGTTAAATAGAAGAGCTAAAAACAAAATGATGGTGCGAGACATAGTTATTACTTTGTCAGTTTTGATGTTGTTGGCATCCATATTATACCGAGCAGATGCACAATCAAATTGTGATGAAACTAGCGCGGGATGTACTTGCTACCCACCTTGTCATCCTTATCTCTATCAAACCATAGTAAATGGGACGTGCATTAAGATTTGTAGTTGTCAATGTTTGTCACCACCTCCACCATCCCAAATTAACCCACTACAACCGCCGCCGTCACCACCAATGACTAAACCAAACCCGCATCCACAAACATCATCACCACCACCACCAATGACTAAATCAAACCCGCATCCACCACAACCACCAATAGTACCTAAATCAAATTCGTCTACTGAAGCGCCACCAATTACGACAATAGTTAATCCAATTCCATCGACTCCTCTGAACCAATGTGAAGTACCAATAAATGCTCCATATTTCATGAAAAGAAGGAAGTTGTGTTGGTGTTCAACAAAGAATTATCGCAATGAGTGCTTTGAAAAGATTTGGAAAGCAACAACATATGATATTTTGAAGGAAATTGATAAAAATTGTTGTGATGCTTTTTGGGAGGCATATGAAATTTGTGGTGTACTCTTTAGGCGTTATAGATATTTTATCTATAGACTCAAACTACATTGCTCTCAATTTTATTAAGATCAATTATTTTATTTTCTTAGGGATTAGTTTTTTTTAACTAGTTTTAATAAGGTCTCATAGTTTTAAATATATAAAAGATCTACGATTTCTAGGTTACATAATAGAATTGTGTTCCTCCATTTTATCTTAATAAAAATATGTATTTATTTTTAAAGTTTTGTTATTTCTTAAAATGTTTGTTTCTTATTGTGCATGTTATTAGAAAAATTTATCATCTATTCTATTTTTTAACAAGGTTTAAAAGTTCATCGAATCCTGTTTGAACTACGTTATGAACAAATTACGAGCTATCAATTTAAAAAATAATTAATTAATAAAAGTATATAATTAAATAATATTATTAAATATTCTTTACATTAATAAAAAATGCTATAATATTTTTACATACTATTTAAAAAAAGTATACTGATATTTCTTGATCATTAAAATTTAATAAATGGATATTCAAAAAGTAATAATAATGAGAAGATTATTTTTCATTTTTGTTGGATTAATTTTCTCACAAAACTAAAAAAACAGTTAATATAATTAAAAAAATTGATAAGCACAATTGAAATTTAAAATTCGGTGACTCCTACAAAAAGATAATATATATATATATATATTCATTTTTTTGTTGATACAAAATATCATATCAATTCAGTTATTGACTAAATATTATTATAAAATTACAGTATTATTTTTATTTGACTATATAAAATTTAAAAGATTTGTCAGTAAATAAAAAATAATATAATTATTGAGAAAAATTTCAAATTTGAAGTTCTATTTAATAAATTTGAAGTAGTAGTAGTATTTTCATTAATATTTTAACTTATATAATATTTGTTATGTATTAGCATCTTAAATGTATTTTTGAACTTAAAGACGTTAAACTTTTTTAAGAAGAGTGAGTGTTTTTAAGTTCACCTAAAGCGAGATAAAATATATTTATAATATTTTGTTTCATTTTTGTCATTAAATTTTAAATTATTTTAATTACACAACCGATAAACTAATCATCGTGTGGGCTACATAATCTTATTCCCTAATTACAGCAAGCCAATCACGAGGTTAACCAGCACAAGTCATGGAAATGGAAATTAAACCCTCTCAGATTCTTCATTCTCGTTCGATACTTTCGCATCACTGTCGGGTTCGATACCACCTGCTTTCCGGGAAGCATTCATCTGGGTTTCACTATGGGTGGACGGGGACGCAATGGTCTTGGTTTCATTATGGTTCGAAGGTGAAGCGTCCACTGTACTTTCTATATCGGTCTCAGCAGGAGTAGTGGGAATAACGGCAGTGGTGTCGGCTTTCGAACTAGTTTCCAGCACCTCGAATTTGGAGATGACTTGTTGAAGCTCATCATTCAGATTCAGAGCCTCAAAGAGGGTTCCATCATCGTCTGTAGTGCTTTCTATAATCATCTGAATAGCTAGCTGTGACTGCTTGCATTTCTCCAGCATGCTCTCCGTCAGGTCATCCTGTCATCACAGGAGAACTTTCTGAGTTTTCCAGCGTTTAAAAACTAGGATGATGTTATGCCGACAATATCACATTGGAGGAACAAGAAGATTCAAGATGCAGCATAGCATTTTGGAAAATATAATAACAGCTAAAATGCAGAAGCATTTTATTTCCTTGTAAAATTAATTCAGCATTGGTTACGTGAATAGGCTCATAGAGCAGCAGTATATCCCAATTTCATTTCTGGAGTCAGGTTAGCATTTCTCGGATAATTAACTCTCACATGGCTCGTGAGGTACTTTACAGCGTTTAGACAGATGTTAATGATATTCCTTTTTGTACAAGTATAGCCTTAACGGATAGAAACTTCGGTTTACTCGTTACAAATAGGGACACAGCCTTGGAGTTCCAGCTCAGAGAGGTACGATTGCAGTCTAGGGGCATATACTAATCAGTCATATTTTGACATTCGACCGACCGGTCTATCTTGAAAATTTTTGACTCAAACCATAGCTCTGATACCACTAAATGTAACCCCCAGACCGATGATGGTAACCCGATCTGATCCGGGAAGTCACATTAGGGCCACCGGAGCGACCCACTGTACAAATAGCGGAAAATTTAAAACTTTTGTCAAAACATATAACTCATAAAATGATTTATCAGTATACAGAAATAAAACAGATTTTCATACTTAAATATTAAAACAAAATACAATTACATGCCCCCTAATCACATGTACCGTACTCTGCAAACAGCACCGGAAGAACTCCCTTACTGATGACGATAGTTGCACTGGTACAATTCTTTTAACCTGAAATGTTGAGTAATAGAGTGAACTTCGAAAAGCTCAGTAATACAGAACTACCAGAGGACGCTGAAGAACGTGCAGATACAGATAAACATATATTTCCTTATTGGTTCAGATATCTATAGATTTTTAGGCTGAGCTGAGGTCCATTGATATCGCAAGTAGTAACAGATAATATTAATTTCAGATAGAAATATTTCGGATGTCTAGGTTAAGGAGATCAGAATAGGTTTTCTAGTGTGTTCCCAAAAACCATGTAACTTTTCAGATCTTTTTAAAACATATATATATATATATATACCCCCATCTGTCACGAACAAAATGTATAGGTTCCCCAGAACCATACAACCCTGTCGCGAACAGTAAGACCCTGAGCACAAAGCCGAGGAGCCTGCAAGTAAGGCCCTGAGCACAAAGCCGATGAGCCTCCAAGTAATCTTCCTCCAACGATACCCCCCAATAAAACATGTTCCGTCCGTAAACGGATATATCAAAAATCAAAACATAATTCAAGTCAAGTATCATATCAGAATCCATGTCATGTATCAGATCAGAATCCATGTCAATATCATATCAGAATCCAGGTCAATATGATAATAGAATTCAAATAAGAAATCAGATAAAATATTCATGTAATTAGGGAACACACCAGAGTTTACAGGTATTATTTAGCGGTACTGTATCAGGCAGAGAAACACAGTTCTTCAGTATGTCGATAGAATGATGGAATTTAGAATCACTATTGGAAGAGTTGATTAACTGACAGAATCATCAGTTATTCAGAATGTGAATTGAGCTGATAAGGAATAAACGAATATTCGAAACATTTACGATTTGTGTCGATCTATCGGAATATCGAACAACTCCCAGAACTGATACTTATCGACTGGTCAATTCATTACCCTTCCAGGGTATTTACTCTTTAATACCAAAAATTCTTGTCCAGAGATCATCTTCGGAATCATCGTTGAATAGATCTTTCAATATCTTTATTTCATTTTCACGCTTCCACAATATCATGTAATACTGACGTACTTGATTATTTTAATCATAACCCATCGTAATTGTACACTATGTAAACTCATCAGAATTTCCAAACTTATCCAAATCACTTACTAAATCCTCAGTCATTGAGGTTACCTAATTCATTTAGCACTCATGTCTATTCCCGTTATTTCGGGGTTTTTCAGGGTAATCCATATGTTTCTGAATTTCAGATACATATTGTACTTCTGTTCAATTTAATTTGGTCTTTGTGGTCGATTTTTCTAATAAATATCAAATCCTTACTATTGAATGCATTCTAGAGTTGAGCTGAACTGAATAGTTCCAAAACTATCATCGAGCCAAACTTGAAAAGACGAACACGCATTCCAGTAATATCTATGTCGTTCATGTATTGACATAGCTTTAGGGTTGATCTACTCACTTAAATTGTGTTTCATTACTTTTAAAGGTAGTCCAATACCTATGCTTATTTGGATTCCTTAATTAATCCAAGACATTTACTTAGTATAGGTCATAAGGGTATTTTTGTCATTTTGGTGTTCAGTTTTATTCCAATCATTACAGAGCTCGAGGATATCCCATCAGTCCTGAGCTTGGTGGTATCCTTGGGCCATTTCCATTACAGGGGTATTTTGGTCATTTTACAGATTCAGTGTATTTTAATCATTTTCTTCCGTCTGATCTTACTATTAAATTCAATCTTATCATTTATTTCAGTCCTTTCGAACAATTCTGACAGCAGAATAGCCCCGATAAATTATTCTTCAGGTATTTACTAATTACTCGAATTTTTTCATGTCAAGTGCCTTCTCAGATTTTACAAACGGAATATCATGACTTTTTCTGTACAAAGACATGATCTTAACAATTAAATTCGTACTTAATCGAGTTAAGAACAAATTCTCAAAGTATTTTCTCATTCAGGGTCAACTCAGACTATTTTATCTCTCAAGGGCATTTTCGTAATTTCTTAACCAGATAATTTCGATATTAGCTCTTAACGAAAATAATTAGAATTTAAAGATCCCATGGTTAATTGCTTTCTCCAACATTCTCTGATCTTGAAATGATTCCTTAACAGACTTCTAGCATGTTGCTCAAATCCTCTTGGGTTAAAAACCGGTTATCTATATTTTCTAAGCAAAACTAGCATTTCTTATACACATCAGTAGTTTCATCATATCAATATGTCTTTAAAAACCTCTTATCCAACTTCCATAGTCAAATCTTATCTTTTTATAACATAAGGGTATTTTTGTAATTTTACCCTATCGGAGTATTCTCATAATTTCTCATCCAAGTACCTTTAACATTTAACCTTTGATGAAATAAACAATAAGTTACAGATCCAAGTTGATTTCTTTATCACTGAGCACAGAACTTGTAATTTAATTCTAACAATCCCTCAATTTCTTATAAAAGTCATCATAACCATAATCAATTACTGAACCCTTTTACCGTATTCAGATCGAGTGTAGAAACTAATTAATTACACAAATAAGACCAACATTATCTTAATAATGCATTTACCAATATTCACATGTTCCATAAAGCATAAAGAGGTAGTAAAGTATTACCTCGATTTTTGTGCCATACTGATCGACCATTAAAATTCCATTCGAACGTCTTTGATCTTTAATTCAACTTTCAATAATTCCTCAGATACATATCAACATAAATTATATGAAAACGGAGCTTAATTCTGAAAAACGGATCGAATCGGATGATAAATCAGTGAAAAACAACTTACCGGGTTCGAATTTGGCGAAACGGACTTCGGATTCGAATTCAGGACGTCGAAAGCATAAAATATGACTTTTCGAAAATTTGGAATTTTCGGTTAAAATCAAAGTCAACAGGAAAATTTCGAGGCCTTCGGGTCCGAATTTCGAAAAACGAACTGCGGAATCGGATTTGGAACGCCGAAAAATGTCAGGATAGGTATACTCGGTCAAAGTCAAAGGTCGTTTAATGCACGGTCAAAGCCAGTCAAAGTTCTGGTCAACTGTGGTCAACGCTGGTCAACGGTCAACAGTCGACCATTTTACACAAATATCACCCTAACAAAAATTAATTACCAAATTAGCCACATTCTGCAAATATTTACCAATCTAACACCCAAATTTTACACAAATAGCTCCCAAACATAAATTAATTACTAAATTATCACCCAGACGATGCCCACTCTCAAGGGGTGGCGCGTGTGGCGCGTGAACAGTGATACGGTGTCGGAAAATTCCCGAAAAATTTCTTAAAAAGTATTTTAAGCAATTTTAAGGCACTTACAAAGGTCGGGTCACAATTTTTAACGACGGAGAGCTCGATTCTGAAATGTCGGAAACTTTGACGATCTCACCCCTCCACGTGCCGGTGACAACGGAGAACACCGGTGAACTCGGAACGATGCAAGGAACACGATGGTGCAGGAGGTGTCGTAACCGGATGACCGGATCATCGTGAATCGACGAAAAACCAACTGAAATCGAGTTATTACCGACGATACTTTCGGCTGAAATTAATGACGAACGGCGACGATTCACGACGAAAGGTTTGAGGGGTTTTGTTCCTCGGTCGACAACGAAGACGATGGTGGTTTCGGTTCGTCGATCGGAGGTCGGACGACGAGTAGATCGGAGTTGAAAGGAGGGTTGTTGGAGAAGAAAAATCTGGAAAAAATATGCAGTCTGCGCACGGGAAGAGATTTATAATTCAACATATAAAAAATGGTTAAATCATGAGTTTAGCCATTGAATTTTCTGTACTTCTTAAAACGGTCTGCCAACTTTAAAATTTTACAATTTAATCCTCAATTTCCTTCCAAAATTCTAATTAAATTCACCACTTTATAATTTCTTAAATTTAGCCCTTTAATTGGGGTGTTACAGAATCGATATCGAAATATTCACATTGCACACATATTTTTTCTTTTTTAAGTTTATTTTCACTAAATTCACTCCAAATCGATGGAAGTCAATCTAAAGGTGGGATGTTGTGATGTTCTAATATCCCGACGACCGTCTGATGAAGTTAATTTTGAGACATATTTCAGATACTAGGATGTTAGGTGAACTTCAAACGATTTTTAACAAACACCGTAAATCTCTCAAACACGAGAAAATCCATCAAAACAGTAAATCTCTCAAATGTAAATCTTGCTTTTGGTGAACTTAACGACCTTGTTAGAGTCAAAATTTAATATAAAATTGAAATAAATTAAAATTTAATGATAAAAATGATACAAAATATTGTAAATATAATTATCTCGTTTTAGGTGAATTTCAAATGATCATTCTACTTAAAAAAAGATTAACGTCCTTAAGTTTTAAAAGAACATCTCAGGTACTTATACATAACAAATATTATATCAATTAAAATATTACTGAAGATACTACTACTTTATAAATTTGTTATGTAAAAATGTAACAATTACACTTTATTATTAAATAAAATTTATTCAAATTTGATTTTTTTTCTCTATAATTATATTATTTTTTATTTACTGTCAAATCTTTTAAATTTTATATAATCAAATAAAAATAATATTATGATTTTATAATAATATTTAATCATTAAAATAAATAAATTGATATTATATTTTGTATCAATAAAAAAAGTATCTATTTGTAGGAGTCATCGGATTTTAAATTTTCATTGTGCAATCAATTTTGTATTTATTTTAATTATATTAACTATTTTTTTAGTTTTGTGAGAAAATTAATCTAACAAAAATGAAAAAACAATATTTTTCCTTCTCATTATTATTACTTTTTGAATATTCATTTATTTAATTTTAATGATCAAGAAATATCAATATATTTTTTAAAATAGTATGTAAAAAATATTATAGCATTTTTTATTAATGTAAATAATATTATTTAATTATATACTTTTATTAATTAATTATTTTTTAAAATTGATAGCTCGTAATTTGTTCATAGCGTAGTTCAACCAGGATTCGATGAACTTTTAAATCTTATTAAAAAATAGAGAAGATGGTAAAATTTTCTAATAGCATGCACAACAAGAAACAAACATTTTAAGAAATAACAAAACTTTAAAAATAAAAACATATTTTTATTAAGATAAAATGGATGACCACAATTCTATTACGTAACCTAACGATCGTAGATCTTTTATATATTTAGAACTATGAGACCTTATTAAAACTAGTTGAAAAAAAACTAATCCCTAAGAAAATAAAATGATTGATCCTAATAAAATTTAGAGCAATGTAGTTTGAGTTTATAGATAAAATATCTGTATCGCCTAAAGAGTACACCACATATTTCATATGCCTCCCAAAAAGCATCGCAACAATTTTTATCAACTTCCATGAAAACATCGTATGTTGTTGCTCTCCAAATCTTTTCAAAGCACTCATTGCGATAATTCTCCGTTGAACACCAACACATCTTCCTTCTTTTCACGAAATATGGAGCATTTATTGGTACTTCACACTGGTTCAGAGGAGTCGATGGAATTGGACTAACTATTGTCGTAATTGGTGGTGCTTCAGTAGACGAATTTGATTTAGGCACTACCGGTGGTTGTGGCGGCTGCATGTTTGATTTAGTCATTGGTGGTGGTGGTGGTGATGGTTGCGGATGCGGATTTGGTTTAGTCATTGGTGGTGGCGGCGGCGGTTGTAGTGGGTTAATTTGAGATGGTGGAGGTGGTGACAAACATTGACAACTACAAATCTTAATGCACGCTCCATTTACTATGGTTTGATAGAGATAAGGATGACAAGGTGGGTAACAAGTACATTCCGCGCTAGTTTCATCACAATTTGATTGTGCATCCCCTCGGTATAATATGGATGCCAACAACATCAAAACTGACAAAGTAATAACTATGTCTTGCACCATCATTTTGTTTTCAATTCTTCCACTCAACTTCAATTTTCACAGTTTTAGTTTAATTTTTCTTCTAAAACTTTATATTTATAGACAAAAAAATACAGGTTGTTTACTTTATCTAAAATGTTATTTTTTTTAATTTTCAAATTTGTTATTGGAGGTTAGATTTAAATTAAAAAATTATTATAATTCTTTTATTTTTTTTAAAAAAAATATTCAGCTAAATTTATCTTTTTTCTCAATTAATCTACTTTTATATTTAATTTTATAGAAATAATATTTAGTAATTTATAATAATTATATTTTTATGTTGAAATAATTATGACGAAGAGTATATTTTTAATGATAATTATTTAACATCTTTAATAATCTTAAAGTTTGATATAATAAGTTCGATTCCATTTAGTTATTTAATTTTTTTATAAAAATATTTAAAGTTATCGTTAATATTATTTATCTAAAATATTATTTAAATTTTAATTATTTTATTATTTAAATATAATTTTTAGAAAAAAATATTCAAGTGATGATTTTTAAAGATATTTAAAATGACAAATATAATATTTTTAAAAAAACTTTTTAAATAATATTCACTAACAGATAATTCAAATTCTTTCAATATATTTTCAATCTTTGTATAATCTAATGAAATCTTAACAATCATTGTTCATGGATTTAAGAAATATTTATTTATAATGTATCATCTTAATATTTTTTGACACAATTTCAAAATGTACTAATTAGCTCAATGATATTCAAATTCGAAAAACATGAAACTCAATCTCCAAATATTATCTTTCCTGAATATCCTTAACTTATAAAGAATAAATAACACATGAGCAGTCAGCTGTCTGATATGTATAGTGAATATTACTCTTAGAAATATCATACATCAGTTCAGTCACAATTAAACTTCATTTAATACCCATCAATTCTTACTAAATTGTCAGTTGTGTCATGTTCGTCGGTATGACACTTAAGATATAATATAACTGTCAAATTCAAATTGTACTTATTTTTAATAAATCAAAACATTAAGGATGTAATTAAATAAAATAAGGAATAATGATTGTTAAGGAATTTGAATAAAAACATAGTAGTCAAAGACTGAATTTGCAATACTAGAAAGTCTATAACTGATCGTTGGGACTAATCTGGTGTATGTTATTCGATTTTATATAAGGAAAGATGATCATTTGAGATTGAGTTTGGTGCTTTTCTAATTTGATTGTTGTAGAGTCAACTAGTACATTTTGTAATTGTGCCAAAACATATTAAACAAACACATAATAAATAAATATTTTATTTTTAACTCATGAACAATGATTGTTAATATTAAAAATATTATTTAAAATATATTGAAAGAATTTGTCTTATCTTTTATTAATATTATTTAAAAGTTTTGTACCTATTATATCTTAATTGTCGTTTTAAATATCTTTAAAAATTATCACTTAAATATTTTTCTAAAATATATATTTAAATAATAAAATAATTAAAATTTAGTAGCATTTCAGACAAATAATATTAACTATAATTCTAAATATTTTTATGAAAAATATTTAAATAGCTAAATAGAACTTAAATTTTGATAAAATCATCCTATAAGATTATTAGATATGCTAAATAAATATCATTAAAAATATAGTCTAAATCATAATTGTTACATCATAAAAATTATAATTATTATATTTTATTAAAAAATTAAAAAAGCTATAGATAAATAAACTAGTTGTGAACAGATAAATTTAGTTCTTTAGTTTAATTTAAAAAAAAAACAAAAAAGATAGTAGAATTGTTTTTTTAGAACTAACCTACAATAATAAATTAAAAAGATAGTAAATGGGACGTGCATTAAGATTTGTAGTTGTCAATGTTTGTCACCACCTCCACCATCCCAAATTAACCCACTACAACCGCCGCCGTCACCACCAATGACTAAACCAAACCCGCATCCACAAACATCATCACCACCACCACCAATGACTAAATCAAACCCGCATCCGCCACAACCACCAATAGTACCTAAATCAAATTCGTCTACTGAAGCGCCACCAATTACGACAATAGTTAATCCAATTCCATCGACTCCTCTGAACCAATGTGAAGTACCAATAAATGCTCCATATTTCATGAAAAGAAGTAAGTTGTGTTGGTGTTCAACAAAGAATTATCGCAATGAGTGCTTTGAAAAGATTTGGAAAGCAACAACATGTGATATTTTGAAGGAAATTGATAAAAATTGTTGTGATGCTTTTTGGGAGGCATATGAAATTTGTGGTGTACTCTTTAGGCGTTATAGATATTTTATCTATAGACTCAAACTACATTGCTCTCAATTTTATTAAGATCAATTATTTTATTTTCTTAGGGATTAGTTTTTTTTAACTAGTTTTAATAAGGTCTCATAGTTTTAAATATATAAAAGATCTACGATTTCTAGGTTACATAATAGAATTGTGTTCATCCATTTTATCTTAATAAAAATATGTATTTATTTTTAAAGTTTTGTTATTTCTTAAAATGTTTGTTTCTTATTGTGCATGTTATTAGAAAAATTTATCATCTATTCTATTTTTTAACAAGGTTTAAAAGTTCATCGAATCATGTTTGAACTACGTTATGAACAAATTACGAGCTATCAATTTAAAAAATAATTAATTAATAAAAGTATATAATTAAATAATATTATTAAATATTCTTTACATTAATAAAAATGCTATAATATTTTTACATACTATTTAAAAAAAGTATACTGATATTTCTTGATCATTAAAATTTAATAAATGGATATTCAAAAAGTAATAATAATGAGAAGATTATTTTTCATTTTTGTTGGATTAATTTTCTCACAAAACTAAAAAAACAGTTAATATAATTAAAAAAATTGATAAGCACAATTGAAATTTAAAATTCGGTGACTCCTACAAAAAGATAATATATATATATATATTCATTTTTTGTTGATACAAAATATCATATCAATTCAGTTATTGACTAAATATTATTATAAAATTACAGTATTATTTTTATTTGACTATATAAAATTTAAAAGATTTGTCAGTAAATAAAAAATAATATAATTATTGAGAAAAAAATTCAAATTTGAAGTTCTATTTAATAAATTTGAAGTAGTAGTAGTATTTTCATTAATATTTTAACTTATTATATAATATTTGTTATGTATTAGCATCTTAAATGTATTTTTGAACTTAAAGACGTTAAACTTTTTTAAGAAGAGTGAGTGTTTTTAAGTTCACCTAAAGCGAGATAAGATATATTTATAATATTTTGTTTCATTTTTGTCATTAAATTTTAAATTATTTTAATTACACAACCGATAAACTAATCATCGTGTCCGGGCTATATAATCTTATTCCCTAATTACAGCAAGCCAATCACGAGGTTAACCAGCACAAGTCATGGAAATGGAAATTAAACCCTCTCAGATTCCTCATTCTCGTTCGATACTTTCGCATCACTGCCTGGTTCGATACCACCTGCTTTTCGGGAAGCATTCATCTGGGTTTCATTATGGGTGGACGGGGACGCAATGGTCTTGGTTTCATTATGGTTCGAAGGTGAAGCGTCCAATGTACTTTCTATATCGGTCTCAGCATGAGCAGTGGGAATAACGGCAGTGGTGTCGACTTTCGAACCAGTTTCCAGCACCTCGAATTTGGAGATGACTTGTTGAAGCTCATCATTCAGATTCAGAGCCTCAAAGAGGGTTCCATCATCGTCTGTAGTGCTTTCTATGATCATCTGAATAGCTAGCTGTGACTGCTTGCATTTCTCCAGCATGCTCTCCGTCAGGTCATCCTGTCATCACAGGAGAACTTTCTGAGTTTTCCAGCGTTTAAAAACTAGGATGATGTTATGCCGACAATATCACATCGGAGGAACAAGAAGATTCAAGATGCAGCATAGCATTTTGGAAAATATAATAACAGCTAAAATGCAGAAGCATTTTATTTCATGGCAAACCTAAGCGGTCAAAGAGAAGGTACATTCAGTTCTAAAGGGTCAACCGAAGAATAGCTACATGGCAGAAATTTTCGGATACGCAGCTAGAACTACGAACAAATAAACTACTTGATCATAATTAAATCATGCTGGAACCAGAAGAATTACCTTTGGGGGTTTTGGCTCTGTTCCCGTACTCAATATGCTAGAGAGCAACTCAAGGCTGTTCCGAGTTACTTCAAAAAGCTCATTCTTTTATTTGACAGAAAAACTCCCATAGTTATAGGCAAAATCATTACCCTGCAATCTGGTGTTATTGACAGGATAATTTTCAGGGGGAGGTAATGGCTCTCCCATATAATACTCCAAGGTCTGGTACAAGGGTGCGTTCTCATCATCAGCATCCATCGGGAGTTGTGTACTTCGTTCTTTCAAGCTCTAGTTTACGTTAAAAAAGGAGGAAGTAAGCAAAAAAAAAGAAAGCGTGCAATTGGTTTAGGCACATTTCACAGAGAAGCATCCAATTCCATGGTATGTTTGAAAGCATCCTAATGATGACAAATTGATAATTCATTATGTGTATGGTGAAGGTAATTCGAGAAACATCAAATATCAGCAAAAAGAAAAGAAATAAAACCACATTTACTATGACCTTTCTTGTTAAATGTTATTAAGGAAATACATAATTTTACAGTTAAAAGTATTGGAGCATCAGATAGAAGAGTAAGGGGAAGATAATGAAATCACAATACGGTCAAAAGCGATCTTAGAAGATTAAATGGTTTGACTTGAGGACATTCGACTTGTAAATCGGCATTTTCAATCGTGCGGGAGGTGTCGTAAACGGATGATCGGATCGTCGTGAATTGACGAAAAACCAACTGAAATCGAGTTATTACCGACGATCATGACGAAAGGCTTGAGGGGTTTTGTTCCTCGGTTGACAACGAACACGATGGTGGTTTCGGTTCGTCGGTCGGAGGTCGGGCTGCGAGTAGATCGGAGTAGAAAAGAGGGTTGTTGGAAAAGAAAAAACTTGAAAAAAATATGCAGCCTGCGCACAGGGGAAGAGATTTATAATTCAACATATAAAAAATGGTTAAATCATGGGTTTAGCCACTTAATTTCCTGTACTTCTTAAAACGGTCTGCCAACTTTGAAATTTTACAATTTAATCCTCAATTTCCTTCCAAAATTCCAATTAAATTCACCACTTTATATTTTCTTAAATTTAGCCCTTAAATTGGGGTGTTACAATTCTCCCCTCCTTAAAAGAATTTCGTCCTCAAAATTCATTCATGTCACATTGTTGTAGAAATGAAACTTCCATCAGTTCTTTCATAGCTTCAAGTAGCTTTTACAAAGGTACGTGTCCTCTACTAATCCTTAATCAGCTGAGTAAACATTCTCATCAGAATTCTCCCTCAGTCCAAGTAAATAACCAAAACAACTTTATCCTTGTAAAATTAATTCAGCATTGGTTACGTGAATAGGCTCATAGAGCAGCAGTATATCCCATTTTCATTTCTGGAGTCAGGTTAGCATTTCTCGGATAATTAACTCTCACATGGCTCGTGAGGTACTTTACAGCGTTTAGACAGATGTTAATGATATTCCTTTTTGTACAAGTATAGCCTTAACGGATAGAAACTTCGGTTTACTCGTTACAAATAGGGACACAGCCCTGTAGTTCCAGCTCAGAGAGGTACGATTGCAGTCTAGGGGCATATACTGATCAGTCATATTTTGACATTCGACCGACCGGTCTATCTTGAAAATTTTTGACTCAAACCATAGCTCTGATACCACTAAATGTAACCCCCAGACCGATGATGGTAACCCGATCTGATCCGAGAAGTCACATTAGGGCTACCGGAGCGACCCACTGTACAAATAGCGAAAAATTTAAAACTTTTGTCAAAACATATAACTCATAAAATGATTTATCAGTATACAGAAATAAAACAGATTTTCATACTTAAATATTAAAACAAAATACAATTACATGCCCCTTAATCACATGTACCGTACTCTGCAAACAGCACCGGAAGAACTCCCTTACTGATGACGATAGTTGCACTGGTACAATTCTTTTAACCTGAAATGTTGAGTAATAGAGTGAACTTCGAAAAGCTCAGTAATACAGAACTACCAGATGATGCTGAAGAACGTTCAGATACAGATAAACATATATTTCCTTATTGGTTCAGATATCTATAGATTTTTAGGCTGAGCTGAGGTCCATTGATATCGCAAGTAGTAACAGATAATATTAATTTCAGATAGAAATATTTCGGATGTCTAGGTTCAGGAGATCAGAATAGGTTTTCTAGTGTGTTCCCAAAAACCATGTAACTTTTCAGATCTTTTTAAAACATATATATATATATACCCCCATCTGTCACGAACAAAATGTATAGGTTCCCCAGAACCATACAACCCTGTCGCGAACAGTAAGACCCTGAGCACAAAGCCGAGGAGCCTGCAAGTAAGGCCCTGAGCACAAAGCCGAGGAGCCTCCAAGTAATCTTCCTCCAACGATACCCCCAAATAAAACATGTTCCGTCCGTAAACGGATATATCAAAAATCAAAACATAATTCAAGTCAAGTATCATATCAGAATCCATGTCATGTATCAGATCAGAATCCATGTCAATATCAGATCAGAATCCAGGTCAATATGATAATAGAATTCAAATCAGAAATCAGATAAAATATTCATGTAATTAGGGAACACACCAGAGTTTACAGGTATTATTTAGCGGTACTGTATCAGGCAGAGAAACACAGTTCTTCAGTATGTCGATAGAATGATGGAATTTAGAATCACTATTGGAAGAGTTGATTAACTGACAGAATCATCAGTTATTCAGAATGTGAATTGAGCTGATAAGGAATAAACGAATATTCGAAACATTTACGATTTGTGTCGATCTATCGGAATATCGAACAACTCCCAGAACTGATACTTATCGACTGGTCAATTCATTACCCTTCCAGGGTATTTACTCTTTAATACCAAAAATTCTTGTCCAGAGATCATCTTCGGAATCATCGTTGAATAGATCTTTCAATATCTTTATTTCATTTTCACGCTTCCACAATATCATGTAATACTGACGTACTTGATTATTTTAATCATAACCCATCGTAATTGTACTCTATGTAAACTCATCAGAATTTCCAGACTTATCCAAATCACTTACTAAATCCTCAGTCATTGAGGTTACCTAATTCATTTAGCACTCATGTATATTCCTGTTATTTCGGGGTTTTTCAGGGTAATCCATACGTTTCTGAATTTCAGATACATATTGTACTTCTGTTCAATTTAATTTGGTCTCTGTGGTCGATTTTTCTAACAAATATCAAATCCTTACTACTGAATGCGTTCTAGAGTTGAGCTGAACTGAATAGTTCCAAAACTATCATCGAGCCAAACTTGAAAAGACGAACACGCATTCCAGTAATATCTATGTCGTTCATGTATTGACATAGCTTTAGGGTTAATCTACTCACTTAAATTGTGTTCCATTACTTTTAAAGGTAGTCCAATACCTATGCTTATTTGGATTCCTTAATTAATCCAAGACATTTACTTAGTATAGGTCATAAGGGTATTTTGGTCATTTTGGTGTTCAGTTTTATTCCAATCATTACAGAGCTCGATGATATCCCATCAGTCCTAAGCTTGGTGGTATCCTTGGGCCATTTCCATTACAGGGGTATTTTGGTCATTTTATAGATTCAGTGTATTTTAATCATTTTCTTTCGTCTGATCTTACTATTAAATTCAATCTTATCATTTATTTCAGTCCTTTCGAACAATTCTGACAGCAGAATAGCCCCGATAAATTATTCTTCAGGTATTTACTGATTACTCGAATTTTTTCAGGTCAAGTGCCTTCTCAGATTTTACAAACGGAATATCATGACTTTTTCTGTACAAAGACAGGATCTTAACAATTAAATTCGTACTTAATCGAGTTAAGAACAAATTCTCAAAGTATTTTCTCATTCAGGGTCAACTCAGACTATTTTATCTCTCAAGGGCATTTTCGTAATTTCTTAACCAGATAATTTCGATATTAGCTCTTAACGAAAATAATTATAATTTAAAGATCCCATGGTTAATTGCTTTCTCCAACATTCTCTGATCTTGAAATGATTCCTTAACAGACTTCTAGCATGTTGCTCAAATCCTCTTGGGTTAAAAACCGGTTATCTATATTTTCTAAGCAAAACTAGCATTTCTTACGCACATCAGTAGTTTCATCATATCAATATGTCTTTAAAAACCTCTTATCCAACTTCCATAGTCAAATCTTATCTTTTTATAACATAAGGGTATTTTTGTAATTTTACCCTACCGGAGTATTCTCATAATTTCTCATCCAAGTACCTTTAACATTTAACCTTTGATGAAATAAACAATAAGTTACAGATCCAAGTTGATTTCTTTATCACTGAGCACAGAACTTGTAATTTAATTCTAACAATCCCTCAATTTCTTATAAAAGTCATCATAACCATAATCAATTACTGAACCCTTTTACCGTATTCAGATCGAGTGTAGAAACTAATTAACTACACAAATAAGACCAACATTATCTTAATAATGCATTTACCAATATTCACATGTTCCATAAAGCATAAAGAGGTAGTAAAGTATTACCTCGATTTTTGTGCCATACTGATCGACCATTAAAATTCCATTCGAACGCCTTTGATCTTTAATTCAACTTCCAATAATTCCTTATATACATATCAACATAAATTATATGAAAACGGAGCTTAATTCTGAAAAACGGATCGAATCGGATGATAAATCAGTGAAAAACAACTTATCGGGTTCGAATTTGGCGAAACGGACTTCGGATTCGAATTCAGGACGTCGAAAGCATAAAATATGACTTTTCGAAAATTTGGAATTTTCGGTTAAAATCAAAGTCAACAGGTTTGACTGGAAAATTTTGAGCCTTCGGGTCCGAATTTCAAAAAACGAACTGCGGAATCGGATTTGGAACGCCGAAAAATGTCAGGATAGGTATACTCGGTCAAAGTCAAAGGTCGTTTAATGCACGGTCAAAGCCAGTCAACTGTGGTCAACGCCGGTCAACGGTCAACAGTCGACCATTTTACACAAATATCACCCTAACAAAAATTAATTACCAAATTAGCCACATTCTGCAAATATTTACCAATCTAACACCCGAATTTTACACAAATAGCTCCTAAACATAAATTAATTACTAAATTATCACCCAGACGATGCCCACTCTCAAGGGGTGGCGCGTGTGGCGCGTGAACAGTGATACGGTATCGGGAAATTCCTGGAAAATTTCTTAAAAAGTATTTTAAGCAATTTTAAGGCACTTACAAAGGTCGGGTCACAATTTTTAACGACGGAGAGCTCAATTCTGAAATGTCGGAAACTTTGACGATCTCACCCCTCCACGTGCCGGTGACGACGAAGAACACCGGTGAACTCGGAACGATGCAAGGAACACGATGGTGCAGGAGGTGTCGTAAACGGATGACCGGATCATCGTGAATCGACGAAAAACCAACTGAAATCGAGTTATTACCGACGATACTTCCGACTGAAATTAATGACGAACGGCGACGATTCACGACGAAAGGTTTGAGGGGTTTTGTTCCTCGGTCGACAACGAAGACGATGGTGGTTTCGGTTCGTCGATCGGAGGTCGGACGACGAGTAGATCGGAGTTGAAAGGAGGGTTGTTGGAGAAGAAAAATCTGGAAAAAATATGCAGCCTGCGCACGGGGAAGAGATTTATAATTCAACATATAAAAAAATGGTTAAATCATGAGTTTAGCCATTGAATTTTCTGTACTTCTTAAAACGGTCTGCCAACTTTGAAATTTTACAATTTAATCCTCAATTTCCTTCTAAAATTCCAATTAAATTCACCACTTTATAATTTCTTAAATTTAGCCCTTTAATTGGGGTGTTACAGAATCGATATCGAAATATTCACATTGCACACATATTTTTTCTTTTTTAAGTTTATTTTCACTAAATTCACTCCAAATCGATGGAAGTCAATCTAAAGGTGGGATGTTGTGATGTTCTAATATCCCGACGACCGTCCGATGAAGTTAATTTTGAGACATATTTCAGATACTAGGATGTTAGGTGAACTTCAAACGATTTTTAACAAACACCGTAAATCTCTCAAACACGAGAAAATCCATCAAAACAGTAAATCTCTCAAATGTAAATCTTGTTTTTGGTGAACTTAACGACCTTGTTAGAGTCAAAATTTAATATGAAATTGAAATAAATTAAAATTTAATGATAAAAATGATACAAAATATTGTAAATATAATTATCTCGTTTTAGGTGAATTTCAAATGATCATTCTACTTAAAAAAAAGATTAACGTCCTTAAGTTTTAAAAGAACATCTCAGGTACTTATACATAACAAATATTATATCAATTAAAATATTACTGAAGATACTACTACTTTATAAATTTGTTATGTAAAAATGTAACAATTACACTTTATTATTAAATAAAATTTATTCAAATTTGATTTTTTTCTATAATTATATTATTTTTTATTTACTGTCAAATCTTTTAAATTTTATATAATCAAATAAAAATAATATTATGATTTTATAATAATATTTAATCATTAAAATAAATAAATTGATATTATATTTTGTATCAATAAAAAAAGTATCTATTTGTAGGAGTCATCGGATTTTAAATTTTCATTGTGCAATCAATTTTGTATTTATTTTAATTATATTAACTATTTTTTTAGTTGTGTGAGAAAATTAATCTAACAAAAATGAAAAAACAATATTTTTCCTTCTCATTATTATTACTTTTTGAATATTCATTTATTTAATTTTAATGATCAAGAAATATCAATATATTTTTTAAAATAGTATGTAAAAAATATTATAGCATTTTTTATTAATGTAAATAATATTATTTAATTATATACTTTTATTAATTAATTATTTTTTAAAATTGATAGCTCGTAATTTGTTCATAGCGTAGTTCAACCAGGATTCGATGAACTTTTACATCTTATTAAAAAATAGAGTAGATGGTAAAATTTTCTAATAGCATGCACAACAAGAAACAAACATTTTAAGAAATAACAAAACTTTAAAAATAAAAACATATTTTTATTAAGATAAAATGGATGACCACAATTCTATTACGTAACCTAACGATCGTAGATCTTTTATATATTTAGAACTATGAGACCTTATTAAAACTAGTTGAAAAAAAACTAATCCCTAAGAAAATAAAATGATTGATCCTAATAAAATTTAGAGCAATGTAGTTTGAGTTTATAGATAAAATATCTATATCGCCTAAAGAGTACACCACATATTTCGTATGCCTCCCAAAAAGCATCGCAACAATTTTTATCAACTTCTATGAAAACATCGTATGTTGTTGCTCTCCAAATCTTTTCAAAGCACTCATTGCGATAATTCTCCGTTGAACACCAACACATCTTCCTTCTTTTCACGAAATATGGAGCATTTATTGGTACTTCACACTGGTTCAGAGGAGTCGATGGAATTGGACTAACTATTGCCGTAATTGGTGGTGCTTCAGTAGACGAATTTGATTTAGGCACTACCGGTGGTTGTGGCGGCTGCATGTTTGATTTAGTCATTGGTGGTGGTGGTGGTGATGGTTGCGGATGCGGATTTGGTTTAGTCATTGGTGGTGGCGGCGGCGGTTGTAGTGGGTTAATTTGAGATGGTGGAGGTGGTGACAAACATTGACAACTACAAATCTTAATGCACGCTCCATTTACTATGGTTTGATAGAGATAAGGATGACAAGGTGGGTAACAAGTACATTCCGCGCTAGTTTCATCACAATTTGATTGTGCATCCCCTCGGTATAATATGGATGCCAACAACATCAAAACTGACAAAGTAATAACTATGTCTTGCACCATCATTTTGTTTTCAATTCTTCCACTCAACTTCAATTTTCACAGTTTTAGTTTAATTTTCCTTCTAAAACTTTATATTTATAGACAAAAAAATACAGGTTGTTTACTTTATCTAAAATGTTATTTTTTTTAATTTTCAAATTTGTTATTGGAGGTTAGATTTAAATTAAAAAATTATTATAATTCTTTTATTTTTTTAAAAAAAATATATTCAGCTAAATTTATCTTTTTTCTCAATTAATCTACTTTTATATTTAATTTTATAGAAATAATATTTAGTAATTTATAGTAATTATATTTTTATGTTGTAATAATTATGACGAAGAGTATATTTTTAATGATAATTATTTAACATCTTTAATAATCTTAAAGTTTGATATACTAAAGTTCGATTCCATTTAGTTATTTAATTTTTTTTATAAAAATATTTAAAGTTATCGTTAATATTATTTATCTAAAATATTATTTAAATTTTAATTATTTTATTATTTAAATATAATTTTTAGAAAAAAATATTCAAGTGATGATTTTTAAAGATATTTAAAATGAAAAATATAATATTTTTAATTTTTTTTTAAATAATATTCACTAAAAGATAATTCAAATTCTTTCAATATATTTTCAATCTTTGTATAATCTAATGAAATCTTAACAATCATTGTTCATGGATTTAAGAAATATTTATTTATAATGTATCATCTTAATATTTTTTGACACAATTTCAAAATGTACTAATTAGCTCAATGATATCCAAATTCGAAAAACATGAAACTCAATCTCCAAATATTATCTTTCCTGAATATCCTTAACTTATAAAGAATAAATAACACATGAGCAGTCAGCTGTCTGATATGTATAGTGAATATTACTCTTAGAAATATCATACATCAGTTCAGTCACAATTAAACTTCATTTAATACCCATCAATTCTTACTAAATTGTCAGTTGTGTCATGTTCGTCGGTATGACACTTAAGATATAATATAACTGTCAAATTCAAATTGTACTTATTTTTAATAAATCAAAACATTAAGGATGTAATTAAATAAAATAAGGAATAATGATTGTTAAGGAATTTGAATAAAAACATAGTAGTCAAAGACTGAATTTGCAATACTAGAAAGTCTATAACTGATCGTTGGGACTAATCTGGTGTATGTTATTCGATTTTATATAAGGAAAGATGATCATTTGAGATTGAGTTTGGTGCTTTTCTAATTTGATTGTTGTAGAGTCAACTAGTACATTTTGTAATTGTGCCAAAACATATTAAACAAACACATAATAAATAAATATTTTATTTTTAACTCATGAACAATGATTGTTAATATTAAAAATATTATTTAAAATATATTGAAAGAATTTGTCTTATCTTTTATTAATATTATTTAAAAGTTTTTTTACCTATTATATCTTAATTGTCGTTTTAAATATCTTTAAAAATTATCACTTAAATATTTTTCTAAAATATATATATTTAAATAATAAAATAATTAAAATTTAGTAGCATTTCAGACAAATAATATTAACTATAATTCTAAATATTTTTATGAAAAATATTTAAATAGCTAAATAGAACTTAAATTTTGATAAAATCATCCTATAAGATTATTAGATATGCTAAATAAATATCATTAAAAATATAGTCTAAATCATAATTGTTACATCATAAAAATTATAATTATTATATTTTATTAAAAAATTAAAAAAGCTATAGATAAATAAACTAGTTGTGAACAGATAAATTTAGTTCTTTAGTTTAATTTAAAAAAAAAACAAAAAAGATAGTAGAATTGTTTTTTTAGAACTAACCTACAATAATAAATTAAAAAGATAGTAAATGGGACGTGCATTAAGATTTGTAGTTGTCAATGTTTGTCACCACCTCCACCATCCCAAATTAACCCACTACAACCGCCGCCGTCACCACCAATGACTAAACCAAACCCGCATCCACAAACATCATCACCACCACCACCAATGACTAAATCAAACCCGCATCCGCCACAACCACCAATAGTACCTAAATCAAATTCGTCTACTGAAGCGCCACCAATTACGATAATAGTTAATCCAATTCCATCGACTCCTCTGAACCAATGTGAAGTACCAATAAATGCTCCAAATTTCATGAAAAGAAGTAAGTTGTGTTGGTGTTCAACAAAGAATTATCGCAATGAGTGCTTTGAAAAGATTTGGAAAGCAACAACATGTGATATTTTGAAGGAAATTGATAAAAATTGTTGTGATGCTTTTTGGGAGGCATATGAAATTTGTGGTGTACTCTTTAGGCGTTATAGATATTTTATCTATAGACTCAAACTACATTGCTCTCAATTTTATTAAGATCAATTATTTTATTTTCTTAGGGATTAGTTTTTTTTAACTAGTTTTAATAAGGTCTCATAGTTTTAAATATATAAAAGATCTACGATTTCTAGGTTACATAATAGAATTGTGTTCATCCATTTTATCTTAATAAAAATATGTATTTATTTTTAAAGTTTTGTTATTTCTTAAAATGTTTGTTTCTTATTGTGCATGTTATTAGAAAAATTTATCATCTATTCTATTTTTTAACAAGGTTTAAAAGTTCATCGAATCATGTTTGAACTACGTTATGAACAAATTACGAGCTATCAATTTAAAAAATAATTAATTAATAAAAGTATATAATTAAATAATATTATTAAATATTCTTTACATTAATAAAAATGCTATAATATTTTTACATACTATTTAAAAAAAGTATACTGATATTTCTTGATCATTAAAATTTAATAAATGGATATTCAAAAAGTAATAATAATGAGAAGATTATTTTTCATTTTTGTTGGATTAATTTTCTCACAAAACTAAAAAAACAGTTAATATAATTAAAAAAATTGATAAACACAATTGAAATTTAAAATTCGGTGACTCCTACAAAAAGATAATATATATATATATTCATTTTTTGTTGATACAAAATATCATATCAATTCAGTTATTGACTAAATATTATTATAAAATTACAGTATTATTTTTATTTGACTATATAAAATTTAAAAGATTTGTCAGTAAATAAAAAATAATATAATTATTGAGAAAAAAATTCAAATTTGAAGTTCTATTTAATAAATTTGTAGTAGTAGTATTTTCATTAATATTTTAACTTATATAATATTTGTTATGTATTAGCATCTTAAATGTATTTTTGAACTTAAAGACGTTAAACTTTTTTAAGAAGAGTGAGTGTTTTTAAGTTCACCTAAAGCGAGATAAGATATATTTATAATATTTTGTTTCATTTTTGTCATTAAATTTTAAATTATTTTAATTACACAACCGATAAACTAATCATCGTGTCCGGGCTATATAATCTTATTCCCTAATTACAGCAAGCCAATCACGAGGTTAACCAGCACAAGTCATGGAAATGGAAATTAAACCCTCTCAGATTCCTCATTCTCGTTCGATACTTTCGCATCACTGCCGGGTTCGATACCACCTGCTTTTCGGGAAGCATTCATCTGGGTTTCATTATGGGTGGACGGGGACGCAATGGTCTTGGTTTCATTATGGTTCGAAGGTGAAGCGTCCAATGTACTTTCTATATCGGTCTCAGCATGAGCAGTGGGAATAACGGCAGTGGTGTCGACTTTCGAACCAGTTTCCAGCACCTCGAATTTGGAGATGACTTGTTGAAGCTCATCATTCAGATTCAGAGCCTCAAAGAGGGTTCCATCATCGTCTGTAGTGCTTTCTATGATCATCTGAATAGCTAGCTGTGACTGCTTGCATTTCTCCAGCATGCTCTCCGTCAGGTCATCCTGTCATCACAGGAGAACTTTCTGAGTTTTCCAGCGTTTAAAAACTAGGATGATGTTATGCCGACAATATCACATCGGAGGAACAAGAAGATTCAAGATGCAGCATAGCATTTTGGAAAATATAATAACAGCTAAAATGCAGAAGCATTTTATTTCCTGGCAAACCTAAGCGGTCAAAGAGAAGGTACATTCAGTTCTAAAGGGTCAACCGAAGAATAGCTACATGGCAGAAATTGTCGGATACGCAGCTAGAACTACGAACAAATAAACTACTTGATCATAATTAAATCATGCTGGAACCAGAAGAATTACCTTTGGGGGTTTTGGCTCTGTTCCCGTACTCAAGATGCTAGAGAGCAACTCAAGGCTGTTCCGAGTTACTTCAAAAAGCTCCTTCTTTTGTTCGACATAAAAACTCCCATAGTTATAGGCAAAATCATTACCCTGCAATCCGGTGTTATTGACAGGATAATTTTCAGGGGGAGGTAATGGCTCTCCCATATAAGACTCCAAGGTCTGGTACAAGGGTGCGTTCCCATCATCAGCATCCATCGGGAGTTGTGTACTTTGTTCTTTCAAGCTCTAGTTTACGTTAAAAAAGGAGGAAAAGTAAGCAAAAAACAGGAAGCGTGCAATTGGTTTAGGCACATTTCACAGAGAAGCATCCAATTCCATGGTATTTTGGAAAGCATCCTAATGATGACAAATTGATAATTCATGATGTGTATGGTGAAGGTAATTCGAGAAACATCAAATATCAGCAAAAAGAAAAGAAATAAAACCACATTTACTATGACCTTTCTTGTTAAATGTTATTCAGGAAATACATAATTTTACAGTTAAAAGTATTGGAGCATCAGATAGAAGAGTAAGGGGAAGATAATGAAATCACAATACAGTCAAAAGCGATCTTAGAAGATTAAATGGTGACTTGAGGACATTCGACTTGTAAATCGGCATTTTCAACATTTCAATTCCATCATACTTTGAGAAAATGTAAATATAGACTGCTTTTAGAATAGGGAAAAATAGAAACATGCTGGCCTTTCAACATAGGAGCAAAATAATTAAAAGCTGTACATATCATTGCATTAAAAATAATATAGTAAATTCATGTAGCTAATTGTGAAGAACTACATATGATTTAAAAATTAAAGATCAGCAGATTGACAGATTGTATTGATATGATGCAAAAATATAAGTATTCGACACCAGCAAATCTATGTAGAACTAAACAACACACAAAGTATTCAACACCAACACTTGAAAGAACATGAATCCAAGATAAAATGGTTTACCATATACGTCTGACGAAACACCGGCAAGTATGCGAGATCTTCAGATTGTCCCCAAGCACGAATCAACTGTAAAGCTCTGTTTCTATTCCCAGGATGCGTCTGCGGATTCTCGATCATCTTAACCATATCTTCCAACACTTTCTCCGAAGCCACCTCGGAAGCTACCTTCTCGCAATTCACCGTACAAGCTTCCAACAAATCAAGACTCAACCTTTGGCTGACAGCATTTTTCCCGGATATCTTCTTTTTAACCGCCCTGACGATTTCGGCCCCATCGAACTGTTCACTGTTGATCATAGAACATACCCTCATGTTCATCCCCCAGTTGGGTTCCTCTAAGGTCTCTAACGTGGCCTCATCCACCATTTTCGATTCGGGAGTGGGACCTTGAAGAATTTCCTTCATTTTCCCACTAACCATCCTACTCATCTGAGCTCCACCCGTTTTCAGTTTCTCACCCCATTGAGCTAGTTTCATTTTATCCATACTCTCCTAGTTTTCTCTACAGGTCAAATCAAAACCCCAATTCAAACTAAACTCTTTCGAAAACAAAAGGCTAGCCCGAAAGAAATCAAATTCTTTAATATAACCCAAAATAAAGCATGGGTTTGTTTACTAACAGTGAAACAGCAAACAAATAGTACTCGGGTAAGTTCAGATCATAATCATATCATAAACAGGAAGAACAAAACAGGGGAATAAACAAATTAAAATAAATAAAAAATAAGCGAACTTACCTTCAAAAAAATGACGAACCAGAAGAGAGATACGGGAAAAGAGACAAATCAATCGGGGTTTTGGTTTGAACTGGAATTGGTCTTTGAATATATATTTTTTTTTTCTTGAGAGTAGTTCGTTGGATATGATAGAGAGATAGAGGGAGAGAGAGGAAAGAGACAGATAAGTGACAGGTGCCAAACAGGAGGAATGGTCCAAACCTAAATAGGCGTGGCTCGTTTACCGACCTCGTGCCTACTGGGCCCCGTTCTATGTGTCCCTTTCAAGCCCGTGTTGTTTCGTTTTTGGTGTGCCACCAACAACAAAAATCCAATCCTTTTAAAAAAATAATTTTAGAAAATAAAATAATATTAATTTAAGGTGAGTGTTAGATTAAATCATCGAGATTAAAAAAATTTGAGTTATTTGAGTTGATAAATCTTATTTTATAACTCAAAATTTGTTTAATTTGAATCGATTTAATGAAATTACAACTCAAAATTAAATCGGGTCAAGTTTTACTCACCCTAATTAAAAGTTACGGTTCAATATGGATTACGGGAACGGCTCGGATATTTATAATATTTATGTTTTATTAATTTAAATTTTAACTAAATAAAATGATTGATCAAATTAATTTTTTCTATTGATCTAAATAAAATTAGTTTCATTAAGTCATGTCCAACTAAAATAATAGTTGTATGCAGTTCTAGTTCAATTCAACTAGGATAAAAATATTATTTATATATTTTAATTATACTGATCATCATAATTATTATTTTTTGAATAATTTATAGTAATAATTATAAAAGGATATGTATTCAGATTTTTCTAATTCTATTAATAATGTGTATATGCTACAAAACTTGAATATAAATCTAATAATAAAAACACTCTATTTTACTATTGAATCTATTAAATGGTTTCAAATCATGATAATTAGAGTTAATTGCATCACTTTTTCTCCAAAATATGACACTCATTTTAAATTGATCCTTAAACTTTTAAATATTTTAATTTCATCTCTAAACTATGACTATCATTCTAAACTAATCATCAAACTTTTGAATATTTCAATTTCATCCCTAAATTATGACATTCATTCTAATTTGATCCCAAACTTTTTTAACATTCCAATTTCATCCCAAAATATGCATATTTACTAATTGCATCCCTTTTTACTAAATTGTTAGGCCACGTTATACTATTATATGTTGGGGGGGGGGGGAACAAAGTTTAGGTTAAACTATGGTTGAAACTAATTATATATTTGGATGAATTTGGGGATGCAATTGAAATATTCAAAAGTTTAGAGACCAATTTAGAAAGAGAACCATTGTTTAGGAATGAAATTAGAATATTCAAAAGTTTAAAGACAAACTAAAAATGAGAATTATAATTTGAGGACATGTGAAGCAATTAACTCTAATAATTATTACATACAGAGAAATTTTAGTCACCGTCGTATTATACCTTGTAATTTCTTTTTCATATATTGAAAATCATAATACAGCAGTTTATGTAACAAGGGGCTCCCCCCCTCGAACCATATCTAATGTTCTTGCATGTTTCATTCTTTGTTTTATTATGGTCTATGCTTAATATAATCTTGTTCACTTATATAAAGTTTTGTTTCCCGACATAATGGAGTTTATTATAATCTCTCTCATACTGATATTGTAATTGACGAATACAGAAAAAATTTAATAGGTGAACGACTAAAAATATAATAAAAAAATACATAATCTAAAATTTAACTCATAACGTTTACTAAAATGATTATTTTCGCCTATATTCATCTTCTTCTTTTTTTGAAATATTTTGACCCTTAATGTTCACTTTTAGGGGGAAATTCTCTTTATAGATAAAAAATTATTAATTAACACATAATTAACGCTTTAAAATAAGCACTTTTAACCTAAAATGAAACGGCTAAAGTATTAAAGAAAAGAACAATGAAAAAAGTGATTATTTTATTAAAGATTAAAAGTTTTTTTTGTCAAAAAATGAAACTTGAAGGTTAAATTACTCTAAAATAGAATATTAGATAAAATGACTTTTTTTAATAAATGTTGAATGTTCTAATTTTGGCGTTATACTTAAAAAATCATCTTAGCATTATTTGTATGTATTTTAAAATTTTAAAATATAATAAAAATAATATATTTAGACCTAATATAAAAATATATATACCAGGCCAATCTAACTTTTACTAAATAATTTATATATATTTGATTTAAACTATATTTTAATTTTTTAGATTTAAAAAAAATGGGTGGGTCATGGTCTAGATAGGTCCATCCCTAGGCCACTGTATATTGATATTATACCCGAATATCACACTTAAAAAAAACCCGACCTGACTCGAATATCAACCTAAACCCGAACCCGAACCGACTCGAATATTACACTTAAAAAACCTAACCCGACCCGAACAAAATAAAGTTTCACCAGACCCGACCCGAATATATGAATTAGAAATCCGGTCTGACCCAAAATAATAAAAAAATTATTTTTATTCAATAAAAACGACTTAATTGAAAAAAAAAAATTATATATAGAGGGGTACTATTGTAATTATTCCTAAATATATAAGGTAAAATTATATATATTTTCGGGTCTGGTATTTTTCACCCTAAACCCGAACTCGACCCGACCCGAATATCACATTTAAAAAAACATACCCGACCCGAATATATAAATTAGAAACCTGACCCGAAATAATAAAAAATATTTTTATTCAATATATGAATAAATTACCAAAAGATTGATGAGGGTAGTATGATCAAATTTCAATTCCCTCCAACAAGGGAATTGACTTCCATCCATTCTTGGATGGAATTCACTTTCCCTCATTTGATGGAAAGTTGAAGACATGAGAGATTCCAATTCCCTTGGAAAACTTGAACCAAACATGGAAAAGTGGTGGAATTGAATTCCATTTCCCACCAATTTCAAGGGATTCATGCCAACCAAACACCACCTAAGAGTTAAATCAGGTTAATATATTGTTATAAGAGGATTACTCTATCAGCATGTAAATGAGAATATTAACTCATACGTTGTAACAAAATTCATAAACCACATAAAACTTATTTTTAATAAAATATATATATATATATATATAAAATATAATATAATAATTTTAAATTTTTAAAAAAACGTTTGTCTTTATTTAGCCCACATACATACCATCTTAAATCAAACCATTAGATGAATCATCGGAGATTTCACCATCAACATTCATTTAGAAATAAATCAAAGATATGGAAAATTGTACAATACATGCTAGACACCTAAATGTACCACTAATTTGTATGGTAAAATTTTTAAATGGTCATTAAACTATACTAAAATAATCCTTTTGAATATTGAACTTTTAAAAGTTACATAATATCTCATTCAACCCCTCAATTGTATTACAAAATGAATATCACATCTTTAATTATCATTAAAGAGAGAACATAACATGTTAAATTAATTAAAAAAAAGTATCTCATTTGAACTAAATTTCATTTTGATATTTTTTAATATTTCGTAGTAATGATTATAAAAATCAATTTCTAAATATGATGATTTATTTTTAAAATTATAAAAGTGTTTTTAAAAAATTACAACTTTATAGTTAAAAAATTATAACTTTATAGTTAGTTTTTAATTCATAAAATTATAATTATTTTTAAAAAAATGAATTTATTAATTCACATATAACTATTTTTTATTTAATTGTGATTCTATTTGAAAATTTATAATTTTTTTACATCTAACAATTTAAGTTATAAAAATGAAATAATTTTTTATTAAAAAATATGGTTCAATTTTTTAAATTTTCTTTAATAGTTTTCAATATAGTTTCAAAAATATATTTATAATTTCAAAAATAAATTTTGGAAAACCATATATTTAAAAATTATTAGTAAAAGTTTTTAGAATTGTTGCTTAAAATTATTGAAAATATCAAAATTAAATTTTAGACACAATTGATGAAGCAAATGATATATTTTTTTATTAAATTAATATCCACATTAGCCCTTAACGATAATTAAGTGTCAATATTTTTATTATCGAAATCTAAAATTTAATACTCATTTTATAATATTTTAAAAGTTAAATGACAAAAAAATTATTTTATCATAATTTAATAATTATTTATAAATTTTTATCGATATATATATTATTGTATAACGTACGTCGTAGACTATCTTAAATATATAATTTATTGGACAATACAAAACAACAGAGAAAGCAGCCGACCACAAAAGTGAAAAGATTAGCAACCAACGTGTCACTAATTAAGATGATCATGGGTGATAAATTCAAAAATAGTCTTTTTAGGGAACAACATAAATTTTATAGGGTAAACTATGTATTTATATCTAAACTATTAGTTTTAGTCTATTATAGTACTTAAACTTTCAATTTTTTTAAAACCATCCTAATATTTAGTTTTCATTTCATTTTAGTTCCTGCCATTAAAAATTTAACTTGTTTAGTACATAAACTATCAATTTTGGATCGTTTTAGTATCCAAACTTTCGATCTTTTCAAAAACTTAACGTTAAATTTTGAACGATATACTAAAATGAAACAAAAACCAAAGTTTTTAACGGTAGAGTACTAATATGAAACAAAAACTAAACTTTATGTATGGTTTTGAAAAAAATGAAAGTTAATGTACTAAAACAGATCAAAACTGAAAGTTTAGGTACTAAACTCACAATTTACCCAAACTTTTAATAGTTGGACACGAATAAAATTTCAAGGGGGGACATCATTAATAAAATAAGTATATAACTTAAAAAAATCGAATTTTAGAATGTATATATGCCCACTCTCAAGTAGTTGTGGATCAGCCACTAAAGACGATAATGGTTACAAGCACCCGAACAAAATACTTCTGACACCATGTTGACAAACGTCCGATGATCGGTGACAGATTTACGACTGGTAGAGAACCTACTAGAGAATGGGAAAACAAGAGAGTGAAGAAGTTAGAAGGTATGCTTGTACGGACATATTATGTGATCTAAAGAGGTCACTCAATGAGTCATGAATAAATGACAGCTAAGCATAATATTTTTATGAAAATCCTTTTTGTCAGGCCATTTCTGCGCATTATATATATTCCATATTTACTTTCATATTTTGTGTATGATTTTCAAGGTTCCATAACTTTATAATCCTGATTCTAGAGGCTGCTTATCTCTTTATTATTGTGAGCCTTCTCTTCCTGTGAGATGATAGGAAGTTAAGGACAGTCGGTTATTTGGTCCAGTTTCTACGACCGACATAGTAGGCCGAGTTATACGTTGTCTGCAGAGTGCAAACAGCTGTTGGTGGTCATGGTCCCTTGCAGAACAGGTAGCTCCATTACACTACTTGTTTCAAACAGTTGTTGATTGCCGAAACTGTCACGTTCCTTGAACAGTCCATTCAACATGCAAAACGACCCTCTACGAGCGTCATGTCCTTTAAAGAATGGATACTAATTGCTTTTGTGGTAGGGCACATTTAACTTCCGGGAGAAAAATAAAGCTGACCAAAAACGGAGTCAGAAGCTTTAAATGATGTCCCAAGGCAGATGAAATTTGTCATAGAAGCAACAAAGGAGAAAGGAGCCCCCCACCACATGGCTTGCAATATCCACAATCAGCTATATAATATACAACTTTATTATAGTTTCCATCTCCATTCAAACAACTTTGTGTGGAGATGAATGATTTAATGGTACGGGTAGCGCAGGTCGTTTCACTTGGTGGCCTACCAGTTTTTGGAGGTTTATGAGCTGATTTTCTGCAGGGGGGAAAAATACAAGTGCAAATGCTTTCATTTTGTTTTGGAGTCATTGTTAAAGTTGATGAGAAGAATTAGGGAGTAAAATAGCTGGAAATGGATCATCAATTCAACAGGATAAAATTTGGGGCAGGCTGTTATATTAAGGCAGCTAAGGACAATCAAGCTTGTCTTTGTTTGAGCACATATCAATGTGTAATGAATGTAAACAATGCATGATGGGTACTTTACTTTTGTCTATCCAATTAGGTTTCATCATACCTAAATTCCCAAAAAAAATAAACACCGTCATCTTTTGAAAGATGTCATTCATCTATTTTGGTTTTACTTCATATATGGAAGGATTAATACCAAAAAAAAGTACCCAACTTATATCCTAAATCTCGAATAGGTGTCTAAACTATTTTTGTCCAATCCAGGTGCTAACATTACAAACGTTAATCATTTAGGTGTCCAGGTCATCAATAACGTTAATTTATCCAGTTAAGTGACACGTGTCACAATCTGGTGATTTTAAAATTTATTTTTTTAAATATTATTATATTTATAAATAACCTAATATCTGCCAACATTACAAACGTTACTCATTTAGGTGTATAAGTCATCAACAACATTAATTTATCCAGTCAAGTGACACGTGTCATAATCTGATGTTTTTAAAATTTATTTTTTAAATATTATTATATTTATAAACAACCTAATTTCTCTTATATTATAAAAAAACCAAAATACCTAAAATCCCCAAATCCTATCTTTAACCCGTCGTCGTCCCCTTTTGACCATGACCACCGCCATCAACGTAGTCCATATCATCCTCCTAGTCATACGCTATCATAGTTGTTGTCAATTTTCTGTCAATATCACGTGGGATCACGATTTTCATCATAGGGTTCGCATGTATAAAACGTCGATTCATTGTTGATTGGTCGTTGATCGGTCATGATTTCATGGGGGTTTTGGTTGTCAGGGGATATGAGATCGGATGGAGCTTAGTTGACCGGCGTGGATTTAAGGGTTGAAATGAAAGTTTTCAAAATTTTGGGGTTATTTCAAAATGTTTATGCTTTTCTTTAAATATATATATAATTTTATTTTTTTATTTAAAATAAAATTTCTAAAATCATCTTATTGTGACAAGTGTCACTTAACGGTAAAATTAACATAGTTGACGGTCGAGACACCTAAATGATATCATTTGTAACTTAGATACCTGGATGGTTAAAAATAATTTAGACATTTATTCGAAATTTAGGATATAGTTCGGACACTTAATTTAGTATTAATACTATATAAAATAACATTTCATGGCGTGATTAAATAATTATAGTATATATTTGTATAATTATTTGAGGATATGAACAATAATTGCTATCATCAACCCAAAGTTGGAATTTTTATTTTTTATATTTTATTAGTTATTACTCACTTAACCTATGACATAAGTGATATATCAATTTGATGGTAAACATTGCAATCAAATTAAAGTTAAGATTTTTAGGGAGAAATGGGATATAAAAAAGACAAAGGCCTTAACTTTATTCTTAAATCTATGTTTTCATCTAAATCATGATTAATTTTAATTAGTCTTCTTTTCCTTCAAGACCCAACAAATTTTCCATCAAATAGGGTCCATCTGGTTTACCCTTTTGCTTTATTTTCCCCTCTAATTTCCCTATTTGTTTTCCAGTTTTGTTTCTTTAGTTTTTTTCTTGCAGCTTTGCTGAGAGAGGGAAAAAGGAAAGAGAAAGAGCTGAACTTGAAGCTATTATGTTTGATGCTTAAAGATTTAATATTTGGCTATTTTCCACTGAAGATTTTTCATCACTCGAATGTCTATCAAGATCCGTGCTTGTTTTGTTTCACCAGCTTAAAACTCATTTCAACAAAAGAGGTATGGTTTCAGTGATGAAGTGAAATGGCTCTTCTCTATGTTTTAAATGCTTTGCTGGTTTTGATTACATAAACCGACGGATGTTGTTCTGGAATTGGATTTCAAAGAGAAATTGGGAAATTCCCCTGCTTTAATGTTTATCTTCTTGTATATAAAAAAACCTTTTTTACTTTGTTTTGTGAATTTGCATAGTACCCTTTTTATTTGATGCTCGCAAACTGCAAATTTTGGATCCTACTGGTGGCTATTTGAGACATGGTTTTTGATGGTGTTAAACTTCAAACACTTATCAAGCTTTCTTCAGTTTCTAAATGAAGAGTGAATAAACTTTTCATTATTGGAGTTCAAGAGTTGTCTATCTATGTCTCCTTCACTCCCATAATATAAGCAACGGTGGTGTGTTTCAGACATTTAGACTTAACAAAGCTTTTAAACTATGAAATCATTTTCATTTTAGCTTTCTTTTTCCTTCCATCTTTGCTCTCCAAGATCACAATTGCTATTTGTGTTTGTTTTTGATGAAGGAAATTAGTCAAAAGCTTCTTTCACATGCCAAACTAATATATTAATTGTGGAGGAGGACTTATAATTTGTTGGAAAGTTAGCTTTTCTATTTAGGAAAAAAAGTCAACATGGAGAATGCCATGAATGTGCAAATAATATATTTTCTGCAACAATGAATGGATGCTTGTTATACTCATAGGCATTAGTCAAAAGCTTCCCCCTTTTGTTTTAATACTTGAAGCCTTGTACTTGTGAAAAGATCATGCCTGAGCAGTTTTCATACTACTTTGAATTGTATATATGTATGTATTTTAAATTCCGTGTGCTTCATTGAAATACAGGTCAAATGGACACAACCTCGGTGAGATGTCTTATCAACAGTATTGCTCGATTCATTCATCTTGTATCATGCCGGGCAATAAACGTTGTTCCTATCGAAAAGGAATACAGGAATATGGCTGTGGTGTTAAAACTTCTAAAACCGATGCTTGATGATGTTGTTGATTGTGAGATACTTTCGGATGAACACCTGTGTAAAGAGTGTGAAGAGCTAGACATGCTTGTTAATGAGGCTCGAGAATTCATGGAGAACTGGTCTCCTAAGATGAGCAAAATCCACATGGTAAGTTTAATCCTAATCTTTACTGTTAGGAAATCATACCTAAAAGAAAAAGAATAAAATAAAAGTAGTGCTCGAAATGAGGATGTGTTTCCTGTTGATTTTTCCAGCTGCTTTATAGTACGAAACCTTTTATAGGAAGAATGTTTGGCTGCTTTAATGCCAGGAAATATGAGTACCTTAACTTTGATATCCGTGAGGTTCTGCGAAATTTCTGTTAATTAGTAGGTTGTTATAGTTTGTAGAGAAAACTTGAATGATCGGTTGCAAATATAACCCATTTTATTACAGAGTGCAAGAAAATCTATTGCTTGGAAATGTAACATGTAAGGTTGGTGCCATGCCATTTAGATATTAAAATGCCATACTTTTTAGAAGAACAAGAACACTTGAGTTATAAAATGGCAAAGGTAATCCAGTTTATTATAAATTGCTATTTTCCTCGTCTTCTTTATGTGCAATCAAATGTAGATATAGTAAAATGAATAGAAAAGGTGCCGGAGGAATTCCTCTATCGTGTCCTAGTCGCCCAAAAGAAAAGAATCTTGAATATTTGATTTGAACATGTATTATGCATGCCTTTCCCTATTGAATAAAAGAAACAGTATTTTCAGGCTTCTACTACTATTCTATTTTAACCACTTATTTTTGTTTTAAAAACGTGCACAGGTTCTCCAGAGTGAGCCTTTTCTGATAAAAATGCAAAGCTCTACACTAGAGATATGTCACATATTATATAAATCATTGCAGTCATCACCATCGACTCCATGTATAACCGGTGTTCAGGTAGAAAAAATCTAACGCTGTTGCTTAAATAGTATATTCAGATGACAAAAGTGCTATCCTTGCCCTTTTAGAAATTGTTAAGGCAGCTGGATGTGATCTGCTATCACTTTCTCAGTCTGAGTTGGCTTTGAGTAGCGAGACTAATTTGATGTTCAACTGTTTCAGCACTGTATTCGGGAAATTAAATGTCTGAAGCAGGAGAGACTATCTGACAATATAGGAGAGGCTTTGAGAAGTCTAGAAGATGGTGCTATTCATGGCTCTGATCATCTGGTGAAAGTTATCAAGTCACTGAACTTGACTTCAAACCAGGAACTGTTGAAAGAAACCGTGGCTGTGGAAAAAGAGAGAATGAATGCGCAAGTCAGCAACACGAAAGGGAAATTAGATCAAATCAATCAGATTGTGGATCTCATCTCTTCTATACGTGATTACATGCTTAACATCGAGCACTTTGAACCCACAAGTGGCATTTCAATACCTCCACATTTCCTTTGCCCCCTTTCTTTGGAGCTTATGACGGATCCTGTTATTGTGGCTTCCGGGCAAACGTATGACAGGACCTCCATCCAAAAATGGCTTGATAGTGGACTCAGCATTTGCCCAATGACCCGTCAAACGCTCAAACATAGAGATCTCATTCCCAACCACACGGTTAAAAATATGGTAGCAAATTGGTGCGATGAAAAGAGCTTGCAACTCTCCAATAACTCTGGGCATGCTAAACTTGTCCCAATCTCTTCTCCTTCAAATCATATATCCTCTCAAGATTTAACCCATACTGATAGTTTCCATTGCTTTGCAAATCGTATTAGTTCCACAACAAGGTCATCTCTTGAGGTCGGGAATGGTTTAGAGAAGCTGAAGATCGACATGTCATCTAGATTTAGTGGAGAGTGCAATAGATGTCAAAGCAGGGAGATTGAGAAGTATGACCAGTCCTCTGATCATTCATATATTCACAGCAGAACTGAATCAGCAGCAAGTGAAGCTTCCACTAGTGATTATGCACCTCCTGCTTCAAATGACTTGCCCAGAAGGTCAAAGGAACATGAAATGAATGAGGTAGCTGAAATTTCATCCGAGTGCCTTGGCACTTTTCCTTCAGTGAAAGAATCTGGATTTTCTTCCTGGACAACAGGAAAGCAATTGCAGGTCTCTGGAACAAAAGCAGAAGAGGCAGTTAATGGAAACCGTGATTATAACAAAGCATACTCCATTACTTTTTCTGGGTCAGGATGTGATGATTTAACTACAAGTTCCCATGTGATGGAAATAGTAGACAACCTTAAAAGCCCATCAAATGAAGTCCAAACTGTAGCTGCTGCAGAGTTGCGCTTTCTTGCAAAGAACAACATGGACAACCGTATAATTATCGGTCGCTGTGGTGCTATTGCACCGTTACTGTCTCTATTATATTCGGAAGTGAAGCTAACCCAAGAGCATGCTGTTACAGCCCTTTTAAATCTCTCAATTAATGAAGATAATAAGTCTATGATTGCAAAATCAGGAGCAATAGAGCCACTAGTTCATGTTCTCAAGTCAGGAAATGATGGAGCCAAAGAAAATTCTGCGGCAGCTTTGTTCAGTCTTTCTGTCTTGGAAGACTATAAGGCAAAGATTGGACGCTGCGGTGCTATCAAAGCGTTGGTGAATCTTCTGGTTTCAGGAACATTGAGAGGGAAAAAAGATGCTGCTACTGCTTTGTTTAACTTATCAATCTTTCATGAAAATAAGGCTCGTATGGTTCAAGCAGGTGCAGTAAAATACCTTGTCCGGTTAATGGATCCTGATAGTGGGATGGTTGACAAGGTAGTTGCTCTTCTCTCGAACTTGTCAACAATAGGGGAAGGGCGTGTAGCAATTGTTCGAGAAGGTGGTATCCCATTACTAGTTGAAATTGTTGAATCAGGATCGCGGAGGGGTAAGGAAAATGCTGCCTTTGTATTGGTGCAACTATGCCTTAATAGCCACAAGTTCTGCATGCTGGTTTTGCAAGAAGGGGCTGTGCCACCACTCGTCGCATTGTCCCAGTCTGGCACGCCAAGAGCAAAGGAAAAGGTATGCAGCTCAGTTTTTCTCCTCTTCTGTTATGGTGATGCAGTCCTTGCATTCTCCTCTATCACATCTTAATAAGCAATATTGCGATTATATTCCTTCTGTTTGTCTTCACCTGTACAATTGCGATAATATTGCTTGTGTGATGAACTCTATCGAGGGTTCTACCACTTTTCCATTTATTTATTGGAAATTGACCTTGCTTTTGTGCTTCTAATTGTGACATATTAGAAGGGTATGAAAGATGTGTTACTTTTCCGAAATCCGTTGCGGAAAGTAGTGAGTGACATCACATCAGAAAGGCATAACATTTCTTGTAATGCTCATTAAATCTTAGTTAGAATTGATGTTTGCTCATTCATTACATGTTTGATCACATATTAATCTGAAGAGAAAAAAAAGTCTGCATGCACGTGCGAAAATACTTGATATTTTTTCCCTGTTGCAGGCTCAACAGCTTCTCAGTCACTTCCGGAATCAGAGAGAAGGTGCCACTGGGAAGGGCAAGACATGAAAGCCGACTATTTTCTGTTATATTTTTCCTTTCTGATTTTTTGATATCCTACTCCACGTAAGTTGGTCTCCCTCAATTGGTCCTTTTGGAGTTCTCGTTTCATAAATTATTTAATCCTCCAGCTATATGCGTTAGTGTTATGAAATCTATTCTTTTTTTTTTTTTAATACCATTTTTAAATGTGGTTAGAGGGTGAGGAAACAGGGTATTGTTGTTTCTATGAGGGTTGTGATTTGTCTATAATTTGCTGCGATATTTTCCTTAGAAAAACTTGGTTTGCCATAGCATCCAGAGTAGCTTTCCATTCGGTTCTAGTTGTTTTAGTGACAGATTTGGCCTTGGATTTGTAGATATATTTGTACATATTCTATAGACTTGTAATCTGTTGTAGGATCTTGTTGAAAGATATTTATTGCTATTTGTTTTCAATTGTTCCATTCTCTGTTCTCGTGTTCTTAATCTTGTACCGTAATGGACACTAGATTTTCGAATTGTTTCATGGTTTACTGACCTGTTATACACTTTCCCGACGAAGGAAAGCAAATTGTTGACCCTAAACACACTGTTCAGCCCAGATTGATTTCCATTCGCTCCCCTCTTTTACATTATCTGGGTGAATTTCATTGCTAGTTAAAACCCGAGCAAGGCGAGGTGATAGTAGACAAGCTAAACGATATTCGTAGAGCTTCATCCCCGTTGATGATACGCGGCAATAGGCGGTACTCATACGGTAATACGTTCAAGTGTTTTTTCTATTGTTGTTGCCTGAAACTTGCAGCCTGGTCCTACTCCTACTGGTATGAATTACTGTTTAGAAAAAGCATCCAAGGCTGGCTCTGTTTCACTCATACTATATACAACAGCTTGCCATGATCAGACTCTTTCAAGTCCTTGTTATACTGTTCCCTGTATTGACCATTCATCCTCTTCTTCACTCTGGTCCTCCATGACAGATACAAAGTCGTGTCAAACGGTTGAAAATCCGAGATTCAAGCCCTACATGTTTATATACGTCCAGAGTTTAATTCGATCGGTCCGTGCATATTTTTATCTGCAAAAAAGGGTTTCCTAGAATAGAGAAGAACATAAGATTATGTTTCATTGAATCTGTCCCCAAAATTAAATTGACAAAGAGGGAGCATTGGTCACCTCAAGTAGAGGTGTACAAAAAATTCGAATATCCGATTTTGCCTAAAAAATATCCGAAACCGGATTTTGAAAAAACCGGTTTTTTTAAACCGGATCGGATATTTAAAAACCGGATAGTATAACCGGTTTGGAAAAAAATTGAACGACTGGTTTTTTTACCGGATTAAAAATCGGTTTTTTTCAAACCGGATAAAAAACTGGTTTTTTATCCGAAAAAAATCCGGTTTTTTAAAAAAATTGGATTTTTATCCGAAAAAATCAGGTTTTTTTTAAAAAAACCGGTTTTTTTGCAAACCGAAACCGGTTACACCATCCGGCCCTCCAAACCGATTAAAATCCGATCCGGTTTTTTTAAAATCCGGTTTTTGGGTTGGGGGAAAAAACCGGATCGATTTTTATCCGATCCGGATTGGATTGAAATCCGGCTTCTGTGCATCTCTAACCTCAAGTAGGCGGATACTGCTTTTTAAAGTCACGATCACGATCAAACCTTAGAAACGTTGGAGAAGTGACTAAAATGTAAATAGTCATCAATTGTCAATCACAAGTGGAACAATGGAGATGTAATTGGTGTACAAAAGAAGGGTACAAATGGTTAGGATTGAGAATTGCTTGGGTTGAAAGGAAGGTACCCGAGTTACTGGTCAAGAAATGTTATTGATCATTGAACAAGACTATCGATGAGATTCGAATTTCTCAAAGTTACTTTTATCACCTTTAGAAATGCACAGAGGGTCCAAAAATGGAAGGGCAGTTTTGAGCCGATCAAAATCTTGGTCCCTTTCATCAATTTTCGACAATGACTTGCTAACAATCTCGTGCACTGAATATTACTGTTTTTATCCCTTACTAGCGGTGTTGAAAAATACTCGACACATTGACCCTTTGACCCGGTATAAAATTATATGATATTTTAGAGGAAAATATCCGATTTTACGGGTCGGGTATTCGACCCGTTATTTTTACGGGTTGAGACCGGGTCACAAAATTACTCATAACCGGGTATCCATCGACCCGGTTTCCCTTTTTTTTTATTACTATTTTTATTTTAAATTAAAATTTTCATTTCTAATTTCAAAATTATTTTACCCTAACATTCTAAATCTATATTTTTATATTCAGCTCAACGTTATATATATATATATTTTTTTGAGTAAACTACTCAAGAAGTCACCGAACTATAAGATCAATTTTATTTTAGAACATTAATTAAAAAGTTAAATATAAAGTTTTTGTAACAAATAATTAATTTCATAATAATTTTATAATAATCATCCCTGTTTTTATTTGTTTGATATGCTCTTATTTCAGTCACTTTGGAGAAGTTGTGGGGTTTTGATGTTGGATGTGCAATTAATTGAAGAATTCATACATGCATGCATGCATGCATGCATGCATGAACGAACTTGAAAACATCCCTAACTTCCATGTGTTGTGTTGGTGGGTTTTATATCATTTGTCTTTGGGTCAAATTTACTCCTCAGGCCCAACTAATTCCCCGGTGAATATATATATGAGTTAATTCATATATTTTTTTTATATTTTTAAATAGAATTATGAAAGAAATAATCATAAATTTCGAACTAATAAAAGAATTGATTAGTAAACAAAATTGAAAGTAGGTCAAATATCAATTCAATAATTACGAGAGGCTTCCCTTCTTCACTAATCCTCCAGTGTTGTTTTTTAAATTATTTCTCTTTGCTTGTGTTGTTTTCGTATAAACAGTAGAAATCTGGGAAACAAAAAGTGGAGTTATCATGTAGCTATAGCTGAGAGAATTATAATAACAAAAGAAAGCTTTCAGTTCCCTCACTCGTCTTGCAACAACAGTTTCAACTTTTGATTTCATGAGCTCTATAATAGGCTGTCCTATGCAACTGTTGTCATCGTCAAAACACTAGTTCAAGATCCAAAGCCAAAAAAGAAGACATCCCGTCACCACCACCGAAGGAACTCTTCCTTGTTTGCCTTTTAAAACATTCGGAAACTGTTTGCTGTGATTGTCTCCATGGATTCGATTCGAGAAATGGATAGCTTCAGCTCCGAAAACGGCGCCACCAGCATTGTGAACGTTAGCCATAACAGTGCCACTTCGTCTTCTTCTCCGACCTCAAGCCGCTACGAGAACCAAAAGCGCCGTGACTGGAACACTTTCGGGCAGTACCTGAGGAATCATCGCCCCCCGCTTTGCTTGTCAAGGTGCAGTGGGGCTCACGTCCTCGAATTCCTTCGCTACCTTGACCAATTCGGCAAGACCAAAGTCCACAGCCCTATCTGTCCTTTCTATGGCCACCCGAACCCGCCGGCACCTTGCCCCTGCCCGCTCCGTCAAGCCTGGGGCAGCCTCGACGCTCTCATTGGCCGTCTCCGTGCCGCCTTCGAAGAAAACGGAGGAAAACCCGAAGCAAACCCGTTCGGGGCACGAGCCGTGAGGCTTTATCTCCGTGAGGTTCGTGATTTGCAGTCGAAAGCGAGAGGGATTAGCTATGAGAAGAAGAAGCGTAAACGACCACCACCTCAACCAATCTCATCCCTTCCACTGCCACTACAACTGCCACCACCGCCACCAGGTGCAACTTAAAAAAGATCAGCAAAAAATCCCATCTCTTGTTCTATGCGGGGTAGTTCAGTTTATCTTTAATTTTGCCATATAAGTATATTTCTCGGGCAGATCTTTTCCCACTTTCCTATGCTCTCTCAGTTTGCTTTTTAATTTTCCCATCTGTTGGTCTACTTTTGATGCTAACAGTGTTAGTATTCCTCGGTAGTACTTGAAAAAAGTCATTGCACTAGCAGTTTGTTGCCTAATCAAGTTGAACCTAATTTGCTCGATCATGGCTTTTCTCTCATGTATTTTGCCCAAAAAATATAAATTTGCACTTCATACCCCTTTATTTCCTTGGGTATTTTTCCTTTATCTGCCTGTTCAGATTTGTCAACCACTATACTTGTTTAGTGTTTTTTGTTGCAGACGATGGCCGGTGTTTTTCACCTCTGACTTCGCTCCTGTTTCTCTCCCTTTTATTACTTGTCTTGTCACTTTAATTTCACTTCTTTTACTGCCTAGAATTGATTGGTGTTTATATATAAACGTCAAACTATTTGAAAGATTGATCTTAGCATTGTTTTGCTCACTGATTGTGAAAGTGAAAGTGCGTTAGTGGCCTGAAAATGGTGGACTAGACGATTGCAGTTGCTTGTACATGTGCTTATCCGTCGGGCGCTAGCTAGTCCTTGGTGCTGTCATTTCAGTGTAGGAATGTATGGCAGACAATGTATATGGTTCATAGATAGGTTATATTATTATTAACATATAATTTCATTAGTAAATGAGCTGATATTTCAACCATTTAAGTATGTGACACCTTAATAGTTACTCCTATTCTAGCGTTGTGGAGTTTCATCTTCCACTTTCTTTATTTGTCAGGAGGAAATCACACAGTTAAATTTAGTAAAGCTCACATTTAAAAGGTCATTCCAGATACTAAATTAGGTGGCTTGCATGATCTGCAAAGTGTTTTTATGTATATAAGTGGAAGTACATGGTTTCAAATTATGGGTGAAAGATTAGTCTTTCTTTTGCTTTCATCCTTGTAATTTTATAAGTTTAAGTTCGTCCCCTTAAAAATTTATAAGTTTAAATTCATCACATAACATAAAATTATGCATCCGTCCATGATTGTTATCATCCTTCTCCCTACTTTTCACTTATATATATATATATATATATTATATATATATATATATTAATGGTGATTAAGATGACGAGATTGGAAAATGTTTACTTATATGTGTATGTATTTTTGTGAAGCCAATCAGTTGATTGAAATTAAATGTCAAACTACAAAATGACTAATTGATTACCACAATAGAATATAGGCATTTTCGCGCATATCTACTCCAAGAACCCTTTGATATATTATGTAATTGATCCCAATATGTTTTAAATTATACAAATAGGGGTCCCTTTGTGAGGGAAAAAAGAAAGAAAGGTTATGTACAAGGCATTACCTTTCTGATCTCACTATATATGCACACCTAAGATTATGTTGGGAAGATAAGTTATTTAATGCTGAAAGTGTGGTCAATAAAATAGAAAAAAGGGGGCCTAAACTGAATGAGTAGTCACAATTAACCTTTTTTTTGTTATTTCCCGTAACTTTAGGGATGAGACATAAATTTCATATGAAGGATCTCAAATATAATGTTATAATTATGTTTGTTTTATTGTCTTCAAAAATTGTTTTATAATTTTTTTATACTAATGATATCATTGTCAAGTTTGAATTTGAACTTTGGTTGATTGTTAATTAGTATTCCCAGACTTAAGCATAGCAAGCTCTACTCCATAATTCTCTGCAGTTGCATTGAAACTTTATATTATATTATATATATTGATTTTCATGGTTTAGTTTTTAAAAAAATATGAGATTATATTGGAAATAGAACAAATGGAGAGGCGTAAGAGGAGTTTTGTCATGTAAAAACAGTACAAAAATGGAGGCAATAGAAGCCAAAGGTTGATGATAGTAAGCCCAAAATTTACCTTCCCCATAAGCCAATATGTGATCAATACTTATGCATGTAATTTCTCTGAACCCCACCTTCTCTGCTAAGCTAAGGCCGACCCCTCCATGCACATTTCTCAGATCCCTTCACGTTCCTCCTATTCCAAATGGTACAAATTTGAACTAACCGAACATCAATACATACGAATACTACATACACTACATATGTAAAATATATACATTACATAAACAATACATACGTGCATACAGATATATACACTACGATTGTAAAATATTTAGGTAGACAAGTACGAGAATCCTGCATCCAGCGGTGAATGGGATACGCATCCGGATTTTGACGAAAATAACAATACACGAGATTGGACCCACCATCCACGTGCACACCTGTCACCCATGTCGTCTCCTTTACAGTCCAATATTATATTTAAATAAAACAATTACATCTGCTACATACTCGTATTGACGCAGTGCATGGGGGCCTCCCTTGAGAGTGTAAAGCAACGGTAATCAACTGGCATTGTTTATTGTTCTCGTCTTGGTCGTTTCTTTTCGGTGATGGAGCTTTCAGGTAGCTTTTTAGAGACATGGCTTCCAGTACTCTCTCTCTCTCTCACTGATCTCAGTGCTTACAGCTAAATCAAGGAGCTACCCTATCTTTCGTGGTACGGTCTTGCTTTGTTGGATTAAACAAGATTCAAAGTGTAAGTTTGAACGAAAACGCTACAGCTTCAGCATCGAAGGCCTTGGCCATGGGAGTTGTCAAGCAGCTGAAACATCAGTAGGTAGGGGTCTATACATTCACTTTGGCATTTGCATAACGGTAGCAGTTAGCAGACAAATTTAACTGTTTCTGCTACATCTCCACCACTCCATCAGTATTGCAGCTGCTGCTGTACAACGTACATCCTACTGCTTTGGCCTATACATATTAGTATGATTCTACCTATGAAACCCTCAACTGCCTTTATGAGGTTAAACCTTTGAGATTTGAGGAAAAAAAGATTGATTGATTGATCGTCGGCATGGAATCTGTTTTTTCGGGATTTGACCCTACACCTTTCAAACAACCAACAGTGGTGACAGAAAAATCCAACCCTATCCCATGTTACTTACGAGTGTTTCTGCAGTAAAACGTATCGATATGTGGGTGCATGGAAGATGGCACTTAGTAGTAGGTAAAAGGGCACTGCTGCAAACTAGAGTGGTCTAGGAAAATAGTTGCTTTTTGGTGAAATTGTTGCGAGTAAACAGTGAGCTAGTGGTGAGAGTGAGGACCACCGGCGGTAGCTAATATGATTGGTACATGAAATGAAAATGTGCGAGTCAAGTTTGGCTGAATTTCAAACTTTGTGGTCAACACTGGTCTCCATGCTTGCTGGTTACTATTACAGTACTATTCTTATGTAATCGACTCTTAATTTGACCTACTTTTATAAATGGTTTAAATAATTTCAGGTTTCGATCATATAATATACGATAAAAGATGCGGTCGATACCGTAAAATATTGAATTTTTTTGTGATACGAGCCCAATTCATTGGGCCACTATTGGTCTATCAGAGTAATATGAAATAGCCCTTCAGGATTACAACGAAAACCTCTTATGAGGCGTCTGGATGAAATGCATAACAAATCTAAAGGCTTTTTTATTTAAAAAAACCCCTCAAAAATTCATTTATTGGAAAAGTAATCCATAAACAGAATTAATTGAGAAAATACCTCTCAAACTACTCACGGACTACCTCGTGTTATACAAAATATGTTTAATAAATTCCACGTTTTATTGAGTGCGAGATTCATCAACTTTTCAAATACACTCATTTATTTTTTGGATAAGTGTAACAATAAAAACATGAAATTCATTTTTCGTAGAACGTAAGATTTGACCTCACTTTTCATAGAACGTGAGGTATTCCTACATAGGCAGTTTAGGGAGTCTTTTCAAGTTAATGTTTTTTTGAGAATATTTTTCTAATAAATAAAATTTTAAGGTTTTTTTTAAAATTAATAACGCCCAAGCTAAACGTAATGGGCCGAAACTGCTCAAGCCCTGTGATCTAAGTCTTGCCTAGGAAATATATCATTAAGTTGTTAATATCTAAGTTCGAGTATTATAAATTCATTGATACCTCAGTAGTAAAAAAAATTGTTCTTCTTATAAATATCAAATTCGATTACTTACATCTATAGGTTGTGTATTGTTAATAACTAAGAAATATACTGAATATATATTATTTTATACTCACCCTAAACTATTCATGATCAATACTAATAATAATAAGTTTAAGTCTCATCCATAATAATTTTAATTTATATTTACTTGATTATTGAAATAATCAAATATTTATTTAAAGATAACTCTCGATCATTTGACATTAACGCTCATATATTTAACATTCTTGGTGCTCGAACCCGAAACCTCAATAAACAACAACAATTATATTATTCGACATAAAGTCATCCAAGTTAAAACAACTCTAGAAACCCACCAACATAATCATCACTTGAAAGACGTACCAAGACTAATTCAATTATCCAACATCGAAAGGAAAGAAAAGAAAATACATAATTGCATTATTGTTGATATTATATTATATTTACGTAATTAATAGTAATATATGATATTGTAATGTACGTTTAGTTGAATTTGTTTAAAGTTTTAATAAAAGAATATATATAAAAATTATACAATACTCAATAAGACAGTATAAAAAATAAAATCAAAGAAAGCAATTTTGTGTAAAATGACCAGTGAAGAATTTATATATGCTTTATATAAATGATTTTTTACAATGCCACTGATGTATGCAAAAAAAAAAAACATAAACCCTAAACTAAAAAAATAAATCAAAGAAAGCAATTTTGGTAAAAGACAGTGAAGAATTTATATATGCTTTATATAAATGATTTTTTACAATGCCACTGATGTATGCAAAAAAAAAAAACATAAACCCTAAACTAAAAATCAACCAACAATCTTCTTGCATCGCTTCGAATCGTCAAAGGCATGCAAACTACACCAAACCAACGTCACAAATCACCTAATAAATGGCAAATTCCTTGTTTATTTTCCTCTTTGTACTCAATAAACTTCACAAGAAAATCATATTATTATCGATCCCGAATCTCATGTCGTCCGCGTTGGAAGCCACACCATGAAGAAACTCATGAGGATCATGATGATGAACACCCAAGCTGTTTTCATCCATGTTCATATCCCACAAGAACTTGTAATCATCATCGAAATTCGAGCTGATTTCATTGATGCATCGATTATTGTTGTTGATGTCGTTGTCGCAGTTGTTTTTTTCGTGATGGGAGTTATGTTGAAGCAGGTTCAGCAAGCTTTGGCCATGGTCTTGATGGGGTGGTTTGGTGGGTAAATACCCACAACAAGCCATAGTTGTATGGTCGGTTAAATAAGGGGCATGAACTGAGGGCTCCAACATCATTTGGGAGCTCAGCCTGGTGCTGTTCTCTCCTTCTTTGCTCTTGTGGAACACTCTACATAGAACCCAGTCCTCCTGTCATATTAAAAATAAAAATCGAATAAGTCAGAGATAAATCGAGAAAGGTGTCGAGTGCAATCGCATCCATGGAATTTAATAATTTCATATCATTAAATTTTTAATATATTTTTCTAAATTTACGAGCTGTAAATTTTAATGCGTGTAATTCATCTTCTAAACTTAGTGACACATATACGTATCAATATTCCCTTCCAATTTGAGTCGATGATAAGCCCCAGTCATCCCTCTCTTTAATAATAATGATAATTAAGCACTTGATTACGATAACACATGAAAATGGAACGAGTAATAAGTGGACAACTTGCATAGATTATTCCCACTATGCTTTTTCCTTAAGTTTCCTTAGAGGAAACACCATTATTTCTATTTCTCAAATTCATACACATTGGCTGCAATATGTCAACCTCACTATACCCTAAATTTCAATCTATCACTTCCAAAAGTCATTTTCAAACAATATATATGAACAGACATGTCATATGAGTACATAGTTGAAAAGAAAGAGAGTAGAAAATTTGACCTTGGGGGGCATATGTGGGGACTCAAGCCGAAACTCATGCATGATCCAATCCGTTTTAATTCCGTTCGGAGCTCGGTTCCGGTAAAACACCAAAGTTTTTCTCATCCCTACAATCTCTTGAGTTCTTGAGTCGACCACCGTTCTATCCTTCCCCGTCGCTTTCCAGTAACCGGATGTGGTTGCCCGGTTCGTACGGAATCCGATCGCGTACTTTCGGTCTCGAAAATTAAAGAAGTACCACTCGGTTGCGTTCAACTTTGCCGCCTCTTTAGTTTCATTTCATGTCGCCATGCACACACACAAATATAGAGTTAATTTAATTTTCTTTTCATATCCAGCATCAAAATATAAAAAGAGACCTACCAGGAAGCTGCCATGGCTCGCATGTATGCAAATCAATCTCCAACAAAGTACCCTTCAACACATCCTCGTTGGTTATCTTCTTGTAGAGATAATGGCAGACCAATTCCTCATCGCTGGGATAGAACCTAAACCCAGGAGGCAGTGTTGCCCCAATGTCCCTCAGCCCCATATTTACGTTGCTAAGAATAAAAAAAAAAAGGTGGTAGGTTTCTTTGAGATCTTTGCTATGAAGAGATATGATGAGGAAATTATTGAATAAATTTAGGGTAAGAGGCGGAATCGAAATGAACTAAAAGAAATCATATATATATATATATATATATAACTAGTTTATGATCATGACAAATCAATTCGAATAATCAATTAATAAATTAATTTAAAAATATGATTTGTTTGTATCAATCCCCTTAAAAGAAAATAAATGATTAATCAAATAAAGTACTATTATTCATGGTCATTATCATTTGATTTGAGAACAATTCGAATAATAATTCTATGTTTCGTAATTAATTAGAACCAGACGAAAGCGATTGATTTCATTGGCTATGATAATAACAATAATGGATAAAAACTAACGACAAATGATAAATTAATTAATTAAATAAATATTTCTTTTGTAATTTGATAATAATAATGTTTTTAACATATAAATTTTAGCATAATATAATATCCAAATTCTTCATTGTTTATACACAAAAATATTAAGTATTTAAATATATTTAATTTTATAATTTTATATAATATATCAATGGGGCCATTTCATCCTACAACTATAGAAAGGGCTAAGAGAACCTTATGTCCCCGACCACGTGAACCAACAGATTGCTTTTAGCAATAACGAAGACAACTCAAGTAAATAAATAAATAAATAAATAAATATATAAATAAATAAAATTAATAGCTGGAATAATATTAATAAAATAAAATGAAAATGAAAATGAAAATTGCTATTATTAGCAACCAATAATCGTCGACTTCCCCTCCTATGATCTGTTCAATTCTAGATCACATGAAGAAATTAATTAGTTGGTCTGATGACTTTGGTCTGGGCCCCACTAATTCGACCCATATCGCACCCTTCTTTTATAAGTAATTAAGAATTACTTATTTTATGTGAAACATTTTTTGAATTTTTTTAACAGAAATTGCCAATCTTATTACATGTAAAGGACATGTGAAACACCCAGAAGAAGTTCAACAGACTAACAAACAAAAGCAAAACAAATGACGAGCAAAAACAAAACCAAAAGCAAAACTAAAACCCAATAACTAAAGGAAAAAATGATTGACACTTCAAATCATTGGTGAAGAAGTAGAAAAAAAATGTGATACGCTCAGCTGCAAGTAACCAAATAAAAAACTTGAGCCTTCAAGCACCTGACCCAGCCACGAGAGTCTGTCGCTAAGGGGATCTAGCCAACGACGGTCCTCCGATGCATTAACTTCGACATAGCTTAGAGCTTCCTCCACCCAGAATAGGCTTATCCTTCACAACGATGTCTTTGTTGCCAATGCATGCACCACCGCATTCCCACTGCGATGTGTGAAACTGAAAGAGCACGAGCGAAGGCAAGTTGGATGGCCCTTTATCTCATCCACGATAGCACTAATTTACGAGAGATCAGGCTCCGGTGATCGCAATTTGTCAATGAGCGATTTAGAATCACCTTCGACTATGATGTCCGCAAAACCCAAATCAACAGCAAACAAGACCGTGTGGAGAGAAACAATGGCTTCTGCCAAAAAACAGAGGTAATTCCTTGCACCCACCTTCTGCTCTCTCCTAAAATAAACCCACAATAATCTCTAATAACAGTTGATGTCTATGCATGTTGTTGGCTCTATATAAACCAAGCATCGAAATTAACTTTGACTACTGGAACTGTTGGAGCTTTCCATTGGACCAGGTGGGTTGTTGCAGACCACAAACAATTCTATTTGCATTCTCAAAATCATTGCATTGGGTCTTAACAAGGGCAAGCACATCCTCCTTCCTAAGTCTCTTGCCTTATAATACTGTAAATTTCTCGCATACCATAAAGCCCAAATGGCTACAAGAATCTCAACATGCTTATTGACTAAATATTTCAAAAATAAACAATCCAACCAGGCTATAAAATCATATGTTAAATTGAAATCAGACTACGAATACTTTAAATCAGTCCATGCTAATTGCGCTAGAACACAATCACGTACGATATGCAGTCCATTCTCGGCATATGTATTGCATTGCGGACAAATGGGATTATTAACAACTTGTTTTTCGTACAAACATTGTAAGGATGAGATGTAGTTAAGAACGAATCATCATACCTGTAATTTGATCTTCTTTTGACAAGAACTAGCCCAAATGTGTTTAAACACACCTTTCGCTGTCAATGATACACTCCCCTCCTCCAATAACAACCTATACCCACTACGAACACTAAAAATCCCTGATTTCTCTCCACCCCAAATTATTTTATCGTATTGACTATAAACAGAGAGTGGAATGTTCAGTATTAGCTCCGTTTCCGCATCGTTGAAAATTTCTCTAATAAGTTACTCATTTTATTTCAAACTGTTATCATTAATTAAATCCAAAACATTTTCTACTCCATCGTCACTTGATGATTCAAAAAATCTCAGTTGACTCAAAGGGAGCAAAAAATCTTCACAGATAGAGATCGTCATCCTCGATCCCACCTTCCAACGTAAGCCTTTCTCAAGCGACCCCCTTGCGCTCCAGATACTCCTCAAAATGTATGAAGGAGCCGAGCCAAGGTGAGAGGATAAAAAATAACCTACCGGGAAATATTTTACCTTCAATAGTCTTGCAACCAGCAGTGATGGATTTTGAAACAACCACCAACCTTTTTTTGCAAGTAGGGCGATATTAAATTTTGATAGATCTCGAAACCAAAATCCGTCATTCTCCTTAAGTTGACATAAAGCTTTCCATTGATACCAATGTATTCTGTTTTTTCCAACGATTTTTTGCCACTAGAACCAAGCCATGATTCATTCCAGCTCCATACACAAACCTTTCGGCAATAAGAAACATGACATGGCATATAAAGGGTGTAACATCCTCAATACCGGGTTAGTGACTAGATTAAAAATTTTCAGAAATTGGTGATTAAAGTAGGATAAATGAATAGTTCAATGACTTATTTGAAATATATGCTGAAGGCTGTTTAGTAATTATTAAATGAATTAAATGGTAAAATGGTCATTTGACAAGTAAGATTTTTATTTTTCCTTTATAAGATAATGAAACCACGTGAAAAATGAGAGATTTCTCCATAATATGCTCTGTTTTTCCTTTCTTCTTCTTCTTCACTTAGAAGCCAAGAGCAAAGGTGAGTTCATGGTTAGTTAATTTCTTGATGAATTCAAGGTTAGTTTGTGATCATTAGACGATAACTAAGCTTATGGAAAGCTTAAGTTATCTTAAAATCAAAAGACGATAGAGTAAGGGAAGATTTATGGTGACCTAAAACTTCAAAATGAACAAGTTATAAGAGATTAAGTAAAAGGAGTTTTTAAGTTAATTATTGAAATAGAAGGAGTTAACAGAATTTGAAGTTAAATTTGACTTGTCAAATGGTTAATTAAGAAGTTAGAGGTGATAAAATTGAATTAAGAACGCTTGAAAAATTTGATTAAATTCTTTTATTCAAGAATTATGGTGAATTATGAGGGATAGTGAAGTGTTATAGTGTTATAAGAAGGTTTTACATATGTTTAGATGAGTTTTAAGGCATAAGGAGGGGTTAATAAGTAGAATTTGAGGTCAAAGTAAGAATTTTCGGGCTCAAAATGTAATTTATGGGTTATGTGCATCGATGCATATTTAATTTGTATCGATGCACTCTCAAATAAATGAACATCGAATGTGGTTAGTGCATCGATGCACCCCCTTAAGATTAAAACATCGAAGGTGATTTTTGTACCGATGCATGGGTAGTGCATCGATGCACATGTTAAGGGATGCATCGATACACTGTAGAATGTACATATGCACTTCAAGGGAAAATAGAATTAGGCCTTTCTTTTGGTCTAAGAAATGATAGATTAGAATATATCAATTGGATACTGATATGTATCAATGTATGATTATATAGATATCAAGCACGAACAAGTTTCAAGACGACTATCAAGTTAAGATTCGATAGAAATAAATGAACCATAAAATGAGATTGGAACTTAGTGAGGCCAAGGTGAGTGCAATTTTATTGTACTTATGTTATTGAACATACATTGGCTTGCGATGAGCCAGTGATGGAGTTACTATGGTAAGAAATGACTCCTAAAATGTTATATGATTGATAGAATTATTATATGTGCATGAGCACATGAAAATAGGTATATGTTATTATATGTGACATGATCTACATGATTACTTGAATAGGCAATATGTGTACATGTGGTATGTGACAAAATTTAAGAAATATGTGATCATAAGAGCAATGAAATGAATACATGCATATATCTATAGAGTAAGTGCATTTTTACATGTGATTTATGTGAATACATGTATGTGTGATATATATATATGTGAACATGAGTAAACATGACATGACATATGTGCTTACATAAGAACATGATAAATAAAATAAGTTATGTGATAAGGATGTAGAGAATGAAATGAATGACATGAAATGTATGTATGCTTGATTATATGAGGTGAATGATATAATAAGAAGCTATGTGATAAGAAGATATGATACTCTGTAAGGATATTACATGATATGAAATAAAAGAGTTATGAGTTATATGCATATGAAATATATGCTTGCACTTACATATGGTATGTGACAGAAGAGAAAGAACAAGTGATATGAAATGCTATAAATGATAATGACTATGTTATGTAATATGAGAGCTAGTGGTATAGTAGGCATGCCAAGAGTCGAGGGTTTACCTATGTTTTACGGAACATATGGATAAAATTACCTATGTCTTTCGGGATATATGGACAATATACATATGTTCTAAGGAACATATAGACAATTTACCTAGGTTCTTTGGGACCTATGGACAGTTGCTGAGGTTATTTATGACCTCTGGATAGGTCATTCGGGATATTTATACGAGATGTGGTGACACCGTAGTGCACAACCTCAATAGACTCACATATCTATAGTTCTCACATGTGCACATGGGCTAATAAAGAGATAATCTTGAATATAATGTAAGTACTATATATAATTTGTGATATGAATTATTATATGTGTGTTTTGAGTGAATGCATCTGTGATAAGTATGAATTATATGATATATGATAAAAGCATAAGATATTATACGAACAAGAGATAAGAAATATGAATGATAATAGGGTAGGAATATGATAGAAACATAAATGATGACATGTATGTATGTATGTATGTATGTACTTACTGGATGGAAAGTATATGAGTTGCATGGTTATGATAACATAAATTATTCATGCATGGTTAGTGTATGTGAATTATATTAGATGGGTTTTTATGCCTCACAAAGTCATAGACTTAGTGTGTGTTTGTTTCACACGTAGGTTATAGAAGCGAGAAGAGCAAGACAGGTCAGCATCTCCCTTACCAAATTTCAGATCAGAAAATAGATGATTTAAATGTATTTGGTTATTTTGAATATAGTTGGCATGTACTAATTGATTGAGTTGAATATGCTCTGAATGGTCTGTAAAATAATTTGATGGTATTAATTACTGTAAAGTAATTATTTTCTCAAATGAGGAAATTAAGATTTCAGTGGCTTTGTAAATAATAGAGTTTTGAAAAGTCAATGTGATACATCAGACTCGGATATAGGCTGGGGTGTGTTTAATGGTATCAAAGCTAAGGTTTAGCCAATTCTAGCTTAAACCAAACTCAAATGAGGTTTAAAAATGTGTACATGCTAACTGAAAGTGGAAATTTCTGATATGATAGTGTAAGGAGTATGTTGTTTTGCTAATATAATAAGATTTGTATGATATATTAAAAATTGATTATAGAAATTATCGAAGTGAATCGATAGGTGAAAAATCTGATGGTGATAGCAATTCACCTGCCCTGGCCAGGTAGAATGAAGAGCGAAAACCTCAGAAAGTGTCTTATAAGATTAAAGGTTGATTTAAGAAAGTTGAAATCATATCTGAATAATGATAGAAAGTTTTCACTGTTTTGAATCGGAAATGTGATATGGAGTCGTTTTTTTATTTAGTGGATAAGATAGAATATGGTGAACAAGTGTCATCATAAGAGCGTTAAAAGATCAAATGATGCAGTGAGAATTGGTAGAACAGTTCAAGAATAAGTGTATTAGTGACAAACATATAAGATGTATAAAGTCAGAGCTTATGAATTTGAAACGAATGGGATATTATTGTGTATAAGCAAGAGTGTGTATATGATAAGGATTTGCAGTTAAGATGGAAAGAGTTAACGTTGGCTAACCAGAGTATGTGATAAAAATGTACTGGAATTATAAGATTATAAGATATTGTCAGGTTAAGATAAAAGATATGAAGTGGATCTGGATACAAGCTAAGGATTGATAAGAAGAGTTTAAAAATGTGTATATCGATGATCAGCTTATAAGACAAAGGAAGTCACAATGTTGAGTTTGAACAACGGAAATTACAGGAAGTATGAGAATAGAGGTGAAATTGATAAGTTAAGTAAACTAATTTTGAAATAATTTCGATTGGAAAAGATGTATATGATTGGTTGACTAGGGCTTGTGCCTAGATTGAACAGATGTTATTGATTAGATGTCAGAGTAAAGGTGACAGAGTTATAAGGTTGGAAGAAAAGATAAAGTTGAGTTAATCAATTATAATGTGGATCTGAATATAGTTGTGTATTCTGATCAGATAAGTATGATGTAGATAAGGGAAAAGTATTTGTATGGATATTTAAGGAATGAAAATACAAAGTATAAGAGATGATAAAGAATGAAGTTATGTATAAGTAAATTAGGTTATCAAAGTTACGAGGATGCAATGAAGATTGGTACACAAAGATGAGTATAGGTGATAGAACAAGAGTATGTGAACATGAAATGAAAGATTTGATTTGGGTATAAGGAGATTTTGATTTTGAATAAATAAAGAAATAATGGAATAAAGAAATGAAAATGATTGAGTTAAAGGATTAGATATGATAAAGGTTATATGGAAGTGTAGATGATAAGTTTGATATAGAAGTAAGAGAAGTGTGTAAGGTGATGTGAAAAGATTGTTTAACTTCGTAAAATATATGTTTAATCACATTGGAAGAGGATTAAGGTTACTAGTTACTGTTTATATGATAAGCGACAGTAGATGAATGTATAAAGGAAAGAATGTGGATGAAGGGCATTAGAAGATATGTATAGGTAGTGTACTTATTAATGAGTGCAGTGAAAATTTAAGGATGAATTTTCTTAAAAGGAGGGGAGATTTGTAACATCCTCAATACCGGGTTAGTGACTAGATTGAAAAATTTCAAAAATTGGTGATTAAAGTAGGATAAATGAATAGTTCAATGACTTGTTTGAAATATATGCTGAATGTTGTTTAGTAATTATTGAATGAATTAAAGGGTAAAATGGTCATTTGACAAGTAAGATTTTTATTTTTCCTTTATAAGATAAGGGAACCACGTGGAAAAGGAGAGATTTCTCCAGAATATGCTTTGCTTTTCCTGTATTCTTCTTCTTAACGTGAAGCCAAGAGCAAAGGTGAGTTCATGGTTAGTTAATTTCTTGATGAATTCAAGGTTAGTTTGTGATCATTAGACGATAACTAAGCTTAAGGAAAGCTTTAAGTTATCTTAAAATCAAAAGACGACAGAGTAAGGGAAGATTTATGGTGACCTAAAACTCCAAAATGAACAAGTTATAAGAGATTAAGTAAAAGGAGTTTTTAAGTGAATTATTGAAATAGAAGGAGTTAATAGAATTTGAAGTTAAATTTGACTTGTCAAAGGGTTAATTAAGAAGTTAAAGGTGATAGAATTGAATTAAGAACGCATGGAAAATTTGATGAAATTCTTTGATTCAAGAATTATAGTGAATTATGAGGGATAATGAAGTGTTATAGTGTTATAAGAAGGTTTACATATGTTTAGACGAGTTTTAAGGCATAAGGAGGGGTTAATAAGTAAATTTGAGGTCAAAGTAAGAATTTTTGGGCTGTATGCATCGATGCATATTCAATGTATATCGATGCACTCTTAAATAAATGAATATCGAATGCGGTTAGTGCATCGATGCACCCCATTAAGATTAAAACATCGAAGGTGATTTGTATACCGATGCATGGGTAGTGCATCGATGCACATGTTAAGGGATGCATCGATACACTGTAGAATGTACCGATGCACTTCAAGGGAAAATAGAATTAGACATTTCTTTTGGTCTAAGAAATGATAGATTAGAATATATCAATTAAATACTGATATGTATCAATGTATGATTATATAGATATCGAGCACGAACAAGTTCCGGGACGACTATCAAGTTAAGATTCGATCGAAAGAAATGAACCATAAAATGAGATTGGAACTTAGTGAGGCCAAGGTGAGTGCAATTTAATTGTACTTATGTTATTGAACATACATTGGCTTGCGATGAGCCATTGATGGAGTTACTATGGTAAGAAGTTATTCCTAAAATGTTATATGATTGATGTAATTCTTATATGTGCATGAGTACATGAAAATATGTATATGTTATTATATGTGACATGATATATATGATTACTTGAATAGGCAAAATGTGATACATGTGGTATGTGACAGAATTTAAGAAATATGTGATCATAAGAGCAATGAAATGAATACATGTCTATAGAGTAAGTGCATTTTTACATGTGATTTATGAATACATGTATGTATGTATGATATATATATATGAACATAAGTAAACAAGACATGACATATGTGCTTATATAAGAACATGAGAAATAAAATAAGCTATGTGATAAGGATGTAGAGAATGAAATGAATGACATGAAATGTATGTATGCTTGATTATATGAGGTGAATGATATAATATGAAGCTATGTGATAAGAATATATGATACTCTGTAAGGATATTACATGATATGAAATAAAAGAGTTATGAGTTATATGCATATGAAATATATGCTTGCACATACATATGGTATGTGACAGAAGAGAAAGAACAAGTGATATGAAATGTTATAAATGATAATGCCATGTTATGTAATATGAGAGCTAGTGGTATAGTAGGCATGTCAAGAGTCGAGGGTTTACCTATGTTCTACGGAACATATGGATAAAATTACCTATATCTTTCGGGGCATATGGACAGTATACCTATGTTCTAAAGAACATATGGACAGTTTACCTAGGTTCTTTGGAACCTATGGACAATTGCCGAGGTTCTTTATGACCTCTGGATAGGTTCTTTAGGACATTTATACGAGCTGTGGTGACAGCATAGTGCACAACCTCAATAGACTCACATATCTATAGTTCTCACATGTGCATATGGGCTAATAAAGAGATAATCCTGAATATAATATAAGCATTTTATATAATTTGTGATTTGAATTGTTATATGTGTGTTATGAGTGAATGCCTCTGTGATAAGTATGAATTATAAGATATATGATAAAAGCATAATAGATTATACGAACAAGAGATAAGAAATATGAATGATAATAGGGTAAGAAAATGATAGAAACATAAATGATGACATGTATGTATGTATGTATGTATATATGTATGTATGTATGTATGTATGTATGTATATGTATGTATGTATGTAATGTATGTATATGTATGTATGTATATATGTATGTATGTATGTATGTATGTATGTATGTATGTATGTGTATGTATAATATATATATATTATATGTATGTATATATATATATATATATATATATATGTATGTATATATGTATATACTTACTGGATGGAAAATATATGAGTTGCATGGTTATGATAGCATAAATTATTCATGCATGGTTAGTGTATGTTAATTATATTAGATGAGTTTTTATGCCTCACTAAGTCATAGACTTAGTGTGTGTTTGTTTCACACGTAGGTTACAGAAGCGAGAAGAGAAGCGAAGGAGAGCAAGATAGGTCAGCATCTCCTTACCAAATTTCAGATCAGAAAATAGATGATTTAAATGTATTTGGTTATTTTGAATATAGTTGGCATGTACTAATTGATTGATTTGAATATGCTCTGAATGGTTTGTAAAACAATTTGATAGTATAAATTACTGTAAAGTAATTATTTCTCAAATGAGGAAATTAAGATTTCAGTGGCTTTGTAAAGAACAAAGTTTTGAAAAGTCAATGTGACACCTCGGACTTGGATCTGGGTCAGATACTGTAACACCCCCAACCCGTACCCGACCCGAATACGAGTCTGAGGTGTCACATTGACTTTTTAAACTTTGACTCTTGACAAAATTCAAAGAAAATTTAAAACTTTCATTAAAATAAAAGCGGTTTATTTACATAAATTGACCAAAATAATCAAAATAGATCAGAGCATATTCAACTCCATCAATTAGTACATGCCAACTATATTCAAATTGACCAAACACATTTAAATCATCTATTTTCTGATCTGAAATTTTGTAAGGGAGATGCTGACCTGTCTTGCTCTTCTTCGCTTCTTTAACCTACGTGTGAAACAATTACACGCTAAGTCTATGACTTAGTGAGGAATTAAATTTATAAAGGAAACTCTAAATGCTTAAACATGTATGAACATATTACTTCATGATGTTACACAATCATTATATATAATATAATGTACACATATACATATCACACATTATTTCCATCATTAATCTTATTCTATTATCCACATTATTATCATTTATATCCTTTAATCATACTTTTCATCAACATATGACTCATTCAAACCATACACACATCATCATATCAATCATATAATACAATTCATATCACAAAAACATATACTTCACAAGTATCATCTTCATTGTTATCTCTTTGTTTAGCCTATGTACACTTTTGAGAACTATAGATATGTGAGTCTATTGAGGTTGTACACTAATGTTGTCACCACAGCTCGTATAAATGCACCAAAGTGTCGCGTAGAATTACACCAAAGTGCCATATAAAATGTCCCTAAGGACCACGTAGAAAATTCCTTAAGAATCATATATATATGCAAAGGATCAAGTATGTGTCTCAAAAGACATCACACATGTTCCAAGGAATACATATATATCCCGAAGGATCGCGTAGACCCTCGACACTTGGCATGCCAACTATATCCTTAGCTCTCATGATACATAACATGGGCATTATTATTTATGTCATTTCACGTATTCACATAGACACATAATTCACTTTCACCTTTCACGTATCTTAGGTCATATACTTGGATCACATATACATATAATCACGTAGATCACTTCCACACAACTTATATTAACTTTACACGTCACCTTGCTTATATCTTATTCTTATGTTTTCTCATAGACATATATTCATATGTTCATATAAATATGTACTCATTTCATTTCACATATAGTCTCATAATTTATCCTAGTATAAATCATATAACATTATTCCAACTCATAGGCATATATATATAGTTATATATATATATATATCATTTTACCTATACTTATATTCACATGGTTTATGTTCTTCTTCTCATAATCACATATATCGTATTTAATAACTTATATAATATCATATATCTTAAGCTTCATTCTATTATATTTACCTATATCATGTAATCTATGACATACTTATAAACATGTATCACTTCTATCATTTCACTTATATATATATATTAATCTAATCTATTTACTTAGTTCAATTTCATATAGCTTATATGTCATAATTTTATTCAAGTAAATGAGTTTTCACCTTATAGCTTATCTTATATGTTCGTATTATCACTTATGTTCAAGCTTCCTAATTAATATACTATCCTCATTTCATTCAATGGTCAATCTTATTTAGCTTATCTCAATTCTTATTAAATTATATAATTATATTATACTAATGCATATAAATGATCACCTAATTATGTACTTACCCAATTCATGTTTCTATTGTTCATATAACTTTTATACATGCTTACCCAGTTCATATCGCTTTTCATAAACTCACTTATATCATATTCTTCTATTTTTACCTAATCGATCTTATATACATGTATTCACATAGTCTCATATTTAATTGTTATATGGATTATATTTTATTCTCTTATTTCTCTCTATGTACATATATTTACACGTCTCACCATTTATATGTATTTTACATTACATTTTCATATATCACATAATATTATTTTACATAAATCATATAGCACATACAAAAACATATCAATACATATAATCATGAATACATACAAATCAGGAAATTCACATACTTATATTCATGACTTAATGCACTACAACTATAGGAATTAGACTTATCGCAAGTCCAATTTCCACATAATCCTATATTAAAATAAGATGCACTCACCTTGGCATCACTTGCTATCAATTACTCCTATGGCTTTCTTTCTTTTCTTGATCAATTCTAACCTTTCAATCATTACAGAACTTGCTCTCGATCGATATCTACACAATCATGTATTTATACTATCAGTATCCCATTTGATATACTTAATCTATCCTTTCATAAACTAAAATAACGATTTATTCCATTTCCCATTAAAGTGCATCGATACATTCTATAGTGTATCGATGCATCCCTTAACATGTGCATCGATGCACTACCCATGAATCGATACACAAAGCACCTTCGTTGTTTTAATCTTAAGGGGGGTGTATCGATGCACTCCCTATGCATCGATGCACTAATTGCATTCGATATTTCCATTTTTAAGGGGTGCATCGATGCACTTCATGTGCATCGATACACACTGAACAATTTCTGGAAATTTACCCTTGATGCATCGATATAAGTTGAATGTGTATCGATGCACACTAGCCTAGAATTTCATTTCGTGCATGAAAATCCACTCAAATCAACTCAAATACTTCATCTTTCATCCTCTTTCATGTTCTTAACTCATATACACATGCTTAAACCAATTTATATCCATATAAACCATCTTTACCTTCAAAATTCTATTCCTCATATGTAACTCAAGAATTATACCAACTTTGCAACATGTTTTAATTCCAATTCTATGGCTTCTAACTTCTTAATTAGACCCTTGACAAGTCAACTTTAACTTCCAATTTAACTTATAAATAAAAAATCTTACTTAAAAATCTTACTTGTCAATTGACCATTTTACCCTTTAATTCATTCAATTAATTACCAAACAAACCTTCAACTATATTTCAATAAGTCATTAAACTATTAAACTATTATACTTTTATCACCAAATTTAAAAAATTCTCATTTTAATCACTGACCCGGATTTCGGGATGTTAGAAATCTCCCCTCTTTTAAAGAAAATTCGTCCTCGAATTTTCACTGAACATATCAATAAGAACATATATTCTAATGTTATCATGTTGCCTCCTTTACTTAACATTTTTTTCAACTACCTTTTTCCTTTATACATTCATTTACTATCACTTATCATTTAAACAACAACCAGTAACTTCAATCCATTTTTGTATTTCCTCTCCTTCTATTTGTATTTTCCTTTGACCATTTCTAAAATTTCATATAATGTCACCAATCACCTAGACAGTAACATCAATTTCCATCACTTAACCTCATAAATCTATCTCTAATTACCTTATAACAATAACCAAACTCATTTTCCATCATCATTTGACCAAGAACACAACCCTTAAATCTTCTTCAAATATGATTAAACATACACTTTAAAGAATCTTTTCACCTCACCTTGCACACTTTTCGTACTTCTATATCGAACTTATCATCTACACTTTCATACAACCTTTATCATATCTAATCCCTTAAACTCAATCATTTTCATTTCTTTATTCCATTATTCCTTTATTCATTCCAAATTGAAATCTCATTATACATAAATCATATTTTTCCTTTCATATTCATATTCTCTTGTCCTATCACCTATACTCATCTCTGTGTACCAATCTTCATTGTATCCTCGTAACCTTAATAACCCAATTTACTTATACAGAACTTCATTCTTTACCATCTCTTATACTTGTATTTTCCTTCTTTAAAGCTCCATACAATTACTTTTCTCCTTGTCTACATCATAGTTATCCGATCAGAATACACAACTATATTCAGATTCACATCATAATTAATTAATTCAACTTTATCATTTCTTCAAATCTTATAACTCTATCACCTTTACTCTGACAGCTAGTCAATAACATCTGTCCAATCTAGGCACAAGCCCTAGTCAACCCATCATATACATCATTTCCAATTGAAATTATTTAAAAATTAGTTTACTTAACTTATCAATTTCACCTTTATCCTCATACATCCGGTAATATTCGTTGTTCAAACTCAACATGCTGACTTCCTTTGTCTTATAAGCTGATCATTGATATACACATTCTTAAACTCTTCTGATCAATCCTTAACTTGTATCCAAATCCACTTCATATCTTTTATCTTAACCTGACAATATCTTATAATTTCGGTACATTTTTATCACATACTCTGGTTAGCCAATCGCTAACTCTTTCCATCTTAATTGCAAATCCTTATCATATACACACTCTTGCTTATACACAATATTATCCCTTCATTTTAAACCCATAAGCTTTGACTTTATACATCTTATACGCTTGTAACTAATACACTTATTCTTGAACTCTTCTACCAAATCTCACTGCATCATTTGATCTTTTAACGCTCTTATGGTAACACTTGTTCACCATATTCTATCTTATCCAAGGAATAATAAGAATACTTTACATCACTTTTCTGATTCAAAACTTGGAAAATCTTCTATCATTATTCTAATATGATTTCGACTTCTGAAATCAACCTTTGATTTTATGAGGCACTTCCTGGGGTGTCCATTCTTCATCCTGTTTGGCCAGGGCAGGTGAATAACTATAACAATCAGGAATATCACCTTTCATTTTATTTCAAAATTATTATAATCATACTTCTATTATAACTTAGCAATCTAATTCTATTAGCAAGACAACACACTCCTTACACTATTATATCATAAATTTTAACTTTATGTTGGCATGTACACATTTTTAAAACTCATTTGACTTCGGTTTAAGCCTAGAATCGGCTAAACCTTAGCTCTGATACCATTAAATATAACAACCCCAAATCATACCCGACTCGAATACGAGTCTGAGGTGTCACATTGACTTTTCAAACTTTGACTCTTGACAAAATTCAAAGAAAATTTAAAACTTTCATTAAAATAAAAGCGGTTTATTTACATAAATTGACCAAAATAATCAAAATAGATCATAGCATATTCAACTCCATCAATTAGTACATGCCAACTATATTCAAATTAACCAAACACATTTAAATCATCTATTTTCTGATCTGAAATTTTGTAAGGGAGATGCTGACATGTCTTGCTCTTCTTCGCTTCTTTAACCTACGTGTGAAACAATTACACGCTAAGTCTATGACTTAGTGAGGCATTAAATTTATAAAGAAAGCTCTAAATGCTTAAACATGTATGAACATATTACTTCATGATGTCACACAATCATTATATATAATATAATGTACACATATACACATCACACATTATTTCCATCATTAATCTTATTCTATTATCCACATTATTATCATTTATATCCTTTAATCATACTTTTCATCAACATGTGACTCATTCAAAGCATACACACATCATCATATCAATCATATAATACAGTTCATATCACAAAAACATATACTTCACAAGTACCATCTTCATTGTTATCTCTTTGTTTAGCCCATGTACACTTTTGGGAACTATAGATATGTGAGTCTATTGAGGTTGTGCACTAATGTTGTCACCACAGCTCGTATAAATATACCGAAGTGCCGCGTAGAATTGCACCGAAGTGCCATATAAAATGTCCCTAAAGGCCACATAGAAAATTCCTTAAGAATCATATACATATGCATAGGATCAAGTATGTGTCTCAAAAGACATCACACATGTTCCAAGGAATACATATATGTCCCGAAGGACCGTTAGACCCTCGACTCTTGGCATGCCAACTATATCCTTAGCCCTCATGCCACATAACATGGGCATTATTATTTATGTCATTTCACTTATTCACATAGACACATATTTCACTTTCACCGTTCACGTATTTTAGGTCACATAACTTGGATCGTATATACATATAATCACGTAGATCACTTCTGCACAACTTATATTAACTTTACACGTCATTTCACATTTCTTATCACCTTGCTTATATCTTATTCTTATGTTTTCTCATAGACATATATTCATATGTTCATATAGTTCACCATCTCATCATATAAATATGTACTCATTTCATTTCACATATAGTCTCATAATTTATCCTAGTATAAATCATATAATATTATTCCAACTCATAATCATATATATATATATATATATATATATATATATCATTTACCTATACTATATTCACATGGTTTATGTTCTTCTTCTCATAATCACATATCATATTTAATAACTTATATAATCTCATAGCTTAAGCTCCATCTATTATATTTACCTATATCATGTAATCTATGACATACTATAACATGTATCACTTCTATCATTTCACTATATATATATATATATATATATATATATATATATATATATATTAATCTAATCTATTTACTTAGTTCAATTTCATATAGCTTATATGTCATAATTTTATTCAAGTAAATGAGTTTTCACTTTATAGCTTATCATATATGTTCGTATTATCACTTATGTTCAAGATTCCTAATTAATATATTATTCTCATTTCATTCTATGGTCAAACTTATTTAGCTTATCTCAATTCTTATTAAATCATATAATTCTATTATACTAATGCATATAAATGATCACATAACTATGTACTTACCCAATTCATGTTTCTATTGTTCATATAACTTGTATACATGTTACCCAGTTCATATCGCTTCTTATAAACTCATTTATATCATATTCTTCTATTTTTACCTAATCTATCTTATATACATGTATTCACATAGTCTCATATTTCATTGTTATATGGATTATATTTTATTCTCTTATTTCTCTCTATGTACATATATTTATACATCTCACCATTTATATGTATTTTACATTACATTTTTATATATCATATAATAGTATTTTTACATAAATCATATAGCACATACAAAAACATATCAATACATATAATCATGAATACATACAAATCAGGAAATTCACATACTTATATTCATGACTTAATGCACTACAACTATAGGAATTAGACTTATCGCAAGTCCAATTTCCACATAATCCTATATTAAAATAAGATGCACTCACCTTGACATCACTTGCTATCAATTACTCATATGGTTTTCTTTCTCTTCTTGATCAATTCTAACATTTCAATCATTACGGAACTTGCTCTCAATCGATATCTACACAATCATGTATTTATACTATCAGTATCCCATTTGATATACTTAATCTATCATTTCATAAATTGAAATAATGATTTATTTCATTTCCCATTAAAGTGCATCGATACATTCTACAATATATCGATGCATCCCTTAACATGTGCATCGATGCACTACCCATGAATCGATACACAAAGCACCTTCGATGTTTTAATCTTAAGGGGGTGTATCGATGCACTCCCTATGCATCGATGCACTAATTGCATCCGATATTTCCATTTTTAAGGGGTGCATCGATGCACTTCCTATGCATCGATACACACTGAACAATTTCTGGAAATTTACCCTTGATGCATCGGTACAGGTTGAATGTGTACCGATGCATACTAGCCCAGAATTCCATTTCGTGCACGAAAATCCACTCAAATCAACTCAAATACTTTATCTTTCATCCCCTTTCATGTTCTTAACTCATATACACATGCTTAAACCAATTTATATCCATATATAAATCATCTTTAACTTCAAAATTCTATTCCTCATATGTAACTCAAGAATTATACCAACTTTGCAACATGTTTTAATTCCAATTCTATGGCTTCTAACTTCTTAATTAGACCATTGACAAGTCAAATTTAACTTATCAACTCTCATTCAAGATTTCATTTAAAAACTTCTAATCTTTAATCTCTCTTGACTCCTTTATCTTATGGTTTTAAGATAAATTAAGCTTTCCTTAAGCTTAATTATCATCTAATGATCAAAACCCCATCTTAAATTCGACTAAATATCAACCAACAAGAGATCTTACCTTTGCTTATGGCTTCACGTGAAGAAGAAGAAGAATAAAGGAGAAGAAGAGAACTCTGGAGAAATCTCTCCTCTTCCACGTGGTTCCCTTATCTTATAAAGGGAAATAAAAATCTTACTTGTCAATTGACCATTTTACCATAATTACCAAACAACCTTCAACTATATTTCCAATAAGTCATTAAACTATTTAACTATTCTACTTTTATCACCAAATTTCAAAAGTTCTCATTTTAATCACTGACCCGGATTTCGGGATGTTACATATACGGGTTGGGGGTGTTACAAAGGGATCGCCTGAAGAACGAACTTAATAAACACTTTTTTACCTCTCTGTGAAAGGGATCGGATTCACCACCCCCTAACTCTACTTTGAAATCTGTTTCGAATATAAACAAAGGCCGTATTTTTATTTCTACCCACTATGGCCAGTAACCCCATATATTTTTCTGGGTTCAAAGTACTCGAGACTCCCATTATACATCGAACATCCCAATTATTTTCTTCAATTACATTTGAGCTAAAGAGACCAGACTTATCAAAATTGATTGCCTGACGTGAACACTCTGTATCATGAAGAATTTCTTTGATTTAAACAACCACAGTTTTCACTACCTCGCCAAAGATTATACTGTCATCTGCAAGTAACATGTGAGAATCGACAAGGCATATCTATTAATACGAACACCCTAAAACAAACCCAATTCATAGATAACGAAGCAGAGAAGACAAACCTTCACTACAAATTACAATAAATATGGATGAGGGGATATCCCTGTCTCAAACCTTATTGTGGACTAAAAGAAACACCGACCACCCCATTTAGAACAACTAAGTATGTAACAAAACATAAACAATTTCTTATCATTTGCACCCAATGAGTGGAAAAACCCATTTTGTCCATTATTGCCCACAAAAAACACCACACCACAAATTACAATTTTTTTTTCTCAAACGATGAAAAATATTTTACAATTATTTACTACTTTTATAAAAATATAATTTTGTATTCATTATCTATCCGCTACTCACAACGGGTAAAATTTTTAAATCCACACTCTCTCAAGTGGATACATTCTCAAATCCATCCTCGTAACCATTATCCAATTGAATACTCACCACCCATCTCGTACTCATTTTGTATCTACCCTTACTCTTCAATTTGAGATAGAATAAATGACGATATTCAATTCTAAAAATATTTATACCCTAACAGTTAAATTACAAGTCATGTCTAATAAAATATTAAGATTTACATAACAATCTCTAAAATTATACCTAAATTCATAATGGACCAAAATTTATATAGTGAGTAGTTAGTGGGTGGAGGGATGTGGGGCTGTTAAGGTCTCAAACCCATCAATTACCCACTTCTCACTGTGTGTATGACTTTTTTATATCCACACCCGCCCACTACCCACTAAACTTATACCCATTCTCGCTTCAATTGGAGCAGGTAAAGTGCGAAATCCATGAAATTATACCCGTCTACATTCCTAATTTTGATTGGGTGATGGCTTGAAAATGGGGAAACTAATACCATCAATTACCCACTTCTCACTGTGTGTATGACTTTTTTATATCCACACACGCCCACTACCCACTAAACTTATACCCATTCTCGTTTCAATTGGAGCAGGTAAAGTGCGAAATCCACGAAATTATACCGTCTACATTTCCTAATTTTGATTGGGGTGATGGCTTGAAAATGGGGGAAACTAATATCTACAAGTATAAGCATCGTTGATTAAGCAGCCATGGATGTGATTGCGTAGTCGTAATAGCAATTCCGACAATTGTATTTCATAAGCTATTGGTAATCTTCCATTAATTAATTATCATTTTAGGTAATACACTGATTTAACTTGAAAAAGAAAAACTATCACTCAGCCATAATTACATTAACATACAATTAAAGGAGCAAAAGAGTTTAGGGTTCGGTGTAGTGATTGACGCGTATACGACCAGTGGTGATGTTGCATGCTTGATTTGGCTACAGCTGGACAGAATAATAATATGTACGATAAACGACAATAATGATTGAGATAGAAAATGAAATGAAGAAGAAGAAGAATTAGCAACTGGGGTTTGTTTGTTTGGTTTTATTATTGCAGAGGTGGCGTGTATGGAGAGAAGGTTTTAGGGTTCGTGAGGTGATTTAACTCGGTTAAGACGCCATCAATATTTTTAATTCGTTGAGCGCTGCAAATGTAAACGACATTGACTCGCTGAGAGGTACACCATTTTTGGAGTTTTGCCTTTTTTTTTGACAAAGGCAGAATCCCATGCATGAGCATAACTATCACATGAAGAGTTCTTAGTTTTGAAGCATAAGCAATCTGGATATTCCGGAGAAATTGACTAGGGGTTTACTGGATCTTGAAAACTATCCTTCACCTACATATATACACGTATGACTCGCTGAGTCATTGGCATCCGAGCTGTTGTTTTCACCCCCTAGCCCTATCCCTAGCCCTAGCCTTAGAAACTGGACTTAAACCCAGACATGTTCTTTTCATAAATAATTCGGCTTAGTAAGGATGTTATGAACAATTGATCCAATTATATGTATCCGTGAAGTTTAAGCTAAGAAAGATCATTAGTCTTCACCCATTTTCTTCTGTCAGCTCAAAGGGTTTTCTTTTTCCTTTTTAAAGATGAAATTTAATTATAATTTTCATCAACTGTAATTTTGTAGGTGAAAGACAAAGGAAGACGCGTGTCTTGGTTGTCAATAAACACCGACAAACAGTAACGGGATGTTCTTTTATCACAAGCAAAACGATTATGTCAATCAATCTTAAGAGATTCTGTGTAAAAGAAGCATCCATGAAACCGGAGGGACTATAGCTATACAGCTTGATAACATCTGCAGCTCTTTGATTGCACTTTGGATTTAACTCTAGGATCCATTAATCTAAACCACAAACCCTTATTATTACCCGAAACTCACCCATTTCTTACTTTCTTACACCATTAATGCTTTGTTTTTGGCAGATAGCTTCATCATCACATTCAATCAAGCTCGACTTCTTATCATATGAATTAGACTCTTTAATCTTGTTAGGGTCTTTGCTTTATATGATTAATTAAGATCAGTCAAGGTTATTCGTTATATAACATTAGAACTTAGGAGTAGGGATGTACATGGGTCAGGCAGGGCCGGATTTTCGGTCCACTCGACTCGACCAAAAAATTATAAATCATCCACTCGATCCGAAAATATACACCTTTCACCTGACTCAAACCCTACCTGTTTTTTAGATAAAACCCGAACCCAACCCGAACCCAACCCGACCCGAAATAATATGTTTATTAAAAAATATATTCAACATTATTCAAAGTATTTGTCAAATTTAATAGCTCCCAACATTATTCAAAGTATTTTTGTAAAGGAAAAAAAGCATTATTCAAGTATTTTGTGAAGTGCAAATGGAGGAGAACAAAACCTATATCATCTTCGAATGCCTATACCCCATCCATGAAAAGATAATGCTAGTTTAACTGTTGAGCAAAGACAACATAAAATCTTAGGTTGCGGAATCACGTTCTAAACTTGTATGAAGAAAAAAATTATCAATATGGTGGGAAACACACACATTTATCGGGCTCGGGTTTAATGAGCGGAACGAGGCATTTGGTTTTAACGTGGCTTTGTAACGGGAACGGCGAGACTAATGAGTGATTCTCACATCGATATTTCTCCCGCTGTTAATCATAGATTGAAGGTAGAAAACTTTAGGAATAGTCAAAACCCTTGAAATCGATGGGTCTTGACTCGATCTGATTTAGTAGGGGAGGTTTTCTTTTTAAAATTTTGGGGATTGGACGAGACGGGACCAGATTTAAGGTAAAAAATGACCCAACTCAACTTGGTATAAATTATTATTTTATCTTTATTTATATATAATATATATAAAATTATAGGGATTTTGATTTTTATATTATTAAAATATATTCTTTAATTATTAAAAATATAAAATTATTATAAAATATATTATTTTAAATTATTAATATATTCGGATCGAGTCGGATCAGAATTTTAATCTTAAATTCGAGACGAGATCGAAGCAAAAAAAATCTTAAATTTATCAAAACAGGACAAGATCGAATTTTTTTTGGCCGGCCTGCCCCGCCCTGTGCCCGTCCCTAGTAAACTTTCAAGTAGTAGTTTATATCTTAATTTTTTTTACTAACTATAGAATGTGGCTTGATTTTAGTAAGTGTTTAAGTTTCTTGGGCTGCAATTTGATTGATTTGAGAATGGGGCTTCGAGGTTGGTGTTTATCGACTTAATATTTTGGAAGACGTATTTTTTTTTGGCATGCCAGCAAAGGGAAAAAAATTTATCAAAAAATTATTTTATGAAGTAGGATGAATGCTACAGTAATAGTCAAACTCATACTTACGATTTCAAAGTAGCTCTACTTTATTTCGTCAAAACTTCATTTATGGTTTTGAAATCTTCCTGGTGGCGTCAGAGTGTAATGCGTCTGTAGTGTGTCGTTAGAGTCCCATGCGTCTTCGGTCATCTATTGTAACGTTCACCCATTTAATAAAATATTTTTTTGGATGTACTATTTTAGAATTTTTTTTTCCAGATGCATTATTTGATAAATTTAGCCAAGAACAAACACTTCAGTTGATGCTTATTTAAGAAATCTAGACGGTTTGAGTTCAACTAATGTATGGAATTAGTTACGAAACTAAAATAAAGATATTTTGGTACTTTTTCAAGAGTGGTTTGAGAATAACAAATATGTCATATTCATTGTTAAACATAGGATCACTTGTTCAATTGCCAAACATACCTAGAGCGTAGGTGTTCATGTTACTGTTCAAGCACTCTCATTTACAGCTGCTTTATTCTAAGACCAATATGCCATGTTCGTTGTCTAACTTGGTAACATTTAATATTGTATTAGAGAGGTGCCACAATCGTATATGCTACCCACATTTTTGATGGGCTGGAGACATGGGCAACGCACCTGGCTTACATCCAAGATGGTCAACTGAAGAGATCTTAGAAGTTAACCGAAACTAAGGAGTTGCTCTTTGTTGTTGAAGCCTGGCTTCGCTCTGAAACCAAGTCTGAGAAGAAGAAACCGTCGGACACCCTAGCCCAAGTTCGGAAGGCCTCGCCTCGTGCCACTTCTCCTTTCATGTCTTCGAGGCATGTGGCATACTACCATTGATCTCTCTGAATCCAGTTATTCTTCTATAACCTTTAAAGACCACAGCCAGGTATAGAATTAGCAAAGTTCTTTTGTATTCATCTTCTACTGACGTATAGTTGGCTCTGCCTCTGCTAGAAATTTTAAATTATGGTGTTATAATTTAAAAAATTAAAACATTTAGATAAAGTCATAAATTAATGCATAATATTAATACCCCGTAAATTGATGTATAATATGGCTAAAATAGAGGTGTAAAAGAATAAAACGTTGTTCGTGAATCGTTCGTATAATATTTGTTTATATTCATTGATTAATTTAAATAAATGACTATGAATAAATTTTTTATGTCCATTTAATAAATGAACGAACAAAAAATATGTGTTTAGTTCGTTTAGAGTGTGCTGCTGCTATCTCCATCGACAACCTCGGGGAAGCTCATAGAATGTTGCTTGAATTGACCCAAACGGCTTCTCCTTATGCTCTTTCTTGTGCCGAGAGGGTTGTCGCGTATTTCTCCAAGGCCATGCTAATATGGTTATTAATTCGTGGTTAGGGCTTTGCTCTCTGTTGATAAACTTCAAAAGCACTCATTGTGCTCTCCAAGTTTTCAACAATGTCTCCGTTTATCAAGTTCGATCATTTCACCTCCAACCAAGCCATCCTCGAAGCGTTAATTTCATCAACGCGATCGAGTTCATATAATAGACCTCGATATCATGCAGGGTTTGCAATGGCCGGCCTTGTTTCATATCCTTGCGACTCGTATGGAAGGGCCTCCGCATGTCATGATGACCGGCTTCGGCAGTTCGATTGAGCTTCTCGTGGAGACGGAAAACAACTCTCGAATTTCGCTAAACGCCTCGGGATGTCGTTTGAATTCCACCCGGTCGCGAAGAAGTTCGGAGAGATCGAGGTTACGACGGTACAACACGGAAGAGGGGAGACACTAGCTGTTCACTGGCTACAACATTCACTATACGATGCGACGGGACCCGATTGGAAGACAATGAAACTACTCGAGCAATTGGATCCGAAAATTATCACGTTGGTGGAGCAAGATCTGTCCCACGGTGGATTATTCTTAGACCGATTCATTGGGTCTCTCCATTATTATTCCACCATGTTCGAGTCCCTCGGGGCGTACCTACTGGCCGACGACCCCAACCGGCATCGCATCGAGCATTGCCTATTGTATAGGGAAATTAACAAAATATTGGCAATAGGAGGACCGGCTAGAAGTGGGGAAGACAAGTTCAAGCAATGGAGAAGCGAGCTCGCAGCGAGTAATCGCTTCGTGCAGGTGCCGATGAGCAGCAACTCGATGTCGCAGGCACAGCTGATATTGAACATGTACCCTCCGGCTCATGGCTATAGGCTCGTACTCGGAGACGGTACACTTAGGCTGGGCTGGAAAGATACTAGCTTGTGCACTGCTTCGGCTTGGACATCCCACTCCTCTCCATAGCTTTGTAAAATTCTCCTCCTCGTTCTTCAATACAAAAACGTTATTTAACGATTATTCTTTCACCAATCTTGTGGCTTTCATTTTTCAGCTTCCGATTCTCTTGCAGTCGGTCTAGTGGATGTAGTAAGTGATTGGGACGTGACGGTGAAATGTGAGGAATTGAAAGGCACAAGACGATGAAATATATATTATCTGCATAATTGGGGTTTTGAGAGGGAAAAAAACATCCCCTTTGCCTTTAAATATTGGATTTTTCGAATTCCGACACAACACAACACTCTCCACTACATAGTATTGTTTCATTCAACACTCCAATCATTAAAAAATTATAAAATGATTTTTTAATTAAAGGATATTATTTTTATAAACCATTCGACTATTAAAAACTATTCATTGTGATACAAACTTGTCATTTTTTGTTTAAAAAAATGATGGTAGTTTGAGCTGGATGTTAACCTATTGATTGGGATATGATAGTCATTTAAAATTCTGTGATCATATTACATCATATATCAATCAATAAATTAACGTCTAACTCAAATTATCATCAATTTTTTTATGAAAAAAAGAGATTTTAAAACACAATAAATAATTAGGAGATTATTTTATAATTTTTAATAATAATAGAATATAAAATATAATATTTAAGATATTTTACAACTTTTAATAATAGAAATATTCAATAAAACAACATATACTTTACCTGCAATTAAGAACTTGAGGTAAATGCAATATATTATAGGACTTCGGCTTTAGACAAATTGGGAATCTATGTCTACTTAGATATTGATGATTGTTTACCACCGCCAAACTGCTTTGTCACAATAATGTGTTCACATGGATATGTTTCAATATTTTGGGCCAAATTATGCTTTAAAACAAAATTTAAATTTTAGTAATTTAAATTTAAATTTTAGTAATTTAAATTTAAAGTAAAATTTAAATTTTAGTGCCAATATTTTTATTTTTTAAAAAATAAATCTTACTAATTAAACTTATAAATTTAAACTATTTCTCAATTAAAAATATTAGTTGCTTTTATGTATATTTTAAGCCTTACAGATTAAAACAATAATAATATTATTTTTTATTAAGTTAAGATGATTACAAAATAATATATGTTTTAAATACTCTCAACCATTTGAAGGTGAACTCTCAATCACTCTCATGTAGTCACTGGTGCTTGAATACATAACCTCTAAGAATAACAATAATTTTTTTAATAACGAAGTAAGTTGGTTTGTGCTATCATTTCAAATATATAAAATGTGGTGGTTAATAATAAGGGTAAATTACAAATTTGATAACTAAACTTTTTCGTCTCTCTTATTTCACTCACTGTACTTTAAATCTTTCAAATTTTCTTACTGAACTTAATATATTGAGTTTTTTTGACACTCAGTCGTTTCTCACTAACGACGTTATAAATGGGCTTTAGTATAGATGCAAAATGACGTCATTTTGTTTTTTTTTTTAAATGATTTCATTTTAACACTATTAACTATTTAACGACATAGTGACAAAAAAACCCAATGTATTAAGTTTAATGAGAAAATTGAAAACTTTTAAAATTCAGTGAGAAAAATAAGAGATAAAGTAAAGATTAGTGATGAAATTTGTGATTTACCCTAATAATAAAAGATTAAAGAAAATCGAGAGTTGAAAAGTGAGAAGGGAAGAAAGGGTCAGAGCAGGCAGAACACTTTCAATATTATAATGGGTAAAATACATTAAGGGCCACTAAGCTATTATAAAAATAATATTTTGGTAAATTAATTTTTAAAACTTACAAAGTATTCATTAAATTTGTTAAAATATTATAAAATAGTAATTTTGCTTATTAAATTATATACTTATAATAAAGTTACAGTGGCTATTTTATATCATTTTGATAAATTTAACAATTATTTTATAACTTTTAAATATTTATTGATCAAAGTAATTATTTGAACATAGTTCAACGGCCTATGATGTACACCCTATGATCAAAGAAATATATATTATAATCTGCTACTGTTACTTTGTCTCTTTCCCCTTATTGTCAAATCTCATCCCAGAAATTTCATCTTATTTATAATTTCCGGCAATTTCTGATTGTTCAAGCGTTTTTTTTATTACTCCATTTGATTACCGTTGGACATTTGGATTTGCCAGCTGAACCCTCAAGTCAATGTAGCTGCATTTTTCTCCTTAATTATGCTTTCCGTTTCAGATTTTGGGGATTTGGCTTTCGAAAATCAAACTGTGTAGTTGGTAAAGCTGGATATGGATCTCCAATTTCTCCTTTGATTTTTAAGCTTTATTTTTCCCTAAGGTTTCATTTTTCTTCTATAGTCAAAATCTTTGCCTTTTATTTTTGGATCTATTAGAGACTTGGAGTAATCAATTTGGTAAATCACTTAAGCTTTGAGGAAGTATTTAGATTATCCAAGTGAAGTTAGCTTATATTAAGCTCTTTAGGTTGTTATTGAAGATTGTCCCCTCTCCCTTTGAGAATGGATAATGTGATTGGTGGCAAGTTCAAGTTAGGAAGGAAGATTGGCAGTGGCTCTTTTGGAGAGCTCTATTTAGGTATAATATTCCAAAGCTCTCTTTGACGGCTTTCTTATTAACGGATAATATGTGTTATTTTTCTTTGATTTCTTTGTCAGCTTGTGCCCTTTTTTTCCTCATTTTTATGGGGTTTTTGTTGAAGGTGTAAATGTGCAAACCAAAGAGGAAGTTGCTGTCAAGCTGGTATGATGATATTTTCTCAAGGATGTGTTTTTGGTAGTGTTTTATGTTGGTCTGCTAATGGACTTATTTCTAGTTCTGGTATTTATAGTGATGATTGTGGATCCTTATACCCATAAATAAATCAATCTTTAGTTTTTCTTATCTTTGCTTTGTAATTCATTGTCTCTAAAATGCAAAAGAACAAACCTTTGGACTTTAAATTGCATTAAATCTTGGACATTGGCTAAAAGAACGATCAGTAATATGCCCTTTAGTTTAGTGATTGCTTTTGTTTTAGAAAAGGAGAAGTGGTTTTACTAACGCACTTATTAATTTGGTAAAGAAAGCTTCTTTTTCCAAGACATTGTTTCCTTATCTAGCCTTGTTAAGATTTATATTGTTTATCATTTAAGTATGAAGGGAAAGGACATTTGTTATTGCACCCATTTCCATTCTGAGAAGAAAAATGTTTCTTTTTTTGATAAAGAAGACATTGTTTCCTTATCTAGCCTTGTTAAGATTAAACGATTGCGAGGTGCATTTCCATTCTGCAGTTACTTAATCAGTTAATCTTTTTCCATTTGTTTTACCACCTTGACCTTTTTCTTCCTCTTCCTATTTTCAGGAATCTGCAAAGACCAAGCATCAACAGCTTCATTATGAGTCAAAATTGTATATGCTACTTCAAGGAGGAAGTAAGCATCTATTTTTGCTTCGCCCCCGCACCCCTCTGTCTAAAAAAATGATTTGGTCCTACATGACTTGACTATGGTCTTCTTTCCTTTACATGATTTTCACACCACTGGTTTAGGCTTGAAACAATTTGTTCAATAACATATTACAGATCCTTTTTTTTGGAACATGCTAGCATGTTATTTTTATCTCAAGATTATGTTGCTAGTTGTTTCTTGGATAAATCTTTAACTTAGCGAGGGTTCTCATTGATACAGCGGGTATTCCCCACCTCAAGTGGTTCGGAATTGAGGCTGATTACAAGGTCATGGTAATTGACCTTCTTGGACCTAGTTTGGAAGATTTGTTCAACTACTGCAACAGGAAACTTTCATTAAAGACGGTGCTGATGCTTGCTGATCAACTAGTAAGTATAAGGCTTTTTTTACAAAGGAATATGAGTTCTATCATATTTATATTCTCCCTGTTTAACTTTATTTATTTTTCAGATTAATAGAGTAGAATATATGCATTCAAGGGGATTTCTTCATCGTGATATAAAGCCTGACAACTTCTTGATAGGCCTAGGACGCAAGGCTAATCAGGTATTTAAAATTAGTCTTTTCTTGTATGTAATGTTAGCAGATAAACATATATTACATTGTTGGCACAGCCACCTTCAATTTTGAATTTCTGGTTATGATAAAATGTTATTTCATTTCTAGGTATTGGACTTTGTTATACTTGTAGAGTATAAAATATTATGGTATTAATTTTTCATTTTTATTATTACAGGTCTATATCATTGACTATGGTCTTGCAAAGAAGTATAGGGATCTTCAAACTCATAAGCACATCCCGTATAGGTGATTATTTTTTTGTTGACTTGTTAATTCCAAAATTCAGAGTTGAAGATCTCAAGATTGTATAGTTTTCGTCATCATGCATGACTATTGAGTTAAGATACTAGATAAGAGTTAAGGGTGTTACTTCTTGATCTGTTTTCATTTTTGGCTTTTGCTTTTCTCGTGGCTGCAACTTGTTATATTACCTTAGCATGTTGTACAATCCAAGGAAGATCATAGTGAAAGTTTTATCAGCTTTCGGAGCCCTTGTAAATAAAGAAAACTGACACTTGTGGCAATACCCACATCATGTGCTATTTTTTCTTTGGATGGCATTTTGTTAGCTATTTAACCATGCATGCTGCCTCTTTGGAGTGAGATCAGTCTGACTTAATGGAATTGACTTCGATACAGATAAAGTCATAAAGGTCTCTTTTGTTTTCGGTGGATTTGACCATGGAGTTGGTTCATATACTCTTGACTCTTAACTGGTTATAGATTCCAAATTGCCAGTCAAATTAACTTATCTTCCATCTGTACACTTATACTTAGTTTCCATCAATTCTCACTATCTTGTTTGCTCAATTTTCTCTCTTTGCCAAATTACCTCCTTTATATTAAGTTCATAGTCGGTAAAGGTGTACTGAGTATATAGTGCAACCTTGTACCAAATGCATTTGTCTGTGAAACAACTCATCAAAATCTTTGCTGCAGAGAAAACAAAAACCTTACAGGCACTGCTCGTTATGCAAGTGTGAACACTCACCTTGGAATTGGTGAGTCATGTTACTTCTGTGACACAACTAATAACATTGAATCATATATAATGGATGCAAGTTTCCTTCTTTCTTTTTATTAATACTATCTTCTCTTTCATTGGCAGAGCAAAGTCGCAGAGATGATTTGGAATCCCTTGGTTATGTCCTTATGTATTTCCTTAGAGGAAGGTTGTTTATATGATAGCCCCATGCTGATTTCATTCAGAGTTTTATGCATTTCCGATGAATAATGTTTGATTTTTTTCTTGTTACTGAATCTTCGTTCTTGGTTTTCCTTCATATTGATTTTGATTTTAGTTCAGTTTGCACAATTTCTTTGCTTCAGTCTTCCTTGGCAGGGGCTAAGAGCTGGCACGAAAAAGCAAAAATATGATAAGATCAGTGAAAAGAAAGTCTCAACTCCTGTAGAGGTGTGTTTACTTGCACCATCCTTAGACAAACTGGTTTCCTTTGGGAAATCCGATTGAGTTTTACTAGCCTGGTGTAGGAATTGCTAGTGCTTTATCTGTATCTGTCTCTGGTCAGGATTGATATTTGTTGTTCTCCCGTCCCATTTTTATGGAATGTTCAATGATATCACTATAAATCTTTTTTAAGCAATTTGAATTCTTTGATGATACATTGTTCTTCATGAATTGATGTTTCGATAAATAGTTTTGAGATTCCTGTTCTTTTGAGATAAGATTAATGCAAAAGGCAGAGAATTAAATTCTTTGATTTTTATTATGGTGAAGTTTAATTTTGACTTAACTAGTAAATGGAACGTTTAAGGTAAAAATTTGATAAAGGGAATACGTACATAAGGCTAAGTTATGGTTCTCATGTGGTCCCAAGATTTCAGTGTTAGTCCATCTTATGATTATTATTCTTTATTCGTTGAGTAACATTGGTGTATACATGTTTTACAGGTGCTATGTAAGTCATATCCATCTGAGTTTGTATCATATTTTCACTATTGCCGTTCTTTGCGGTTTGAAGATAAACCAGATTATTCCTATTTGAAGAGGCTTTTCCGAGACTTGTTTATAAGAGAAGGTTAGTTATCATCATTAGGTTAGTTATCATCATTGTTTCTAATTGCTATGTAGCCTGTGTTCTTCTTCTCTTTCTTCATGGAATGTGAAGTTCGAATCCCCCTCCCTTTAGTTGGTTAAAAAACTCATATTGCTGCAGGTTATCAATTTGACTATGTTTTTGACTGGACCGTATTGAAGTACCCGCAGATTGGTGGCAGCACCAAAGGGCGGGTAAGCGCTTATAAACTTCTTGCAGTCAGTTACCGTCATCTCGAGAATATCACTCAGTTTTTCCACCTGTTTCTCAGCACTCCAGTGGAAGAGCAGGTTTAACTGCAGGAGCAGCCATTGGAAAACCAGAAAGAATCTCAGGTTTTATTTGTTTAAAAAAACTAGATTTCTCGATAGGTCGTATAATCATATACCTTTTTTTGTGGAACTCAATTATTTGATACTGAACTATTTGGTTTACAAGATGGTCATGCATTAACTATTATGATGTTAAACTAGCCTCTATGCATTCATTTTTTGGAATCTCTTATGGGCTATTCCACTTGATAACAACATTCAGTGGGAAGAGAGATTCGGGATAGATTCTCCGGTGCCATTGAAGCATTTTCCAAAAGAAATGTTTCAAGTACTAGCCCTCGTCGTGATCATTCTAGACACAAGACTGCTGAGGGTGCAACATTATCAAAGCATGCGGTGAGCTTTAATTTCCAGTCACAATTTTCTTTATCTTAGCCTATGCCTTGTTTGCTGTTTCAGTGCATTATATGATTAGATGGCATTAATAACAACAATCTCTTCTTTCCGACACCCTAATCTCCTGTCTCCTATTTTCAGCAACCATATTCAGAAAAAAGACGCAGTTCTTCTCGGTACGGTAGCATTTCAAGGAAAGCTGTAGTAGCAAGCAGGCCTAGTTCGTCCAGTGAACACAATGACATCTCGCAAAACCGGCAAGTATCAAGTGCTGGTCGCGCGTCTACCGCACAAAGACCCCAACTTGCCTTCGAGTCCAAAACATCCAGTCGCGCCGCTGCTGTTAGAAGTAGCCGTGATGATCACCCTCACCCTCTTCGAAGTTTTGAGCTCCTCTCGATAAAGAAATGATGCAGCAGTTTATCAGTTGTAAGCCGATGTTTTCAAGAACTTCCGATCTCGGTTGTAGACACCTTACTTCGACCAACATCTTTCGAAAACTTTATTCCTGAAAATGTCGAATCGAATTACTAGATTGATTCTCTTTTCGGCTTAGTTCGGTGTTCATTTTAATTTGCTTAAAAAGCAACCCTAACTTCTGTAATTCATGGTTCAATTCCAATAAGCAACAATCGAGATTTGTGTCTGGTACTCCATTTGGAATCCATAAACTTATATAAACACTTTCAGAAACCCTTGCGACTAGAGAGCCCAAGACACGAATGGCCGAAGATGGGCAAGAAGGAAATCCAACGGCTAAGCATCATTCAAAACAATACTAGTAAATAATTTTCATCTACGGATGTGATTACCAATGGCTAACCCAAGTAGACCGTATGTTATACACACACACACTTCAAAAACACTGAAACGCTCCACGAGCTTCGTTGTTTCCTTGCTATATTTCCTCTTCCTTCACCTCTCCTCTCCACCCATCGGTTTCCTTTCTCTTTCTCGCTGTAAGAAAATTACGATCATGCTAATCCTTTTGTACTTCTTCCTTATTATTAATTTATTGTTCGAATAGAAATAGCTGCGGCGATATTTCTATCCACCGCTGTTCGAAACGGTAGTAGGCAGAGGAGTTGCTGCCCGGAGTAAACCACCGAAATGGGGAAAAGAAAGGAAAAGAGGAAATATTCTAAAAAACCATATACATCGGACCAACTCGTCCCCGTCCCCATCGCCTCCCCCACTCCTCTTGTTAATTTATCCCTCAATTCTGTAAGTTTTTGTTTTTATTTCGCTGCACTACTTTTTCATTCTAATAAAAAATGGATATCGGGTTACAGGTGTTGCTTTATGATTGGTGGTTGTGCACGGCGAAGCCCCGAGATTTAGCTGTTGGAGGGTTTGAATGCAGAGGGTACCCTTGATAACTTTCCCTTTAGTTTTTTGTTCTTTTCATTTCAATAAATATGCATATACTAATATCAGTAGGAAAGAGGAGAAGGGATTTACTTTTTATCTCAAGCACATGGATTTAAATTGCGGTTGTGTTTATCGGTTCCAGACATAGCCGGTGCTATTACGGGGATTGCATATATCGCAATCATCCAATAGATGGCTCCACTACCCCTATATGACGGTTGCTAATTGCTATTGCGATAGCAGGCCACTATTTATATCCCTGCTCAAGCATACTTGTTAGACATAAAACACTTGTAAATTTCGTATGAAAAGTTGTTTTTGTGTAGTGGCTTTTTAATAATGGTATTAATGAGGTAATGGATGGCAAACAGGAGACAAGGACAAAGAGTGATGTACTCGGCAGCCATCGCCAAAAGACATGATGCCACCACTCTTGAAACTACCGATGGCATCATGGTTGCTATCAGCGGCTTCATCAATACCTCTCGTACACTTGAAAATGGCTTTTCACCTAAGGTCGAGTTTCTCCTTGCGCTGCTATTCATGCTTATCCTGTTAATATTTGCCAATAATATCATCTTATCATATCCCTATGCTTGAAACTGCCGATGGCATCACAGTTGCCATTAGTGGCTTCATCGTTACCTCTTGTACGCTTGAAAATGGCTTTTCATCTAAGGTTGAGTATCTCATTGCACTGCTATCCTTGCTTATCCTGTTAATATTTGCCAACAATTGCATCTTATCGTATCGCTAATAATAATACTATACTATATTATCTTCTTTAAACCATGCTTTTGCTTAAATTTTTGCTTCTTTGGGACATCTCTGTTTCTCCCTTTAGGCAAGAATTGGAGCTCAAATTTCTCGATCTTAACCTCTTGCAGGTTTGCGGCCATTTCCTTTTTGGGTTTCCATATGATTGGGAGGAATACGCATCACCTTCAGAAGCTTGTTCTTCTAATGAAGAATCTGTTTGTCATGGCAGCAGTGCAATTTCTTCCCTGCCACCTTCTTTAGACAAGCTCCATGTCCCTGCTGCTAGGATGCGCGATCTTCTGATGTTTTCTGCTGGAGACTCTCAAAAATTGGTTTTCGATCACATGCTGCAGAAATTGAGCTCCCATGATTCTCAAAACGCAGTTATTACAGTCGGTTCAAACACTGGAAATAAACATCCAGAAGTACGTCCTTATTCTGCTGCTGATTGTGAAAATTCGAATTGCCAAAAGAAGGTTAAGGTTATCGAGAATGATAATAATACGTCGTGTTCAAGGAGTAAAACAAGAGTGGAATCCAAGGAGGTTCAGTCAAGGATTGGCGTAGGCAGCATTACTCAAACTATAGGAGTTAAAACCAGAAGCTTGATACGGTTGAAGCAGAAGAGAGATTGTCTTCATTCATTGGACTCCCAAGAGAAGAGCATTGCAGGGAAAATCTACTGAAAGATAAACATGAATTAGTATTGTGTCTATCATGTAAAGAAGTAGGCTACTGATACCACAGAAAACCAATTATCTCGGTATGGCAGCACTTCGAGGAAAGCTGTAGTAGCAAGCAGGCCTAGTTTGTCCAGTGGACAGAATGACATCTCGCAAAACCGGCAAGTATCAAGTGTCGGTCGCATGTCTACCGCACAAGACCCCAACTTGCCTTTGAGTCCCAAACATCAGTCGCGCCTCTGCTGTTAGAGGTAGCCGTGATGATCACCCTCACTCTCTTCGAAGTTTTGAGCTCCTCTCGATAAGGAAATGATGCAGCAGTTTATCAGTTGTAAGCCGATGTTTTCAAGAACTTCCGATCTCGGTTGTAGACACCTTACTTCGACCAACATCTTTCGAAAACTTTATTCGTGAAAATGTCGAATCGAATTACTAGATTGATTCCCTTTTCGGTGTTCATTTTAATTTGCTTAAAAGCAACCCTAACTTTTGTAATTCATGGTTAAATTCCAATAAGCAACAATCGAGTTTTGTGTTCGGTACGCCATTTGGAATCCATAAACTTATATAGTACTCCACATTCAGAAACACTTGCGACTAGAGAGCCCAAGACACGAATGGCCGTAGATGGGCAAGGAGGAATTCCAACGGCTAAGCATCGTTCAAAACAATATTAAATATCATTAGCCAAACGGATAAACTTATAGAAATTATGGTTAACGGTTAAGGTTACTGTTACGAGTTTTGATAAACGGTTAACCGTTAAGAAATTAAATTTATAATTATATTTCTAATTTATTATATTTTTACACAAATAACTTAACATAGTTTTCTATTATTTATAATTTATATATATTTAATAAAGTTTGTATACAAATAATTTAATTTATATATATATATATATATATCATTTTTATTTTTATTTTGAAAATATAGAAATTTTTTACACCAATATAATTATGTGTTTAATGTTAGGTACATATTTGGAGATGTATATAATTACACTGATGTAAGTATGTGTTAAGTGTTATATTTTTTTATTTTATTTACTTATAACGGTGTATGGGTTAAGTTATATATTTTATTGTAGTATGAATTATTAAAAAAATTGATAAATAATTGTAATAGCTTAACCTACAATTAACCTACAACTGAACCGTTAATAATGATTAACTATTAGCAGTTAACCGTTTCTTAACAGTTAGGTTACGGTTAGAAAAATCTCATAACCGTTATAACGGTTAACCGACCGTTTAGGCTAAACGATACGGTTAACCGTCCATGAACATCCCTTATACAACTTCAATAGGAGTGCATTCCCATCTTGGTACACTTTCACGGGTAGTTAAAACTATTGACCCTAAGCTTCATCAACACCTTGGTATGTTATATTAGTTCGATTTACCGTTCTACTTAACACTGACCTTTTTTTGCCATCTTTGTAGTTTACACTTCTTACTACGTTCAACTAAAACCCCGATATATTTGTGTGACAGAGGGGAATATTTGTTAGCGTTTCAACTATTAAAAGTTACAAAATAATCATTTGATTATAAAATATTACTTTGTTAAGTCTCTCAACTATTAAAAGTTATAAAATAACCACCTCATTATTCATTATGTTCCAAAATCGTCTTTTTCGTAAAAAAATATACATACATAATTTAAGACGTTGTCACTCCTTTCACTTAACCAGTCAAATGATGTTACATATAGCCATAATTAATCTTAAACTAAATTATTTTCAGCAAGACATAAAAGAAAGAGTATAAATATCTTTTGTCAAATTCTGTCATCAGTTCATATATTATGTATATAAATTTATCCTTTATATTTTAATTTAGTCAATTTTAATATCTATACTTTTTAAAATTTAAAATTTCAATCATAACTCGAATGGTACAATATAATATAATTAAAATGCATGAACTTAAAATGATCGAAGAGAAAAATAAGAACTAAATTTATAATTTATGCATAATCGAGAGACTAACAAAGAATTTTGTTTAAAAAAAAAGTTAATTGTTAATATTTGGGTCAGGACTAAAATTCCAAAACCTAAAATGTACGAGATTAAAAATATTGTATAAAAATACAATGACGAAGTTCACAATTTATACTTAAAACGATGACTAATAAAAGGGTTTAAAAATGGTAAATTATGCATTTAGTACCTAAAATATCGATTTTAATCCATTTTAGTACCTAAACTTTTACCTTTTACAAAACAATACCTAAAGTTTAGTTTTTGTTTCATTTTAGTACCCCATTCAAAATTTAACATTAAGTTTTGATTTTTTTTTTGAAAGTTTAGGTATTAAAATAGACCAAAACTGATAGTTTGGATACTAAACGCGTTAGATTTTTAACGGCGGTACTAAAATGAAACAAAAACTAAACGTTGGGTATGATTTTGAAAAAAATTAAAAGTTCAGATTCTAAAACAGACCAAAACTGATAATTTAGGTATTAAATGCATTGTTTACCCTAAAAATTGTATCCGAAACAATAATCTGTATGTTCTTACTAAATAAGACAATTTGTTAAAAACTTCCGAAACATACATCTTCTGATCCTAAACCCTAAATTATCGTTAAGTCATTGTTATTTAAGATTGCATTTCCATTGAATTAACGCACCTTTCGCCTTAAAACAGAAAGTTCCCTTCCTAATAAGCACACATTTTCCCTAAACAGTCCAACTTTCTGACCCAATATTATCATTTTTATTATTATTTTTCCTCTATTTAAGGTTCAAGAAACAAAATCACCGTCCCCCCCTCATTTGCATTTTAAATTTCTTTGCACACCTGCATGTGTTTTTCGCATGCATGAAGACCAGGCATGCTTGTTCTATCACACAACCTTTTGTTCCTTCCCTGAAGGTGAAATGTGTTAGCAGGGCAAATGTTCCAAAGCTGTAAGAGAAAAATATATATGTATCTCCTGTGTTATCTGAATTCAAGAATCTTGTACGGATATGTTCGTTTTTTTAATGTATTTGAAGGATCATGCCTTCGTCGATATGCGAATATATGGAAGATATGATGATGATTTTTCTCTTTTTCTCAGTTTTCAGATTCAGATTTGAAAGCTTGATTTGTTCCACATCCATATGCTGATCTAGTTTAGATATCATTAAATCAAACATGATGAAAGGGTTGCTAAAAGGTCTTAAATACTTTACTAACATATTTGGTATGTATTTCCATCTCTCCTTATGACACTATAAGAAGCAAATATATATATACATACACACACATATATATATATGTATGACACCAAGAGCAAAGAACCACTGGATTAGTTTGGTTTTTGAGTGGTTGGTAATAAAGGCAAGAAGTGGGTGAAACTTGTTTTTGCAGAAAGCGAAAAGAGCCTGAAATGCAGATTGGTCTGCCAACAGATGTAAAGCACGTGGCTCATATAGGATGGGATGGTCCTTCAACAGTACAGTCTAAACCTAGCTGGGTAGTTCACTCAAATCTAACTATAATTATATTACTACTTGGATGGATATAACCTCTAAAGATCCTATGTTCGATACTAACCCGTCCCATACTTGCATCCATGTTCGAGTTGTAAAAGTGTTCCATCTTGTTCTTATAACCACAAAATCAGAAGTTGTCAATACGATGAATGGTTATATTTCTGACTCTTTTTCTTTAATTACATGCAGATGAATGAGTTTCAAACACCAGCAGGAGGGTTTCAGACACCACCTTCAGCTCTTCGAGGTACAAACAAGAAATATTTTGGTTGCATCATTTGATTCATTTGTATATATGCAATCGTCATTTTGGATATAATTTTACAGATAACAATAATTTGAGCCGGAAAGGCTCGAGGGGTAAAAGTTCTGCGGCAAAAGACTCGCCACAAGTGCCAAAATCATCGAAGCGCACTATATCCACAAACGGGAGTGGAGCCTCTTCAACAAAGGAGAAAACAGAGAAATCAAAGCAATCAAAGAAGACTAGAAAACCCAAGGACTCGAACCAAGCTACCGAGTCAAAAGAACCAAAGAAAAGTAAGCGAAAGAAGGTGAAAGAGTTGGTCGGTGAAGGAAGCTCGAGGCGGTCCAAGGTCACAGAGTCGGATACTTTTTCCGAAGCAGGGTCCCAATTTAGTTTTGTTTCGGATTTAACAGAAGGGGAGAACAATTGAGTTGAGGAGTTTTTTGGTCAGGGGGGGGGGGGGGAGTGCTCTTTTGGTTGGTATATAAACATATTGGTAAATTTTATGACTAGCTAGTGTACCAGTCTCTTTTTACTGCAGCAGAAACCAAGAAGAGTTACAGATTCTTCCTTAACGTTTTAAGTTTCTTCTATTCATGTCTCCCACATGCGGGAAACCTTGTATGATAACAGAGTCTGGGGGTATTCATTTTAAATATAAACTCGTATTTGATATTTATGCGACATATATCTGAGTACTGGGGTAAGATATGATTAATCTTCAAATGTTTAGTAATTAGAAATCAAGAGTATGGAAAGCATTACTTGTTTATGCTTCCCTGACTCAACTTCTGCTTTTTTGCATAGGCGTCCGTTATCTTCATCGAGGATAAGGCTTGGGGATTACCTGCCTTGAAGCATATAAAACCCCTGGTCAAAAGGATTACAAATATTATTATTCCAACCAAAAACATAAGCAAAACTCTAACACCCTAGACCAGTACGACACACAGTCGACCTATTTAAGGTGCTATACGGAATCACCGACGTGGCTAACCAACTTATTCTTACTTTATTGCACTTTAAAACGACTCTTTACATCTGAGAGCCCTCAAAATATATGGATACATATGTACTGACTATTAACTGACTTTACAACTCAATACAACTGAATTTATTAATATACATGTCATTTAAGAAACTTGTGACGTACTCTGCTCTACACTGGATCTGGACATCGATCTCTCTAAAGCTTCTCAACTGTTGGATTTGGACATCAATCTCTCTAAAGTTTCTCAACTGCTGGATCTACTAATCTGCCCACGGAAATATTCGAAAGCTCAGCGTCACACTTAACAACTAAAACATACTAAAAGTTTGTCACTGAAATGCTCAAGCTACTAAGTATGCTGTTATCCGGTCAACTGGTTTGTTTTGTTCTGCTTTAATGAGTATACTCGTATACTCATTTTTTATTCTATGGTAGACATCATGGTGCGGCTGAGGGTTCTGCATCTCGTAGCTCGCACACCCCTCTAGTCTACCGAATATGGCCTCCGTAATCTCTGCATCGGACACCACACTCTCAACTAGCCCACTCCTTGAGTGTCGGACCTTGCGCCCAAACTAGTCAACTTAAAGTGCCTTGTGCACTTCCTAAGTATATACAGATTGAATCTATACTTTCGACTCTGCTATATTTTCTAAAGGAACCCGGGTGTCCTGGTCGTCTTCCCGAGCATTCAAACAAGGCTAGTCTTATTTTACCCTTCTTTATTCTCGTTTCTACGTTTGAAATTAAACATTAATAAATGTTCTCACTTGTAGTCTTATTTGAGAGAAATATAAGCTTTTGGGAAACATCACTTACATCTATACTTTCTCTTGACTTAAAGCCCATTTCTCAACCTTAGTATCGATACTCTCGCTTGCCTCTACACTTACTCGTGCTTTAAAGCTCAAACCATACCCTTAGTATCGATACTGGTCGTACAGTATGAATACCCTCTCTGCAGTATCGATACCCTACAGCTATTTCATCCATTTTAACCCAACTTTAAACACCTTCTATAGCACTTATTCTAGTGTTTTACATCTATTTGATCCCATTTATGGTCATACTATGGGTATAGAGCCTCTCGGGTAACGTTTTGGCCAAAATAAACTGAAACTACCGATACTAGCCCAAGAGTATCGATACTCCTGCAAAAGTTTCGATACTTTATATAAGTACCGATACTTTTAAACATTCTATTCTGCCCAGTTTCGAAACTATGACCCAAAGTTTCGATACACTTGCCCAGAAACTCACGAATTTGCCCAAAACAAAGAACAAATATCGATAATATCCCTATAATATCGATACACTACCTGCAAAAGTCATAAAACACATACATAAATGTTATATTTCAATCTCAAAGACCCTAGTGAGGCCCCCAAACATTCTTTAAAGTCTTATGTGATTACAAGGAGCATAAATAAGGAATTGTTGTTATTCCTGATGACCCGGGTTTAAGCATCATAGATATCAGATGTGTAAGCGTTTAATGTTAAAAGGTTGAGAGTTATCTTCGAACAGATAATGCCTTTTACTTACCCCAAATTATTAATAAAAAAACTTATAATCCAAATTTCAACTTCTTTTTAATATAATGTATGTAGCAATTAAATTATACGCTTCACTTTAATTCATCCTCTTATTTTGTCAAAAAAATAAATAAATCATCCTCTTATAAATTATACTAATAACAGGTTAATTAAATTAAATTCAATCAATTATTTAAATTTAAAATTAATTTATATAATCAAATAAAAATAATATTATGATTTTATAATAATATTTAATCATTAAAATAACTAAATTGATATTATATTTTGTATCAATAAAAAAATTATCTATTTGTAGGAGTCATCGGATTTTAAATTTTCATTGTGTTATCAATTTTTTTATTTATTTTAATTATATTAACTATTTTTTTAGTTGTGTGAGAAAATTAATCTAACAAAAATGAAAATAAACAATATTTTCCCTTCTCATTATTATTACTTTTTGAATATTCATTTATTCAATTTTATGATCAAGAAATATCAGTATACTTTTTTTAAATAGTATGTAAAAAATTTATAGCATTTTTTATTAATGTAAAGAATATTTAATAATATTATTTAATTATATACTTTTATTAATTAATTATTTTTTTAAATTGATAGCTCATAATTTATTCATAGCGTAGTTCAAACAGGATTCGATGAACTTTTAAACCTTATTAAAAAAAATAGGTTAGATGGTACAATAAGAAACAAACATTTTAAGAAATAACAAAACTTTAAAAATTAAATACATATTTTTATTAAGATAAAATGGATGAACAAATTCTATTACGTAACCTAACGATCGTAGATCTTGTATATATTTAGAACTATGAGACCTTATTAAAACTAGTTGAAAAAAAACTAATCCCTAAGAAAATAAAATAATTGATCCTAATAAAATTGAGAGCAATGTAGTTTGAGTTTATAAATAAAATATCTATATCGCCTAAAGAGTACACCACAAATTTCATATGCCTCCCAAAAAGCATCACAACAATTTTTATCAACTTCATTGAAAACATCATATGTTGTTGCTCTCCAAATCTTTTCAAAGCACTCATTGCGATAATTCTCCGTTGAACACCAACACAACTTCCTTCTTTTCACGAAATATGGAGCATTTATTGGTACTTCACACTGGTTTAGAGGAGTCGATGGAATTGGACTAACTATTGTCGTAATTGGTGGTGCTTCAGTAGATAAATTTGATTTAGGCACTATTGGTGGTTGTGGCGGCTGTAGGTTTGATTTAGTCATTGGTAGTGGTGGTGGTGATGGTTTTGGATGCGGATTTGGTTTAGTCATTGGTGGTGACGACGGCGGTTGTAGTGGATTAATTTGAGATGGTGGAGGTGGTGACAAACATTGACAACTACAAATCTTAATGCACGTTCCATTTACTATGGTTTGATAGAGATAAGGATGACAAGGTGGGTAACAAGTACATCCTGCGCTAGTTTCATCACAATTTGATTGTGCATCCCCACGGTATAACATGGATGCCAACAACATCAAAACTGACAAAGTAATAACTATGTCTTGCGCCATCATTTTGTTTTCAGTTCTTCCACTCAACTTTTATTTTTCACACTTTTAATTTAAGTTTTCTTCTAAAACTTTATATTTATAGACAAAAAAAATACAAGTTGTTTACTTTATCTAAAATGTTAATTTTTAATTTTTAAATTTATTATTGGAGGTTAGATTTAAAATAAAAAAATTATTATCATTCTTTTATTTTTTTTATAAAAAAAATCTATTCAGTTAAATTTATCTTTTTCTCAATTAATCTACTTTTATATTTAATTTTACAAAAATAATATTTCATAATTTATAATAATTATATTTTTATGTTGTAATAATTATGATGAAGAGTATATTTTTAATGATAATTATTTAACATCTTTAATAATCTTAAAGTTTGATTTACTAAAGTTCGGTTCCATTTAGTTATTTAATTTTTTTATAAAAATATTTAAAGTTATAGTTAATATTATTTATCTAAAATATTATTTAAATTTTAATTATTTTATTATTTAAATATAATTTTTAGAAAAAGTTAATTTTAAATTCATCAATTATTTTTGAAATCATGATCTATATTAACTCGTATTTTATTTTTTTTTAATTTAATTATCGATATTCAATCTACTTATCGTATATTATAAATTATATAAATTGCTATATTACATCCTTCGTTAAAAATATATAAAGTCCTAAAAAAAGCCTTCACAACTCGTAAAAATTAGATAAAACATTAATTAGATTCGATTGAATTGAATTTTTTATATGTTTATTTTGGTTGGATTCAAATTCTCAATTTTAATATTAATTTGTATTTTTTATTTTATGTTTTTTTACATTTTTTTGATAGAAAGTATTAAAGAATCCTATATTTCTTCTGTCCCACAAAATAGGTATCCTATTATCTTTTAAAAGGTAAAAAAAGATTTAAACTTTGATATTATTTTAAATATTTCAAACAATTAAATTTTAGGCTCAAACTAATAAAAAGGTACTCAAACTATGTCATTTTTATGTTTTAAGTATCTAAATTATTTTTTGGTTAAACTAAATCCTTAAATTATTATATGTAACTACTTTAGTACCTGAACTATTTTTTGGTCAAAATAAGTATATAAACTATGACTTTTTTTTTGCTTTAAGCCCCTAAATTATTTTTTTGTCAAAAAAAGTACCTACTTTTATAAGATTTAAAATGATTAAATATAATAATTTAAAGACTTAATTTGACCAAAAATAGTTTAAGCACTTAAACTGAAAATAATCCATAATTTGATTACTTATTTTTTACTCTAAGCCTTTAAAAATCATCTAAACATGTGTGATTATTGTTTAATTGATCATCTAAACTGGGATTACTCTTCGGATTGAACTTTTGAGGTCGACGACTGTTGGAACGACAGGAGATGGATAAGAAAGCGAAAGAAAAAAAGATGGCGTGAAAAAGGAAATAACGAATGAGGAGATGGGGAAAATTAACGTTTCAACTTTTTTCAGTGTTGTTGAACGAAGTATTACGTGTCACATCTTAATAAGTTTAAAAAATTTATTATAGATTTTATTATTTTTTAATAAAATTAGTTAAAATTACCGGAAATATTATTATTTTCATCTAAAATATTATTGAGCGCTTTATCGGGATTAGTAATATATCTAGTAAAAAAATAATATTTTAGGTAATATTTTATCAGATATATTACCAAACTCGGTAAAATACTCAAAAATGTTTTAGATGTAAATAATAATATTTCTGAGAATTTTTATTGATTTTGTTAAAAAAATAAAAAATTAAAAATATTTTTTATTAACCGTATATTAAAATTATCGTACGATAAGATTAAAGTTGGGATTAGATGAGGCGTAAAAGGCGTTTAATAAAATAAATTAACTAATTAATACTTTCCCTTGGTGGTATTATTTTATTCAAGACATTCTTACTGTATCGGGTCAGATAGTGGGTCCCACAGACACATAAATGCCGCACCGAGGAAGCCGGTCCATTTGCCTCTTCTAGTTAACTGCATTTGCCTCGAACCTTCCACGTAATAAAATAAAGGCAAAACCCCAAAAGAGGTCCCTATATAGTTTAAAAAAATTAATGTGACTTTTGTATTGTTTTTTTATTTTAATGTCGTATTTCAACTTTTGAAAAAATTCAATGTGATCATTTGGTTAATGTTCTTCATCGTTGACTATTACAATGCTCACGTGTATTTTACAGTGGTGACATGATAGTCTATTGTGACTGATGGGCTAAATTAGTTTTTTGGTTTTGTTCGAGTGTCAAATTAGCTTTTTTTAAAAAATCAATGGTTTCTTTAATTTTAAAAAAATAAAAATATTTTAAATTATAAATATAAATTCAACTATTCAAAAAATAAATATAAAATATTAAAATAAAAATTAAATTACTAAAAACGAATATACATATTAAAAGTACTAAAACTATAATAAAGAATTAAAAAATGAATATATATAATAAGTTATAAAATAATTACTTATAAATTATTAAAAAATAAAAAAATATTTTTAAAAAATATATTATACATAATATATACATGTAACATACATGCATATTATCAACACTTATAAAAATATTCTAACTAAATTAATCGTGAATTACAAAATTTAAATTAACCGAGACTTATAATTTTTGAATTAGTCAAAGCTTATTATGTTTTCCAATTATTTTTTTGTAAGTCTCGATTAATTTAAAAGATAATTATATAATAAATTTTGACATAAAATATAATTAGAAAAATATTAAATTTCTACTAATCTAAAATTTGTAAGTTTTGATTAAATCCAGTAAGAATATTGTGTATAAATGTTGATATGCATATATGTCACATGTTTATATTATGTATAATAAATCTTTTCAAAAAAAATGTAATTTTTTAATAATTTATAAGTTGTCAGTTTATAACTTATTATATATATATATATATTATTAAAAAATGTTAATTTTTATAATAATTCTAATATTTTTAATATAAACATTCATTTTTTAAATATTTTTATTTTTAGTATTTTTATTTTTAGTATTTTGAATATTCGAATAATTTTATGGTTAAAATTTAAAATAATTTTTATTTAAAAAAATAAATAAGTCCTTATACTTAAAAAACAATTTGACCCTCGAACAAAATTAAAAATTTAATTTAACTTATTTTTTATAGCATCTGTCATATCATCAATCACTATTAATTGTCACGTCAATATCATAACCATCAATTACGTAAAAATATTGGTCAAAAGATTACATTGAACTTATTTTCTGAGTTGGAATGTCATATTGAAAAATAATACGAAACCTCATTGGTTTTTTTAAAATACATGGACCTTTGATTTTTTTTTACTAAAATAAAATATTCAAGCTTTTAGTTTGAGACTAAATCTGATTTTAGTCCTTCTACTAATTCTGAAATTTGAAATTTAACCACTTGATTGACATAATTTGCTATCTTCGGTATATTTAAATCAGTAACACAATCAATTATTGTCATTAAAGTCATGTCAGTAACGCAATTAATAATTGTCAGTATATTTCAAAGAACATGCAACTTTAAAAATCCAAATAATATATACATTTATTAATTAAATATAATTAACCTAATAACACTCAATAATTTCACTTTAAGAAAATGAATTCTTATTAACAAATATTATAAATACTCATGAAATAATTTCACTTTAATAACCAATAACACACTATTCACTATGCATATATAATTAAATAATTGGTGCTTTACCATTGGTATGAAAAAACATGATACACGACATGGGAACATAAATAGTTTGATCTAGCTAACCCGTGCTTATCGATGGCTAATTAGATCATTAGATCTCAATCTTGCAATCTCGAGTTTTTGTAGATTTACTTTATTTATTAGATTAGCTAGAACCGATGTCGGATTCTGATTAATTTGAATGCAAAGTCGATCAAATCTGATAAAATGTTTGAAAAGCAAACTGAGATTGATCTGTTCTTAAACAAAAACAGGTATTGGGTTTTGATTAACCTACAAGCATTATGAAATTCCGGAATTATCATTTGAATTGTTCATTAAGAACATAGGCGAAAACATCAAATGCACAACAAGAAAAGGGAAACTAAAGAGCTGTGCTTACGAGTTATAAGTTATGGCTACGCATATGCCACCGAGAACATCTCCGGTATGAGCAAAGACGGAGAAGAAATCGAAGAATGCTCTAACAAGAATTCAATCTCGTTGTTGGAACTTTGGCACTTGGGGGGGGGGGAACCTACGTCCAATGAGATGTCGCCACGTATGAAAGAAAAACCAACCTTACTTCTCTAAGAAACGAGATAGCTGGCTCGGGTTGACGATGCCGGGAACGTGGGTCCCATCGGTCTTCAGCAAACTCGCCACTTCCACGTATCTTTGACGCTTGTTCTCCTCCCTCGGCTCCGGATCCGGCTCGGCGTCACCCGTCGCGGATCTCTCCATCGGCTCGGCTTTTCCTCCGATTGTCATCCTGGATTCGGCGGCCGTTTGCAACGGTCGTGTCGAGTCCCATGGCTGGCCGAGGAGCGTCCCGCGGGTGAGGAACTCGTGGGCGAGGTATCCGGCGAGAAGCTGGTTGGGTAGCATGGGCGGTTTTGTGGGCGGAGGAGGGGTTAACTGTGTGAGGTCAAAACCGTCTCTCTCTTTGCGCTTATTGTTGTTGTTGGGCATAGAATCGGATACCCGTCGGGGAGGGAGACGCATCGTTTTGGTGTTCATTTGTTGCGACTTATTTGATACACGCCACGTCAGCACCAAATATCTACTACAAAATAGCCATCCATATATATATATATATATATATATATATATAAATAATGTATCCGGATGGATAAAATCGGATTGTTTGGGTAAAAAACAAGCGGGGAAATGGAAAAGGGTAAGAAGGTAAAACAAAAACAAAAGAAGGTTCAGATTCAGTGACCGGAATCTGGATTTACAATATTAAAATTGTCGCTATTTATAAATAAGTAAAAAAATGAAGAAGAATTGGGGGAGAGATTGAAAATTTTAGATTTTAGATCGGAGAAAAATGGGCGGAGTGAGGAGAACGAAAATCTTCTGGTGGATTGTATGAGTTTATAGAGAAGAGAACAACCTTTAGCCTTGAAGATTAAGGAAATTACTAAGTTTGCCACGGAGATATTAAATGACTAACCAACGCTCATGTAATGTTTTAGGTCCTTAAACAAAAACAAAAGTTTTAGGTCCAATCCCGTAAAAGAAGTCCCATGTACCCTGCACTTATATCGCATTTAGTCATTTTACCACCCATTTGATGATTTTTAGGATTTTTTTAATATTTTTTGAAGTATGTGTTTTTTTTAAATAGTAAGAGATTACTAATTATAAAGTTACATTTATTCATAATAATTTTAAATTATTGACAATGTATATATACCTTATAAATATAATTATTCGAATTCGAGTTATCAAAAAATAATAATATTTCCTTTAACTATTTAATAAGATTAGTCGAATTCGAGTTATCAAAAAATAATAATATTTCCTTTAACTATTTATATAAATGGATTATGTGTTTTTCCATCTCTACTCTTTACTATTCACTTATATCACGTTTGACGATTTTACCATATAAACATGCTTCGGTAAATAGTCTAATAATGTAGTATGATGATAAAAGTTGTATTTGAAAATATTAAAAGTTGTAACCATCCTAAATTAATCAATAATATACAGACATAAAAAAGTTGTAATCATCCTAAATTAATCAATATATATATATATGCGTATTTCAAAATAATAATAAAAAGGAACGGTGATTTTTTTGTCAGATGTTAGTAGGTTATTAACATAACTCAATTTCATACGTGGGGAGCATTTAACAATTTAACGTTATAAAGAAATTATTTAAAAAAATTAAATATATAAGGATGAAATACACATATACTATAAATAATTCTTTAATATTTTTTAGGAAAAGACCATCATCCGATCAAAATATTGGTAATTTTATCTCTCATCAAGGAGTTATAAGTAATTTAATGGTTGCATTAGAATTATTAAAACATTTTATCAGTAAATTTATAAGTGACTTGGCACAAAATATTTTTTTCCTAATAATTACATAAATTTTAAATATATTTGAATTTAAATTTAAATCTAATCGAATAAAATATCAATTTAATTTACAGGTTTCTATCATGGGCCAAGGGTAAAAATTGTCACCTAATTGAATGTAAAAATGTCAACTCATTATTGTCATTAAAATAAAACTTTGGACAAAATTGGAAAAAAAATCTACACACTGTTATATCTTAGATGGGCTGAGATATTTCTTTGGGCTATTTATTTTTTTAGGTTAACTTCACGGGCCTTTGTTTTGGGTGGATTTTATGTTTTTTAAAGAGTGTAGATGTATGAGATTGAACGAACAAGATTATGTTTATGTTCGTTTGTTTATTTTTAAGGTGTTCATATCCGGTTCATGTTCGTTTAAAATTTTATTATCATGTTCGTGTTCGTTTTTTTAATATGTTCGCGCTCATTTATTTATTGTTCACGAAAGTGTTCGTTTAATGTTGTGAACGTGCTTGTTTATATGTTAATGAGTGTGCTCATTTAGTGTTCATGAACATGTTCGTTTAGTATTCATTTAATGTTTATTTTGCATTCGTTTATCATTCATTTATATGTTCACCAAAATAAAGAAAAATGGTAAAATTATGCCAATAGTACTTAAACTCTTTAAAATTCATAGTTTATATTTCATTTTTTATCATGTGTACAATCTAGTTACTACCTTCACTAATATTTAAATGTAAAAAAAGGAAAAAGAAAATTGGGTAGACGAACTTGTTCATGAACATAAATAATTGAGTTTATAAATGGACTCATAAACGAGATTAAAAACGAGCTTGTTCATGAATATAAACGAACCAAACACACTTCTATTCGTGTTCATTATTTTATTAAATGAATATAAAAAATATTCATTCTCGTTATTTAACTTAATAAACAAACATAAACGAACGCTATACAAACGATTCATAAACTATTGACCAAACATTTTATTCATTTACGCCTCTAATTTAATTTTTTTCCTATTGGTAAAGGAATCTGAAGCTTTTTCAGCAGACAGATAGGTTTAATCTTAGTGCAGCAACGAAACTAAATAATAAGTATAAGAAGCATGGAAAGTTTATTTTAAAAAATAAAATTTGATTAAATGATACCATGGGTTTTGCATTGTACTCGTTCCAATTAGAGCGGGGATGGGTATAAGTTTAGAAGATAGTAGGCGGGTGAAGATAGTAGGTGGGTGTGGATGTAAGAAGTCATATCTACCGTGGGTAGCGGATAAGTGATGGGTTTGAGACCTTACCTGCCCTGCATCTGCCCGTCCACTAACTACTTACCGTATATATTTTGGACAATTATGAATTTATATATAATTCTAGACACTATTCTGTATATCTTAAGATTTTATAGGAAATGACTTGTAATTTAATCAAATGTTAGGATATAAAAATTTTTAAAATTGAAGACTGTTATTTATCCTATCTCAAATTGACAGGTATGGACGAGTATGAGTAGATACATACGGGTATGAGATGGATACTGAGTTGGGGATGAATTAGAGAATGTATCCGCATGAGCAGGTGTGAATTTAAAAATTTTACCCATCCTGAGTGATGAGTAGATAGTAGATACAAAAATATTAAGTCGATATAGGGAAGGGGACACCTACTTCGCTTGTTTACCATCCCTAAATTGATACCAATGATAAAAAATAATATTATTTAATTTGAAAATTTGAATTTAAATAATTATATTATATCTTTAGCATAAATATGTACTACCTTTTAATTAACAGCTACTATTAAAAAATGTTGTCCATTCTAATATTTTTTTCAAAATAATTATAACTAATTTAAGAGATAGATAAATTATTATTATATTTTGAATAGTCTTGGTGATTATAAGAAATGGATGCTCTTATTCTTTTTAAATAATCGATTACGTATATCTTGGAGACGTGATTGCTCAAACTCAAATTTTTTAAAATGAACAATACACTCTTTTACTACTAAAAATCTTTTCTTACTAAGACAAAGATAAAACATGTCTTTTAAAATTTTAAAAATCAATATTAAACATTTAAAAAGCTTCATTTTTTTAAAATTTTAAATTTACTACATTTTAAAAAATGAAAATTCTCGTTAAATCCCCAAACTTTTAAATTTCTAATTATAAATTTTTAGATTAAATTCTTTAAAAAATTATTTTTTATTTTTTTATGAAAACTTAATTGTTTTTTGTATTGTCAAAATCCATGAACGAAAAAGCGGCGAACTAAAAATAATGGCGTTAATAACCGGCAAAGTCCAGCACTGAAACATATGAACAAGCATCACACGTGGCATAAAAATTGCTCCACCAGCGAGGCCGCCATCTTTAAGGTGGACCCAGAATCTCATTTCCGACCAAAATTACCTATATAATTGGATTCTACATTTTAACTTTTATTAATCGATATCTTATATTTTACATTTTTATAATTCAATCCCAAATCTTTTCTCTTACCATCCAATTCAGGACATTCCATTTTTATTAAGGTGGACCCAGAATCTCATTTCCGACCAAAATATATATTCACTACATTTTAACTTTTATTAATCGATATCTTATATTTTACATTTTTATAATTCAATCCCAAATCTTTTCTCTTACCATCCAATTCAGGACATTCCATATTTTTAGTATAACATTGAAGAAGAAATTTCCAGGTAATCGAAAAAGGGAGATAAAGAAACCAAAAGAAATAAAGAACCAAACACTTCAATTTCTTCAAGGAATTGGCTTTGGATGCTTACTTGATCGAGTAATTTTAATATTCAAAGCGACGATCTTGTTTTAAGAGGAAGCCTTTGCTGGGTTTGAAGGAGCAATCTTCAAAACCAGTTGGGTGGTGTTGCTTTTCTTTTCTTTCGAGAAACAAAAGGCGCGCTCCTTTTTCTTTTCCCTTTGATATATAAATTTGCCTGAGAGTTCGATTATACTGTCAATTACTTGAATTGGGGATGCTTTTTTTTTTATATATATAAAAAGATTAGGAGTTCAATTCGATGTCAGGCGAGAGTTTGAAGTGGGGTTTGAGAAATATTGGTGGGTTTTTTTTACAAATTTTGATAATTGAAATCTGTTTAATGTGCTAAAATCTTGAACTTTATTGCTTATTGATTAGTGCATTGCTTTGATGATCATATTGTGTATATACTTAGTATTAGTTATTTTTCCTTTGGATCTATTTTAACGTCCTGTTATTGTTATTTTTTCTTGTAGATTTTGGGGAGGTGAAACAGTATGAAGACTAAAATAACGACTGAAAAGCCTAGGAGTGGACTTAGGTGTGTTTTCGGGGCAGAAAGTGGAATGTTTATGCACCGGTGATAGTGAGAAAAATCCAGATAATAAGAAAATAAGACAAAATGATATCAGAATCCCTTGCTGCCAAACATCATTCATGGAGAGGTTTCTCTTCCAAAGTTGGTTATAGTGAGAAAAATCCAGATATTAGTAATATAGAAGAAGTTGAATTGTCTCTGCGTGAAAGTAGCTCACTGAATTATGAGGTTTGCCTCTTCATTCCTTTCGGATTTCAAGTTGGTTTCTGTCGTAGTTTTGTTCGCCGTTGACATTTTGAGTTGTGGGGTCTGCATTGTTGTTGTGAAAGTTGGTGGTGGCACGTCGATTTATGTATTTTCTTTTAAAAGTAACCTCACGAGTCATGACTACTCAAATCTAGTTTGGGTGGGTCTGATGTCTATTCCAGCCTTTGTTTAGGAGATTTTCAGGTTTTCTTATTCGTTTATAAGAATTATAGGTTGAAAAGAATACTCATGTGGTGATACCTCTGGTTCACTTTGTTGTGGCTTAGACTTGAAGTTATTAGTTTAACATGAAATGCCATACACTTTTCTTTCATTGTAAACTCCGAAAATTATGCAGATTCTACTTGGTCATATTGTCCTAATAAAAGCCGGAAGTTGTCCATTCTTATAAAGCCTTTTGATGAGTAACTTCTTAACACTTGAAATTGCTTTAATTAAGGGCATTTCTCCTTTTAACTCGTAAATTATTGTTTCCATGCTATATTATTGCTTCTTGCATTCCTAGGTCACTTGTCATTCGTCATGGTACTCGTGTATCCTTACCCTTGTCAAAACTGATCACAGTACATTCATCTGAAGTTTGCAGTTATTTATGCTGTCTATTATCTGGATGATTCTATAAATGCTTTTATTTGTTTTCTTTTCCTCTGAGGTGTTTGCAATTTGCAGGAAGCTAGAGCATTGCATGGAAGAATTGAATATCAGAAAGGAAATATAGAAGCTGCACTACATGAGTTTGGTGGAATCAATATCGCAGCAATAACTCCCAAAATGAAACTTACGCTTTCAAGAAGAGTAGAACAGCGTAAGAGACGATCTCATGACCATGCTTCTCCACAAATGTCTATCCATGCTGTTAGCCTACTACTAGAAGCAATATTTCTCAAAGCAAAATCATTACAGCATCTCCAGAGGTTTAGAGGTAATGTTTTATGTATTAGTACACAGATCTCACATCAACTCTGACATTGTATGGATGAAGTTAAGTCCTATGTTGACTCACAATAAATTGTTCATTATAATATTGATATTATAATGTTTAATATATGCGAGTAAATTGATAAATATTTGCAGTATATGTGTATTATTGTCATTAAAATGCCCGCTTTGCTTAAAATTCTCTGCTACAAATTTGATCTAACAACCTTTCTGTTATAGTGATCGGCATCTTTCCAAATTCCTAGTGGCCAGCAATTTTTCACCAAGAGCACTGTTATAAAACCTAGGTTCTATGCTTCTTTTCTTATGTTTTATGGTATTAGCTTCTTTGCAATTTGGAATGTGGCTCATCAAGTATGTTAACTACATATTCAACGGATATATTGCCCTTCATTTTTATCATTGAGCACAATTCAATCATCGCTGCATGGCTAATTTCCATTTTCAATCATTCTTGCAGAAGCTGCTCAGACCTCCGAAGTTATTCTGGACATAGTTGAATCTTCAATACCACAAGGCTTGCCTGAAAACTTTGGTGCCGACTGTAAATTGAATGAGACTCTAAATAAGGCAGTTGAGCTGCTTCCAGAATTATGGAAATGTAGTGATTCACCACGTGAAGCGATCTTGTCCTACCGACGGGCTCTTCTTTATCAGTGGAATCTTGATGTTGAAGCCACAGCAAGGATTCAGAAACAGTTTGCCATTTTTCTTCTGTATTATGGAGGTGAACCGGTGCCTCCATACCTCCGCTCACAGATGGACGCCTCCTTTGTCCCTAGAAATAACTTAGAGGAAGCTATACTCTTGTTAATGATACTATTTAGAAAATTTTCTTTGAAAAGAATTGAATGGGATCCATCAATACTGAATCATCTATCATTTGCTCTCTCGTTGCTTGGGGACTTGAGGGCTTTGGCTAACCAAATAGAAGAACAAAGAAAGATACCATCATATAGCTCTGTGTTACTATGGAGCAGGTGAAGATTTGGTTGCTTTGAATCTATTGCGGAAATTGTTTAGCATAGAGGATCCATGTTGTGTTCCAGCATTGTTAATGGCATCAAAAATTTGTGCGGAAAAACCTAATCTTGCAGAAGAAGGGATTAATTTCGCTCGTAGAGCCCTTGAAAGCCTGGATGATAAATGCAGTGAGTTGGAAGGTACTGGTAACTATTTATTAGGTGTGGCTCAATCAACACATTCGAAGTCAGCAGTATCAGATTTTGAGATGGTTGCCAGCCAGTCTGAGGCCCTTCAGGCCTTGAAAAGGGCTGGGAATATTACAAGTATGAAGGACCCTAACATTCTTTATTATCTCAGCCTGCAAAATGCTGAGCAGAGAAAGTTGGAAGCAGCACTTTATTACGCAAAGTCATTGCTTAAACTTGAAGGTGGTTCGAACATTAAGGGGTGGTTATTATTGGTCCGCGTATTGTCAGCCCAAAAACGTTTTGCGGATAGTGAAACCATTCTCGATGCTGCCTTGGATCAAACTGGCAAATGGGACCAAAGAGAACTATTGCGCACCAAAGCTAAGCTTCAAACTGCACAGGGACATCTCAAGGGTGCTGTTGACACATATACTCGACTTCTAGGCATTGTTCATGTACAGAGTAAAAGCTTCAGTTCTGGGAAGAAACTTTATAAGGTATGTTAATTGTTTAGCATTCATATGCATTACCTATGGCTGTAGTTGATTTCTATGTCACAGAAGAATCTAAAAGGTTCTTCCTACCAAGTTGACTTAAGGAGATGTATCAGTTTTCGTTATTAGATTGATAGATTTCAGATATGCTTATTGGAAATCATCTTTGTTGCCGGTATGACTTGTTATTACTTGGATACCCGCGCATGATACAAGTTTGAGGCTTGTTACTGTCAGAATGGGTAGTTTGTGATCTGCTTAGAACAGGAAATCAGAGTTTGAAGTTGGAGTGTTAATGCTTTTCCGTCATTTTTCGCGAATAACACTTCCCGATAAACAATTTTAAAAGCTGCTTACCTTTTCCAATGATTGTTTACAGGATCGTGGATGCTTTTCTAGAAGTTTTGAACAGGAAATATGGCATGATCTAGCTTATCTCTACGTAAGCTTGTCACGATGGCAAGATGCCGAGATTTGTCTTTCAAAATCCAAGGCCATCAGTTCTTTCTCTGCTGTTAGAAATCATGCCACTGGTAAGTTAGTAGTCCCTTGGTTTATCTTATTTTCATTATCTTATATTAGTACTAGAAATTTTCCTCTATATATACCCAGTTTACACATTTTCATGTATAAACTCTGGTCTTTTGAAATCAGCACCGTTCATATACTCGTAATACGATCCTTATCATAAATTAAAAATTGAAAAATTAGTGCGGTTTGGTGTTAATCTTGTTGGGGTGGAAATAAACCAATAAATGAAGGATCCAAGACAATTTTGTTTTGCAGGTGTAATTTATGAAAGAAAAGGCTTACCAAAAGAAGCTCTCACCGCTTTTTGGAGCGCTTTGGATATCGATCATGATCATTCCCCAAGCTTGATATCTGCAGCTGGCCTGCTCAGAGACCTCGGGAGCCAATCTGGTGCAGTTGTAAAAAACTTGCTGATGAATGCTGTCGGAGTCGATAGAATGAATCCCTTGGCATGGTATAATCTCGGTATGCTTCTCAAAGATGAAAACACTCCATCTTCCCTGGAAGAAGCAGCCGAATGTTTTCAGGCTGCTGCCATTCTTGAGGACTCGGCACCTGCCAGTTGATCCCTTTAGATAAACAGCCCTCTGCTGCTATGCCCGATTCTTGTTCCCTGTAACTATCATAAACTAGTCTCAATACACCGATACTTGTAATCGTTCTATGTTCTTTTATCTTGTGAATTTGCACATCATAAAGCATATTCAAAGTCAAAGCGGATATTACTTCATAATTTATGAATGGATATTCACATGAGCAAAGTATGAAATATTATTATAGATCCATGTTGGTGTTTTCCCCCCCAATGAAAGCTAGATTGATGGATGATGTTTTGTAATAATGCTAGTGTATCTAGGTTTAGGCAATTTTATATTAAGAACCCCAAATAAATAATTATTTAAAGAAATAGGTCCCTCCAAAAATTATTTGGAAGAATAATCCTCAAATCGTCCACATCGAACGACCTCACGGCCTGTAAATCGCGTGTTAAATCCTCGCACCCTCCAATACGAAATATACATCCGACGTGGGTGCACTTTCCAGGTAAGCCAATAAAACAAATGGATAAAATGACCTCACGCATTGCGAAGCGCGAGGTAGCCTTTATGATCTAAAATATCGCTAGATTTATGGGGGATCTCGCGTCCTACAAAGCGCGAGGACAATAGATTCTCTACCCTCCCTTTAGTGTCCATAGCCTTGTACGGATACTATTTTCGGGTGAAAAGTTGAATTTTCTTTTAAATTTTTTTTATAAACGCATAGTGTTGCAATTTATCTTTAAGGTGACTATAATATCAATATATATAAGACATTTTAAGCAGGGTAAAAATAGCGTTGAAAATTGTTAGAAATCATGGTTTTGTGAAGGAATAAGAAAAAAATGGTTTGATAGACATATTAGAGTGTTATTTATGGCTTGTAAATATGAGTAATATGTGTTGTTAATTAAAAAATAAATAATACAAAAAACCCATTTAATTAATACGTGGACATGAGCGATTGAGACATTTGTTCTTCGTGTGTCCGAGATTCTTACATATAACATAATTTCGGTTGTCCGATTCTTTCTTGATGTTCGACCAAATCCTCATCACAAAAAATCCGGGTTGACAATGGACAATCGTTTTTTTTCGTCTTAGTGCATAATATGACCATATTGTAGGTTCATCATCAGTTTCATCCGGATTTCATTCATTTCCAATAGGAGAGAACTTGTATTCCTAAACCTTGAATATAGTTTCAAGTAAGTAAACCCGATCAACGAATCTCATGTAGGGTATCCGAACAGAAGAAACAACAGCAATGGTGTGCGCACACAGGTATTTGAAAGTTTAGAAGAATCCTCACTCGCATGTTTTTTCTCGTAAATTAACCACATATGCGTTGTGTTGTTTGTCTTCCAATGACCTCACAAATTCTGACACGAAATAATGACATTTCGCAAGAGAAGCATACGACATTTCGTTGAATATCCGAAGCTCTTGATAGCCCTATTACTGGGCATAGGCTCGTGTGATCGATGAGTGACGGTTTTGTTTTGATTTATTGCTTTACCATCAGTTGATTGAAATGAAGGAATGCTGGGAACTTTTTCTCCTCAACGAGAACCTTATGTGCACGTTTTCGATGAAGAGACCACACCGTCCGGGGTGCTCGCAACGGGAACTTACTCTGCAAATCTCAAGGTATGCATGTATAAAGCAAGATTACGATGTTTAGCAACAGGTTTCGTGTTGTTAAATCTTGATCGACTTAAAAGCGAAAAAGTTCATCTTGGTTACAAATTTGACATACCAGTTTTCGAGATGGATTATAGTCATTGTATATATAGATGTATTAACAAGGTTCTGTGTTTTGCTTCCCGGCTTCTCCGTTGTTCTCGACTTTAGACATGTTTCTTGACGACATTTCATGAACCTCAAGTTGAGGAAACAGATATCGTCTTTTATGTCGTCGATACACATAAAAATTGCACAAATCAATTGGATCGAGTCCGGGTTTTTTCGTGTCCGTTTAATGCGTCTGCTAACCAGTGACGGTATGAATTTCACACTTCCCTGCAGTTTGAAGACGATGACAGAAGATGTCACATGCAACTCAAATACCCCTATGAGATAAAGAAGAGCAGCTAGGTATGTTGGTTTATCCGTGTTCGATTCGATCTCGTTCGGTTTTTCGAGGGATTAGATTACTGCAATTTTAGCTAATCGGTATCGATCGATGTCGTGGTACCGTAATTCGAAGTTGGATCAAAGGAAGAACTGTTGATGGTGACTCAAAACTGTCTCACGTTGCTCGAGTACTCTAGACGCATGCCTAATGCTATATCTGGAAACATAAATTTGAAGATTTTGATCTAATTCATGTGGACTAGATGCTGTTTAAATTAATTAAGATTTTTTTTATATAATTATGATCTTGAAAGATATTGAAAACAAATATTTCAAATTCGCCATTAAACAAACATCTAACAAAGTTGTATTCCGAAATTTTAAAAATAATTGTAATTATTTTAATACTAATCTAAAAGGTCATCTTTTAAGTCTTAATCATATCGTTTTCCCATTTTGTTTATCGGGTTTGAACAGTTGCGTTTGTTATGTTTGTATTGTTCAAAATATTAAAAATTTTATATAAGTTTAAAGATTCAAATTCTAATATCATACAAAAAAATTAAAATTATTAACGTCGCCTATAATAAATTTTTATAATATTTGATTAAATCAATCCATCAATTAATTAAAGGGTAAAATAGATGTTTAGTACCTAAACTGATCATTTAGTACCTGAAATTTAATTTTTTAAAACCATTCATAAAGTTTAGTTTTTATTTCATTTTAGTACCTTGTCATTAAAAAATTTAGTGCCCATTCAAAATTTAACATTAAATTTTGAAAAAGAAAATAGGTACTAAAATGGATAAAAAAACTGATAGTATATATACGCGTTAAGTTTTTAACGGTAGATATTAAAATGAAAACTAAATATTATATATGGTGTAACAACCCAATTATTAAGGCCACATGTATATTGGTTGGTATTGATAATTATTTAGGTGTGTTAGGCCAAATGTCATTTTCGGACACCTAAGGCCATAGCAATTATTATGTTTGAATTTAGCAGTTTATCAATCGAGCCCATAACCGGGTTTTGTTCTTTAAATTCTATTTTCTACAGCAAACGCACTTCATAGGAAACCCATATCTGCACCGGTCCCATGTTCCACATATATGGATTCGAAGCTTTTGCCATCGGGAAGCTCGCGAACGGAACCAAGGTCTTGATTTTATTAAAGTTCGACATGAAAGAAATATTGTCGGCGGTTGAGAAGTACCGTGCCACTTGTCTTCCCCTTGTGCCACCTATACTCTTGGCATTGGTGAAGGATATTGACGAGATAAGAAAGAGGTACGATAGCGTAGGGTTGTTACTACCGCAACTCTGTTTCAGTTTCACTGCCTTTTTCGACAGTTTGAGGTCACGACTGGCCTAGAAATGAGGTCGCCGGATCTGTGTGGCTACTGCCCCCTAATTTTGACGCGGCAACTCCAAGTTCTTGAACTGGAAGATTATATTATGGCTCTGGTTAAGAATCACAAGGGCGTATGTTAGTGGAGGGCGGTGGGTGTCGACGGGAATGAAGGGGATGAAAAAAGTAGAGGAATGATGCAGGGTTTTAAAAAATGGTCCGCGACTGCGATTTCGGCCGCGATATAGCAGTTTCGCCGCTGTCCGAGTTACCCGCGACGGCCGCAATAACGCCCGCGACGGCCGCAATCACGGTAAATCCGAAATAACCGAAAACGCGACCGCAACCACAATTTAAAACCCTGGAATGATGTATAAAGTCCATGGCTAACCTGCGTAGAAGATGAGAGGTGAGAGATGTTTGAATTTGTGTAGCATAATTCGTTGATCAAAATCAATGGAGATTTTGAAAACAAATAAATTAATAAATAATTGTAAATTGGTTCAGAGTGCACATGGTTTTGGAAAGTGAAAAAGGGAGCAATGTGGAGAATTGTTGATAACATGCAAAAAGGGGTAAATCACAAGGTATGTCATCCAAGTTTGGTGAGATCTTTATCTTGTCTCTTAGTTTTCAAGTGGTTATAATTATGACATAATAGTTGTTACAAGATCAATTTAGTCCATGATGTTAGTAATTAAATATTATTGGCTCCTCAAGTTTTTAGTTATGCAAATTGGGTTTCCAAATTATTAATTAGATTTTAGTAAGTTATTTTTTTATGGCAAGGAAAATTATTGGAAGTCGTATTTGTACGATAAATTATCCGTGTTCGTTAGAAAAAGATTGGAAATTAGAAATCAGGTTGGTGAGCTGGAATTTAAGACTAATATTTTGGGTTTTGTTGATGTTCCGATTTTGAGGTCCGTTTTGCTAAATTCAAATCCGGTAAGTTATTTTTCACTGATTAATCACCCGATTCGATCCGTTTTTCAGAATTAAGCTCTGTTTTTTTTTTATAAAATTTATGTTATGTATATGAGGAATTATTGGAAGTTGAATTAAAGATCGAGGGCGTTCGAATGGAATTTATATTGTCGATCAGTATAGCTCGAAAATTGAGGTAATATTTTACTACCTCTTTATGCTTTATGGAATATGTTGATATTGATAAATGCATGAATAAAAAAATGTTTGGCCTCATTTGTGTAGTTAGTTAATTTCTACAATCGATCTGAATACAGTAAAAAAGTGATAACTGAATATGATTCATATGATTAATATAAGAAATTGGAGGACAGTTGGAATTAAACTACAAGCTTTGTGATTAAGTGATAAATGAATCAGTCTGGTTATGTAAATTATAATTCATTTCATCAAAGGTACTTGGATTGGAAATTATGAGAATACTCCGGTAGGGTAAAATTATAAAAATACCCTTATGTTGAAAGATGACAAGAATTGTCCCTGGAAGTTGGTTAAAAACTCTGAAAAGGCATATTGATCCGATAAAATTACTAATGTGCATAAGAAATGCTAGTTTTGCTTTGAAATTTGGATAACTGGTTTTTAACCTCAAAAGGGTTTGTACAAGATGCTAGAAGTCTGTTAAGGAAATCATTTCAAGATCAGAGAATGTTCAGGAAAGCAATTAACCATAGGATCTCTAAATTATATTATTCTCGTTAAGAGTAATACCGAAATTATTTGGTTAAGAAATTATGAAAATACCCTTGAGAGGTAAAAATAGTCCGAGTTGACACGAAATGAGAAAGTACTTTGAGGATTTGTACTTAACTCGATAAATTACGGATTTAATTGTTAAGATTTTGTCTTTGTACAGAAAATCCTTAATAACCTGTTGGTAACTTCTTAGAAGACAATTGACCTAAAAATCTCCGAGTTAAGAATAAATTATCAAGGGTGCTCTTTTGTCAGAATTGTTCGAAAGGTCTGGAAAAGATGATATGTTTGAATTAAATAATAAGATCGTACGGAAGTATGTAACACACTGGATCTGTAAAATGACCAGGATACCCCGATAATGGAGGACTAAAAAATATCACCAACCCCAGGAATGAATGGACATCTTCAAGCTTTGAAATGAATGGAAAAAAAACGTTGAGCACCAAAATGACCAAAACACCCTTATGGCCTAGAGTAAGTAAATGTTTTGGATTAATTAAGGAATCCAAATAAACATAGGTGTTGTACTACCCTTAAAAGTTATGGAACACAACTTAAGTGAGTTGATCAACCTTAATGATATGTCAGTACCTGAACTGCATAGATGTCACTTAAATGCGTGTTCGACTTCTCAAGTTTGGCTTGATGATAATTTTGGAAGTATTCAGCTCAGCTCAACTCTAGATCGCATTCAGTACTAAGAAGTGGATATTCGTTAGACAAATCAACTACGAATACCAAATTGAACTAAACATAAATGCAATATGTATTTAAAATTCATAAATGTCTGAATTACTCTGGAAAACTCTGAAGTAACCTGGATAGAATTGATTGTTAAATGAACTAAGTAACATCAATGACTGAGGATTAAGTAAGTGATTTGGATAAGTCTGGAAACTCTGGTGAGTTTATATAGTGTACCATTACTATGGGTGATAAACCACAAATCAAATACGTCAACATTTCTTGATATTGTTGAAATGTGGAAATGAAATAAAGACCATTGGAAGATCCACTCAACGATGATTATGGGGATGATCTATGGATATGCATTATGTATTAAAGAGCGAATACCCTGGAAGGATAATGAATTGACTTGTTGACATGCATCAATTTGGGAGTTTTGTAACTCAAGTTGTTTGATAATACGATTGATAGTCATAAATTGTAGATGACTTCAATCTCCGATTCTACATTTTCATCTAAAATCACTTCGGACATGTTTGAAAACACAAGTAATGCAGAAGGAAAAGATTCTGAATACCCCATTTGGTTCAATTGGGCTGAAATCCTATGAATTCAAAGTATATTCCTGAATACCCCTGATTATTTGGGTAATGAAATCACTCTCAGTAAATCGGAATCTAGAATTATTTTTTATAAAGGTTCCTGAACACTTTCCTGATGCATATGAAAACATAGTGGAATTCTAAAGTATCAGCTTAAATGTTTGATTAGATCGGTTAGTAATCGATTCTTTTCAATAGGACCTTGTTCCTGGAATACGAACAGATTGCATAAGTTCGTGCTATCCATACTGATGACTACAAAATGTCTCTGCAAAATACTTGGATTCTCTAGTGTGTTCCCTATACATTAATAAAATATTTTATTGTTTTAACATGTGGTACACTAAAATCTATAATTACTGTTTATGGATGCACCGACTTAACGGTGATGGTTTATGGATTTGTAACATGGTATAAATTGTATCTTGGAGATACATATTTGTAAAGTACAGCTCTGATCAAACTGAAAAATTTTTATGGACCTAATGTGACTTTAGGTAGGCTCTGCGGCCCTGAGATCATTCTCGGGTAGGCCTTGTGGCCCTAAGATGTGTTCTTAGGTAGGCCCCGTGACCCCAAACTTTCTTGGGTGGGCTCTCAGGCCCTAAGATGTTCCCTTAGGTTAACTCTTTATAAGATGATTTAAAAATATGAGTTTAAAAAGCTTCACTACAATATGGTTAATGTGATTTACTGAACTATCATTTGATTAGTGTACCTATTATGATTTTATCGTACTGATGGAACACACTAGAAAACCTATTCTGATCTCTTGAACCTAGACATCCGAAATATTTTCATCTGAAATGAATACTATTTGTTTAGAATCTCTGCTCAGTATAAAGATCTGTAAATGTCTGAATCGATAAGGAAAAATATGTTTATCTGTATCTGCACGTTCTTCAGCATCATCTGGTAGTTCTGTATTACTGAGCTTTCCGAAGCTCACTCTATTACTCACCATTGCAGGTTAAAAGAATTGTACTAGTGCAGTTATCGACATCAGTAAAGGAATTCTTCCGGGGTTGTTTCCAGAGAATGATACATGTGATTATGGGGCATGTAATTGTATTTTGTTTTATATACGAGTCCGAAAATCTATTTTATTTTTAAATAGTGACAAATGATTTTATAAGTTTACACGTTCTGATAAAAAGTTTTAAATTTTCCGCTATTTTTACAGTGGGTCGCTCTGGTGACCCTAATGTGACACTCTAGATCGGATCGGGTTACCCGCATCGGTCTGAGGGGGTTACATATGGTTTTGATAAATTTGAAATTTTAGGTGTTAAAATGAATTAAAGCTTATAGTTTAGGTACTATATACGTATTTTACTCATAATAAAATTTGTAAAATGGGAGAAAGTGAATAAATAAATACGCGGGAAAACCTTGTTGTCATACGAGGAATCGGTTCAAGATCAACGAGGAAAGAACCAACAAAACTTCTATTAGGACAAATCATGGTCGTCCACGTGTATCCATATCCACACACATCAATCCATTATAAAGATCTCTTCTCCCTGTCTTATAGGGATTTATCTGTAAACCCTGAAAAAGAAAAAACCTCTTAAATAATGAGTCATTTTTAATTAAAAAAATATGTTTAAATAATGTTTTGAAAAAGATTTAAGTGATTAAGGAATTTTTTTTGTTAAAAATTAATGTTTAAAGTTTTTTTGGTTATATTTTTAGATATTTACTATAAAAAAATTAAATGAGATGTATCATGTTTAGATTTATTTTTAAAAATAAAATATTATTTAAAAATATTTATAAAAATATTTAAACTTGAAATGTGCAATTTAACAAATTTTTTAACATATATATAGGCTTGTAAACGAACCGAACGCACATGAATGGATGTATGTTCATGTTCGTTTATTTAATAAATAAACAAATATAAACGAACACAACATAAAAGAATATTTTTTTTTATTTTCGTTTATTTAAATGATAAACGAACATAAACGAAAAATCAATCATAAACGAATATAATAAATGAATATAACGAACAACACAAACACACAAAAAAACTTATTCGAACACAACAAATGAATGTAAAAAATGTAAACGATAAGAATAACAACTTAAATTTCTTTAATATAACCTGCAACTTTAGAGTTAATTTATTCGAATACGACAAAACATACATAAATCATAAATAACCTATATGAATATAATAAAGTCTTAAAGTTAATTTGTTTAACAAAACAATCTTCTTGAAATTCAAACAACTTCAATAATCTTTGTAACATATTCAACTTGGCATCAGTTCGAACATAAATGAACGAACATAACCAAACATATAATCGAACGTTCACGAATGTAAATGAACGAACGAGCCATTTGTTTGTGTTCGATCATTTAATTAAACGAGCACAAAATCTTATATATGTTCGTTCGTTTAACATAAACGAACTTGGTTGATTGAAGTTTAAATCGTTTAGAGGCCTACGTATACACCTAAAAATTGTTTAACACCGAAATTAGTTTTGAGCATGGTTTTGGAACTCATTTTTATATTAAGCCTCTCATTTATCAGACTTCCCCTCATTTTTGCTTTTGAGCAAATAATGAGTCTTTCAACTAAGCAGAGTGTTAATAGAGCTATGAATCCTTGGGCTCTTCATCTTCAAAAACTGGGTCTGGAGCTTAAATGTCCTCTCTGGTTTGTTCTCTCTCACTGTGCTGCGTTTTCTTTGTTTTTTTAATTTGAGGTTTTGAAGTTGTTATTATTAAAAATTGTTATCGTGGCAGTTTGAATTTGTTTAAACGGCCATTATTGATGCCGTGCGACCATCTGTTTTGCGAGTTAGTGCCATTTCTCCTTCTATCTTTATCTTCACTTCTGATTTTTTTTGGTTTTCATTGCTTTCTTTTCATTTTTTTTGAAATTGTTACAGTACGTGCATAGCCAGAACTGAGTTTGGCTCAGAGTGCCCTATTTGCAATGCCCAATCTGCAGATCGAGGTATTTTTCATTTAATTACTTCTATTTGGGTTTTGTTTTTGTAAAACGTTGTTGGGAGCTAACTAAGGTTAATATCTGGGTTATCTTATTTCTAAACCCTATTATTTTTGTGGGTTTCGTTCGAGTCCATTGATGGTTTAAATTTTTGGATTGATTTCGGTTTCATGTATTTGGATTCTGGATTCTCGTTTAGATAATTTTGGGTTTTGTTAATTTGAATTTCGCATTTGGATGAGAAGGTCTCTTCTTTCTAAAGACTATTTGGAAATTGTTTCCAGCTTTGTTTGAGTTTCGTTTTATAGCTGAAAAAACTATGATGCTTGCAGATCTAAGGCCTGTGACCTTCATGGAGAATATAGTGGGAATCTATAGAAGTTTGGATGCTGCATTTACTGCAAATATTTCTCCTTCGCCCGTAGCCAGTGTTGGTAAAAATGATAAATTTGATAAGTGCATAACTCAAAGGTGTATTGGAGATAAAGGGTATGAGACTCCTAACAAAGATGGGGTTGCATTTGATAGTTCTGGGAATGTTGGTTTGCATGTTAATCAAGTAGATCAAACATCTTTTGGCCCTTCTTCCTGTGGCTATACAAAGGCTTCTGATACTGATAGTGAACATGTAAGAGTTTGCCTTTCTTCTAATCCCATTATGCTTGTAGTTGTATGATTGTAAATCAATGCTGGTTCTTCCTAGTTACTTTTGTTCATAGTAAACTTTCATTTGTCTGTTCTGTGTTTCCCCATATGACTCGTCACTTGGTGTTAGGTTGCTGATGTTTATACTACTATTTGCAGTCTCTCACTAACTATTCAGTCAAGGGAGTTGGCAAGAGAAATTTTGATGATATGACAAGTCAAAAGCAGTGCAATTCCGCTTTAAGGATTGACAGTCATTTTTGGGATTCCAAGAGTCCGAAGAGGTTGAACCATGAACAATTAGGTATGGTTGTCAAACCTATGGATCATTGTCAACCTGTTCTGAAGGCTCAAAACATAGTGACTTTTGATTGTCAATTAGGATCTCAAATTGAACCATCTCTTGCTGGTACAAATCTGCCAGTGACATCAGACAACATGTGTGGAAACAGTGCCATTTGTGGATTTTGCCAGTCCTCTCGAGTCTCAGAGGTAAATCCCTAAAGAGTATTATTTGATTATTCCTTTTATTGAAAATGTTCTTTATAAGTAACTTTTTATCAAACATTTTCAGGCCACTGGGATGATGCTCCATTATCTCAACGGAAAACAAGTAACAGGAGATGCATCATTCAGCTCAAATGTTATACATGTTCACAGCTTGTGTATTGAATGGTATTTTTCTGGAAATTTTAAATTGTAGAATATTTAAGTAAAAGGGAAATTATGGGTTTTTGCTGGGTAGGTTTGGAGTTTTAGTGAAACCTGTTTATATACTGTCTGGTTATGTTTCATTTTGATACAGTAACTTTCTCTTTCTGTTGTTTCTTGCTGCTAGAAATTCATTGATATTGTCTTAAAATATAGGGCGCCCCAGGTGTATTATGTTGATGAATCTGTTAAGAATCTTAAGGCAGAACTTGCAAGGGGTGCAAAGCTGAAGTGCAGCAAATGTGGGCAAAAGGGGGCAGCACTTGGTTGTTATGTGAAGTCTTGCCGCAGAAGTTATCATTTCCCTTGTGCAAAAGAGATTCCAAAATGTCGATGGGATCATGTAATTGCATTTGCACCATAATGTATATGAGATATTATTTTATTCTGTGGTGTTCTGCCTTTACCTTCTATTTGGTTCACTTGACAATTTTTGCTCATAACTTTTTCTTTCATCTCATAGGATGACTATCTCGTGCTTTGTCCTGCCCATTCTTCTGTTAAGTTTCCAAGTGAGAAGTCTACAAATGCCCATTCTTCATCCAAGTTGTTGACTGAGAAGTCTGGAAATTGTGTGTCTGCTAATGATGGCATACCTACTGAAAGGTAATTAAATCAATGGAAACGTCTTAGATATCTTTCAGAGGTCTATACCTTCTATGCGTACTTTTTGAAGAGCTGCTATTTTATGCTTCATTTTCTCTCACTTTAGAAGAAAAATGGCAAAAGAAGCCAAATTATTTGATTTTTTTTGGGTATTTTTCCTAGTCATGGAGAAAGTCTTAAACTGATTATTGAATTGTCTGGAGAGTGATCTGATTGTAATTCTGCATGCAGTGGCCGGCTGAAATCTTACACTTTCTGGGGCCAGCCAGATGATAAAAAAATTTGGGTTTTTTGTGGCTCTGCTTTGCCTCCTGAGGAGAAGGTTGGTTTCGATAAAACTCAATTTTGTTTTGACCCATTTATAAGTTTTGAGTAGTTATTTTTTATGTACTGTATCTTTGAATTGTTTGTGTTTTATCGTGTTGAAAGGTGAAACTGATATATTTTTCAAGCATTGATTTCTTTTAATCGATCTTTTTGGTGTTGGAAATGGACGTATAGTATCTAACATGGAGATTATTTCGTTGATAAGATATCCTTGAATAGGCTTTTTATTTTAACAACAATGTACCCTTATTGTATATATTTATTGTTTTACCTTGTTGCAGTTCCTTTTGATCAAGTTTGCGAACATGATTGGTGCAACTGTATCCAAGTTTTGGAAGCCGGATGTCACTCATGTGATTGCTTCTACAGATGGGAATGGTGCATACACCAGGACACTTAAAGTTCTCATGGCCATTTCAAACGGGAAGTGGATTCTTAATATAAATTGTAAGTTGAATTGTTCCTTTTTCCACTCTATATTCATAAGCATCTGTTCTTTTACTTTGTTGAATGTGTGCTGGTTGAAGTTCAATCACTAAAACAATAAGTTGTATCGTCACCACTGATATGTAAGCTTAACTTTACAGGGGTAAAGGAGTGCTTGAAAGCCATGCATCCTTTGAGTGAGGAACCTTACGAAGTTAGTCTCGATAACCACGGGTGTTGTGATGGCCCTAAAACTGGAAGACTCAGGGTATTGAATGATGTAAGTCTTTCTTTTATGTCTGCTAGTTTTTAAACTTGGCAACACTATTACCATTTGCTTTGCAAGCAAAGTAACTTGTTCCTCTAGCAGGCACCAAAGCTCTTTGATGGCTTTAACTTTTATTTTGTGGGCGATTTCGTGTCTGGTTTCAAGGAAGATCTTCAAAATCTGGTTGTCACCGCGGGTGGTACTGTTTTGATGAGAATGGAGGAACTAATTGAACATAATAACAACGGTGATCAGACATCTCAAGCAAAGATGGTTGTTGTGTATAACCTGGATGCTCCCCAAGGATCCGAGTTAGGAGAAGAGGTTTCAATTATTTGGCAGAGGGTTAGTGAAGCACAGGATTTAGCCTCAAAAATTAGTGGACTAGTCATTGGTCATACATGGCTTTTAGAATCAATTGCAGCATGTAAATTGCAGGCTTTTGTCAATTAGCCAAAGATTGAAAATTTATCTTTTTTAGCTAGAAAATGACCAGTAATTTATCAACCTTTACTTGTTTTAGAACTTGCCTTGGAGTCTTTCTGTTGTATTTAATTTATACATATGTAGTTTATCTTTGAATTTAGATTGGAATAGACGTACGAGCTTTTTTCCAACTACAATGCATTAACAGCCATGAATTGAAATTTGCATCTTGCATCATTTGTAAGGAGAAATTACATGGGATACTATCAACTTGTGCCGGCTTTCAAGGCATCGACCATGTTTGAAACTTTATTCGGTGAATCATCAATGGGTTCGTTCAAATCACTTTCGGATCGTTTTGCATCCGCGTTATAAACATAAAGTCTGGCCACAACAAAGAAGAAGATGAAGTTTAAGAAGCCTAGGACAGCCAAGAAAGCGAAATAATAGTCTAGGCGTGAGATGTTGAGGTTGTTCAAGATCCACCCTCTATGTCCATGTCTCTTGGTCATATCCGAAACTGTCGTCAAAACAAAAGTACTGATGAAATGGCCAATCCCAATGCTGCTACTGTAATACGAGGTTCCAAGGCTTTTCATTCCCTCTGGTGCTTGATCGTAGAAGAATTCTAGCTTTGCAACTTCTGCAAATGCATCATACACCCCTGCCAAGGCAAACTGGGGCAGCAGTATGAAAATACTGAGAGGAACCGTGTCATTTATACCGAGTTTCTGATGATCTCGAGCAACGCTGAGTCTCTTACTTTCGGCAAAACAAGCAATTATCATAATGATGATTTGCAACATAAAGCCGATTCCCATTCTTTGAAGCAATGTGATCCCTCTGGGGTTTTTGGTGTAACGCCTCATTATCGGGACGAAGCAGCGGTCATATATAGGAATGGAGATCAACATGAAGATTGTAACAAATGCAGAGAGACAAGCTGGTGGGATATCGAAATGTGGACCCATACTACGATCAAGGGTGGTTCCTTGTTTGACAAACAGTGTTCCGCCTTGCGCTATTATGGTGCTTGGTATGAATGTTCCCACCAAGATGGGGATCATTTTTACTATCTGCTTGGTTTCTTCGACTTGAGTCACTGGACAAAGCATCCATGCCGAGGTTGGTCCGCTCTTTACTGCAGCTTTGTCTAGGAATCTGCAAAGAAAATGCAGTGTAATCAGCCAATCTTAATGTTCTTAAGAAAAGTGTTTATAGAGAATCAACCTTAACGAAGGGGTATGATCGATTCTGAATTTCTTAGATTTTGAGTATTCCTCCAAGCTAAGCTCATGTAGCTCTTTCGGGTTGGTCGGAACCGGCACATTCCGTTTCCTAATAGCAGCAACAAGCACTTGGAAAATCCTACTAAAAGGACTACCCGAAGGCAATTTGTGTCTATAAAATGGAGTTCCCACCAAGAACACCAAGACTGAGACCAAGAGACCAACTGTTGGAAGGCCATAACCAAGACTCCACCCCACATTGTCTTGTATGTAGATCAAGAAAGTGTTGGAGAAGAGGGTGCCAAAGAAAATGCTAAACATCCACCAGTTGAAGAAGGATAGCTTCTGAACCCTTTCCTTCGTCTCGAAGTTGTCGAACTGGTCCGCACCCATGGTGGATATGTTAGGCTTGGTGCCACCGGTTCCTATTGCGATGATATATAGTGCACAGTAGAATATTCCTTCTTGGAAAGCCGAGGCTCTTCTGTTGCAGTTCACTCCTTTGTGCCCATGACCGCACGATGGAGGCCTCAAGGCAGGCACCGAAACTGCTAGGGTTAAGAGAGCCATTCCCTGTTTATTTCCCCATAGATGTTAGAACAAAATAATTATCATAATCATCAACATCCATCTAATATTCAAATGAAAATCATGGATTACTTGTGACAGAGGTAACTAAAATGACTTAAAAGATCCATATGCTATCAATAAGGTTATGGTAGAGGGAAAAAAGAGCCCTAAAGTCATGGGATATGCAGGAAGTAAACGTCAAGTCGTCAAATGCATTAATATGACAATCAAACAGTTTCCGGTTTCACCGGTTTCATAATTAAAACCTTGTCTCAGTATCGTAAAACACTTGTTCCCCACAACCAAGAAATTATCAGTAAGTCATGTCTCCGTATACGTGTCCGATAATACATGGATCATGCTCGGCCATCAACGAACACACCAGCAAGATATCGAATGAGTCCGATAAATAATACATGTGTATATGTATACTATACGTACAGCGAGATAAATGGCAGATGAAATAACAAAAGTCCAGTAGCGACCGAGATGAGCATCGGCAATGTAAGCGCCTAAAATAGGTGTCATCCACACAGTTCCAACCCAGTTGGTAACGTTGTTTGATGATTTTACCGTTCCTTCACGGAGCTCCCTCGTCAGATACAACACTAGGTTCGACGCTATTCCGTAATACGCCATCCTCTCAAACACTTCATATCCTGCGATCCAGAAATATTTTTAAGAACAGACAGACATGTTCATACACATGGATCTTCGAAACTGGTTCGAAATTTCCAGGTTTTTCTCGAAGACCAACATATACACACACATATATATATACACATATATATAGCATTGATTTTGTAATATATATGTATATAGTGCTTACCAACAATGAAGGAACAAGCTTTCCATCTACCGGTGTTTGATCTCAAGACAGGCCTGCCTTTGAGATCAACACTTCCATCTTCAGTATAACCGTCGTCTCTTCCATCTGCAGATCCTTTTTCTTCTGCTAATACCCTTGACATCATGAAGACGGCAATTAAGGGCTGTGTTTGTAGGTGTAATCAAAGATCATGTGATAACCCTTCACTTTATATAAAGTTGAGAGGAGATAGTTCAACGACCTCTAACTTGCCAACCCAACGATATCTCTGTAGAAATGGGTTTAAAAACACAATTATTAATTCCCCACTCGGCTGACAGTAACGGGGCACAGTGGCAGGTACAATGACATGATCGAATGAAATCATACACTAAAACTGAGAAAATCTTAATAAGATATTGCATTTGTTCATTCTTTCTTCATCACTGCTATAAACTAAGTTTCCCTCTCTATTAATTTATTCAATTCGAGATTTGGATACATTTTTCTTTTGTAATGTAATCTTAATAAGGAACACTTGGGAAAAATATGAAAATTACTTTGTAAATATCAATTTTGCATGGTTTTTCACTTTTGATCTGTTCCCCTTGTCCTTGAGCAGCCTTGTAAAATTCCAAAAAGCTTAGAAATAAGGGTTAATTGCGTTAGACACAGCCTAGATTTTGATTTCCTCTTTAAATTTTAAAGTATTTTAATATAACCCCCAAAAGTAAGTTTTATAACACGTCTTTCGGTTAACATAATCATTAACTTATTATTAAATGATAATTTAAATATGATACGGAAGCATACCTGATTTAATTGATAGGCTGAGATCTTAAATCTTTCTTCCGTTGCGATTTTCCAAGAAGATAAAAGAATTCTCTTGAGTATAAATTTTCTGATAGGATGAGAGAAAATACAATATAATCTATTTTTTGTGACCATAACCCTTTATATAGATGATTTAAGAATCAGTTATTGTTTGTAGTTATAACTCTGTACCTCATCAAATTATAAATAAAACTTTAATAGTATCTACACTTTTATTTCCATAACACTTCTAATATCTTACGACTTTATATATAATTGGTCACTTAATTTATCTCATATTTTATGATAATAATATACATTAAAAATATATACTTACAATTATGAATTTTAATCCAACGTATATTACATCAGTAGTTTGGACCTGAGGTGATAAAGGAAATAAACAATGTAGATAAAATTTAAGAGAACTATTTCTTCTTTTTTAACACATCAAATCTAAATTACCTATTCAATAGATATATTCTTTTTACGATTTGTTCTACGTGCTTTAGATCATAAGTAAGATTTGAATTGATATTTAGTATCTAAATTAATAGTTAGCAAACAAAAAGGTTCAAGTAATATAATATTAATATTTCGAGGACTCGTTTATAAATTATTTTATTCCTTTACCATCAAGATCACTTGGTTCGTAGACAAAGAAAAAATAAAAGGGCAACGAATGAGTCAGTGACAGAGACAATACTATAGGGTTAAGACAAATGCAGCATTAAAGACAAGGGCTCCCTTCATTTGAGAAATACAACAATGGAATCAAAGATAAGGAATGAAAATTTTTATAAAATTCAAATTTAGAATAAATCAAAATAAATTTTATAAAAATTAAAATTATATCGGATCGAATCGAATTAAATATAAAATAAAAGTACTTGATTAATTAATTCTAAGATAATTATTATAATTTTCCTATATAAAAATAATTCTTATAATATCTCTTCTCCTCTCATTATTAAATAAAAAGATATCCATATTGAACGGAATTAAATCTTTATACTACGATGAGTTGAAATTAAGGGACATTCACATGTATTGTTTCCTTCTTATTTTTGGACGTATACTAAGGATGGAATGTGCTTTTCGGTCTGCACCTGAACAGCTTCACTAAGCCAAGAGATGATTAATAGAGGCATATCGAAGTATAATACAATCTTCAATGGTGGGGCTTCGGCACATTCTTTGAATCAATTGTGACTTAACCACTCACATGTAGTACTAAAATTTAATTATATTTCGTCTGGGGTGAGTATTCGATCGAGTCGAGTTAAAAAATTGAGTTATTTGAGTTGGCGCGTCGAATTTTACATCTCGAATTTAACTTTAAATTTTTTCGAATCGAGTCTAAGAAATTCGAGTTCCTATACTAATTTTATTATAATTATTTATAGTATTATGACAAGTATTTGTTCCAATTTTTTGACTTTCTCTAACCGCAATATACATATTATATTCTTTTCACATTATAATTTTATTTAATATATCAAATACAATCTTAATTTTTAAAATATATTAATTATATTTTAAAGAAAGTATTTTGAGAGTAAAATATTGATGGGAAGAAAAAAAGTACAAACAATTGTAGTCAAAAGACCATGTGGCTACATAGTTATTTCATTGTGGTAAATGAGCATGAGGTTCAAATTTGGTGGAAAACGACTTAAAATAAAGGATGAAATGAAGAAACAAAGAAATTATGAAAAATTGAGGGACTAAATTGACAATTAGAAAAATTGAAAGTACATATGTATTCTATGATGGTTTAGGAGCATGTGGTTCAAATTTGGTAAAAATGAACTTAAAATGAAGGAGGAATTGAATAAATAGTGAAATTAGGGATTAAATTGTAAAACTGTCAAAATACTTAGTCAAAATTTTCGGTTTTTTGAGTAACTCGAAATTTCAAAATTTCAACTCGAATCGAACTCGAAAACCAAATTTATAATTTGAGTTGACTCGAATAACTCAAAATTGAAAAAAGATTGATATCTCGAGTCAAGTCGAGTTTTGTTCACCCTTAATTTAGCCATTGATAAGTTTAATAAAAAAACCCTTTTTAATCACATACGTTAACATTAGTATTTAAGTATAGATTATTAAAAATAATAATATAAATTTAAGAATATTTTTACGAGAGTGGGAGGAGGAAATACTTGCAAATTGATATTAAGGACGAAATTATGATAGACTATTAAGATGAAACAAATTATTAAACTTAAAACATGCAAAGAACTATTAAATATTTATATTTAAATTTTAAAAGATATTAAAAATTACTTTATGTAATAATTGATTTTGCAATGGTCTAAATTATGATTAGACAAATAATTGAAGAACCAAAACTCCTCCCACTCATTATATTTTTTAAAGAATTGTAATTTATAAATAAAAAAATATTGTAGACATTTTTTAAACAAAGAGAACTGAATTTTATTGAAAATAGAATAAATCAAAATTACAACGCACTAAAATATAGAGATAAAATTGGAGATAATATTCACTAAATTACTTATACAAAAATATAATATTAAACCTAAAGATACGAAGAAAAGCAAAACATTCAATTGAGAATGACAACCAACATAAAAAAAACAATAACCTTCATAAAAATTTATTGTTTCAATCGAGTGAACGTTTTATGAAGTGATAAAGGAGTGGTGAGCGTACCAAATAATCTGGTAAGCTGTTTCGCCACACAATTCTGATTAAATCGGCAAACGATCTTTTATCAAAGAGGGTAGTCGACAATATGCGACCGCTGAAAAACCTATAAGAAAATAAATATCGTGATGATTTTTGTACGAACACCAAAACAACCGCAAATATATGCGAAAAAAGTACCAAAAATCATAAGGATCGTGTCACAAGAGTAGAGAAAATGTGTGCTACAGGTACAAAAAAAACTTGTCACAATGACAGAGATTCTTATTCAAAATTAAAAAACCTCAAGAAAAAGGAAAATAAAAGATATAGTATAAAAAAACAAGAGAACTAATAATTACTGACAGTCGGTAACTAACATTAAAATTAGTGTTACCGTCATCTTAACAAAAATAAAAGAGAGAAAAAAGATGGCACAACATTATTAAAAGAAAATTAGGTTCAAGAAAAATAAGATAATATATATAGCTTTAAAGAACAGATTGTAGACATTAAAATTTTATTTTAGAATTTAGAATTCTATTATATGGACCAACTATATTAATGAATTTTGGTTCTAGGTTAAATAAAATGAGAAAGGAACTGGATTTTCAGATATTTGGGCTTTTAAATGTCTAAAGACATGTTTGGGTCACAAATTAAGTTATGCCGGCTCACAATGACTATAGCTAGGTAAAATTCACTTAATAGGCCATGCGGTTAAAAAATAGTTCATTTTATTATTTTACTAATTAATTTTTTAATTTATTTATAATGCACATATATTTTTAAAGAAGACGTTGCTCGAATTTAGAATTTTGACAAAAATAAATATTTTTTATCACTTAGGTTATTTAATGGCTTTAGAATTCATTATTAATTATACACGAATGATAATTAAGTTGAACAATGCATGAAATGAATGGTCAATTTATTCCGTTTTGAACAAGTATCAAGTTGTACAAAGCATAAAAATTTCCCAGTTGGTATGATCAGCACTCGACTCCACATTGTTTGAGGACAGGACCTGTTTGCTTGGGCAAGAAAGGATCGATCCGAACCCAGACCAACGAGAAGATCGATGCAAGAAGTATAGACCACAATACAACAATGGTTGGGGTCCTGTTTTGCCTTCCCATCAAACCTTTGAGGAACGAATAGAGGTGAACGATGACCCAGAAGGCAAAGAATAGCTTGCCAAATAAAGGACCCCACGAACCATAACCATTGTTGGTTGCATCAGAAACCCCGGCCACAACCCCCACCATGTTCAATACTATTAGAGTCGACGGTGGTATTAGAAGGGTGGTCCATTTGAAGAGGTAAAGCTCACCGAACTCGGTATCTTCGGCGGCTTTTGTTGTTATAGTGAAGCTGGTGTCGACTCCAGCAAGGACTTTTAGCAGGGCCTTGGAATACGGCAAAAAGATGCGCCGAGACACCACCGATCACCCAGAATTGCTCGTTGCGCCACCAGTCTTGGATGCTAACTCCTCTTCATCGGAGTTCAAGAACACCGGTTGCTATGATGGAAAGGAAAAGTGCCAGGAACCATACACTTGTAAGGTTGCTTAGCTGCCAAGAAAACAAAAATGGTAAAGCTTAAAGAATCCAACATGTTAAGATTCTCCAGGGCCTAATGAATAAATCACTTTCGGAATGTTTTTACGAGTAATCCAGAATGAAACTTACAGTAGGGATGATAAATTTTCCGGTTAGGAGACAAACAGCTGGAATAGTACAGTAGGCGAGTAAAGGAATAGAAGTGAAAGGGTAGACAATAGTGTTTATGTAGACAAGCCTCTCCAGCCATTTCAGTTTTCCGGCATAGCCATACCAAAGCGGGCAGTGACGACTGAGGAAAATTTCTACCGAACCAAGAGCCCATCTCAAAACTTGGTGCAACCGATCCGATAGATTGATCGGAGCTGACCCTTTGAATGCTGTTCTTTTTGGTCTACAATAGACCGACTTCCATCCTCTACAGTGCATCTTAAAACCAGTTAATATGCCTTCCGTGACCGACCCGCAAATCCATCCGATCTGTAAATCAAACAATCTTCAACATTAGTAAGTCACCACAATCACTCTAGTATCAATGTAATGTTGCTTACCTCTTTTCCCCACTCTGTTTTCTCTTCATAGCCACAGCTGATTACATGAATGGCCTCCTTAATGAGTGATGTGGTATTAGTTCCTTCAGGAAGGCCACCATTTTCCATCAGGGTTGAAGCAATGAAAACTGGCGATTGCCCGAATCGTTTCTCGAAATTCTTCTGTGACATTAGTGATGATTTCTCCAGTTCCTAGTATCCTTCAAGGCCTTCTTCGATTTCTTCGAGATCAAAGACCGGGGCAGACCCTTTTCTCATGTAGTTCTTTCCCATCATTTTCTTCTTCTTGGACCGTAGAAGACCTCCAAGGAAGCTCTTTTTCTCTCCTTTATTCTTTGCCTTTTTCCTTGACCCTCCACAGCAACAGCAACACCATGTTGGCCAGCAGTCGCAATGCATCTTCGGTCGCTTCTCGGAGATTGGTGGATCATAGCCATACAGTGCCTGCCTGTTGAAGACACACCCTGTGCCTACATACACAGGGCCTTGAAGCCCGTCTAGGCCTAACATGTTGATCTATAACCAAAAAGTAGTACTGTAGTTATTATGTACGAAATGTAAACGAAGCGAAGAAAAGTAACTTCAATGACATACATCGAAACATACGACGTTTTGGTTAGCATATCTATCATGACGATCAATGCCATCGAATCTCTGCGGAAACTGAACATAGCAAAGCTTCTTTCCAAACTGAGGATCCATTAAAAAGCACATAGCTTCCCTTATGGCCTTGCTGTTGTTAATGTAGTGATCACAATCCAGATTCAACATGAAGGGTGCATTAGTAAGCACTGCAGAGACTCGAACCTGGCAAAAACATTCATGATGAAACAATAGGCAAGATTGACCATAAACGTTCATCTTTCTTGAAAACAAACAAGAAATTAGGCAAAACAGTGCTCACCAAAGCATTCATGGCACCGGCTTTCTTGTGATGCTGATAACCGGGCTCTCACGAGATACGTACACCAGACGAGGTAGCTCCTTGCCATCCACAACAAGAGCACCAGCACTTCCTAGATATACCTGTAAAGTAAGTAGATTAAGATTTACACTATGTATGTGCCTAATTCCAGGGATAGAAAAGATACTTGATGATCTTATATCAATGTACCTGAATCATCCCGGGATGATCACGAGTGTTATTTCCGGGCCATGGGGTGCCAGCTTGCATCACCCGTCCTTCTGGTTTCTTCTGTGCTTTTGCCACTAACGCATTGACCCTCACTTTAAACTCTTCATATTCCCTCTGCAAGTACACCATAAGCAAAGTATGTTTAAAACCTTGGTTTTAACAAGATGAGGACATTGGTAGCACCTAAAATGTGAATAACAATTTGGCAACTCACTTTCATGGCTCTACGTTCTTTGACAAAGCTAGGATGAACCTTGTCTTTCAAGTAATCTATCTTCTCAGAGAAATAAAACTCGGGTGCCCTCGGCTCTACGTTATGCTTCTTGCAGAATGGTACCCACCTCCTCGCAAACTCAGCAGTTTACTCACGAAGACATCAACCAAGCCTAGTTGATTTGGCTCTCCCCCACGCTCAAACCTCAAGGAGAGGCGATCCAGGTAAGTTTCACGAGTAATGGGGAACCATTTGGGGAACTGATCGAGTATCCATGAGAAAGCAAACCATACTTCACATATAACAGAGATGAGCCATAAAGGAAAGGCGTCATATGCCAGTGTTAGAATACAAAACCGGAGGAAAAAGACGAGTACGATGAACCGAAGGACAATGACGATCTGATAAGGGCTGATCAGGCTTGAGGGAATCGGAACTTTTCTCTACAGAGGTTGTCGAGCTTCAACCATTCTAAAAATATCCAAAGAATTAAAAACAAGTGTTTAATTGTAGTTTACAGGGTTTAAAGATCAAAAGAGGAGCATGCAGGTAATCTTCCTCTTCTTCTTCAGCTTGATCATTTCCTGCATCATAATTGCTCACCAAACGTCTTTTTTCTTGCCTGACTCTCCATTTCTCGACTCTCTCTTTCCATTCTGAGTTGCCATAGATCTCTTTGTCCCCTTCATGATCCTTACCAGCAGCTGCAACCCCATACGCACGTAAATATATAAAACTAAATCAGGGTTTTAAAAGGAAAGCCAAAATAAATGAAAACATACTGCTTCCTTTAACCGAGAAAGCTTGACCATTAGGCTGACATTGCTGGTTATTATCGTCCCCGTTTTCCTGCAAAATTGATAATCTTGTCTTTGGAGGATCCGGGTCATCCTGGCGGTTCTTAGTCTGAAATTCATCATCAATATCATCATAGTTGTCTTCTTCATCTCCTGCAACTCTCGCAATGCCTGTTAGATAAGAATAAAAAGTTAATGAAACAAACATGTTAGGAAACTTAGAGATAAAAAAAAAGGGGGAATCGAGTCGAGAGTGAACCTTTTTGACGCTTGTAGCGAGTGTTGCACTGCGGGCAACACTGAGTTCCGTCACTCCTCTCGTACTCATAACACGGCCGGCAAACCGGGAAGCCACACACATGACAAGCCCCGAACAACTCTCCGTCTTCCTTGTATCCAATATTATCCCCACAAACTCTGCATATCTTTCCCGAAAATTGCCGAGCCGGAGCCAGGTTCTGCAATCCGACATCATCAAGCTCATACTAAGAAACGCATCATATCACAAAGAAAGAAAGGAAGAAGAAGAAGAAGAGTACCTGGTCGACAGCAAGTGAAGTGAAGCCAGCCATGGTGGTGGAGGCCACTGCAATCCGAAAAGGATAAAAGAGATTGAAGATGATAATGTGGTGAGAGTGGTAGCAAGGAGGGTATTATAAATGAGGGGGAAAGGGAGAAACGTGAGGGAGGGTCTACTACCAAACTGTGAGTTGAGAGGTCGTAGGTTTGAGTCTGAGAGACGTTGGAGGCCAATGGGGATGAACAATATTAAGTAAAAGCTTCTGGTTGGTTTCTAGAAATCCGCCAAACGCACTGCCATTTTGTTCTTGAATAGCTTCCACTCCAAGGCAGGGGCCATGCTGTGTTGTCTGGTCGCTCCAACTCATAACGTTCCTTCCAAAATGAACTCCAACATTGAAGTATGTTTAACTAATCGTTTTTAACGTTAAATTCTAAAATATATAAATGTTGAAAGTATTAAAATGGTTTTCAAGTTTAGTAACCAACTTTGAAAAAATGGTTTTCAAAGTTTGGTAAATGTTTCTTTGAATATGGTTTTCAAAGTTTGGTAAATGTTTCTTTGAAAAATAGTTTTTCAAAGTTTGGTAGATGTTTGTTGAAAAATGATAATTGAATAATCACAATTAATCCCTAGGTTTTAGGGTATTTACAAGATTAAGTCCTTAAGTTTCAACTATAAATACTCTAGCTCATTTAGCTTCAAAACCATCCCAAAAATCATTTTCTTTCTCCCAATACTAGAGAGTTTTTTTGTGAGTAGCGAGTGTTTTGTAAACACCTGTAAATTTTCTCTCTTAGTAAAAGATCTGCAGCAGTCCGGAGACGTAAGCACAATTGGCTGAACTCCGTTATCAATTTCGGGTATTATTTTTCCGCTTTTATTTCGCATTCTCACTAATCTGATTATAGGAAAATTACTTGTTACTCGTTTATTTCCCAACAACTGGTATCAGAGCTTTTGAGTTGTGAATTTTGTCAATTTTTTTGCGAGGTTACTATTCGGGTTACTATTCACGTGAATAGTGAATTTCGTGAATAGTGAAATTCGGTCGGTAATACAAGTTTGTCGACGGAGGTGTTCTAATACACGGCGGTTCGTAAAAATTGTCAGAAACGATCCAAACGAAGCCAGATTCGAGTGGGAGCGATGGCTGCAGACGAAGGGAATGTGAAAAATTGAAAAGTTCGATGGTGCGGACTTTGGATTTTGGAAGATGCAAATTGAATATTTTCTATACCATAAAAATCTATATCAACCCCTCTCAGGAAAACAACCAGAGGACATGAAGAATGAAGAATGAAGACTGGGCTCTTCTCGACAGACAAGCCCTCGGAGTTATCCGACTGACGTTATCCCGCAATGTTGCTTTCAACATAGTAAAGGAAAAGATCACGGCGGGTCTTATGATTGCTCTCTCCAGTATGTATGAGAAGCCATCGGCCTCAAACAAAGTTCATTTGATGAGGCGATTATTCAATTTGCGGATGACGGAAGGGGCATCGGTGTCACAACACCTAAATGAACTCAACACAATCACAACCCAGTTGAGTTCAGTGGAAATTGAATTTGATGATGAAGTTCGAGCTTTAATTCTCTTATCATCTTTACCAGACAGTTGGAATGCTACTGTTCTAGCAGTCAGCAGTTCGTCGGGAAACAACAAATTAAAATTCGACGATGTTCGGGATTTGGTACTGAGCGAAGAAATTCGACGGAGAGAATCAGGTGAAGCATCAACCTCCTCAGCCTTGCACACGGAGTCCAGAGGGAGAACTTCAGAAAGAAATTCAAATCGTGGAAGATCGAAATCCAGAAGGGGAAAATCAAGAACAGGAAATAAAGATTTTACCTGTTATAATTGCGGCAAGAAGGGCCACTTCAAAAGAGATTGCCGAGCACCGAAGAAAAATACCTGCGCATAGGAATCTGCCAACATGACGGAGGAGACAGGTGATGCCATGATTTTAAGCGTCAACAGTCCGATTGAATCATGAATTTTGGATTCAGGGGCATCTTTCCACTCCACGCCATGCCAAGAAATCATGAAGAACTATGTCAGTGGTGATTTTGGGAAGGTTCATCTTGCTGATGATGAAACCTTGAAGATCGTCGGAAAAAGAGACATCCGACTAAAGCTGCCAAACCAGACCACCTGGAAGCTGACAAGAGTGAGACATATTCCTGGTCTCAAAAGAAATTTGATTTCTGTAGGACAGCTTGATGGAGAAGGATACAGTACAACCTTTTCAGGTTGTGAATGGAAGATTACCAAAGGAGCACTCGTCATTGCTCGTGGTAAGAAGACTGGTACTCTCTATGTAACCTTAAATTTAGAGAATATCATTGCAGTAGAAGATGCTGATGGAAAATCAAACCTATGGCACCAAAGGCTTGGCCATATGAGCGAGAAAGGGATGAAGACACTTTTGTCAAAGGGGAAGCTGCCGGATCTAAAGAATATAGATGTCGGACTATGCGAGGATTGCATCTTTGGCAAACAAAAGAAAGTCAGCTTTGCAAAGATTGGTAAGACACCCAAGGCTGAAAAGTTAGAGTTAGTTCATACTGATGTATGGGGACCATCTTCAGTTCCATCTCTTGCAGGCTCATTATATTATGTCACCTTCATCGATGATTCTACAAGGAAGGTGTGGGTTTATTTTCTGAAGAAAAAATCAGAAGTCTTTGATACCTTTAGAAAATGGAAGGCCATGGTGGAAAATGAGAATGGTATGAAAGTCAAGCGGTTGAGGTCTGACAATGGAGGAGAGTACAGAAATAGGAGATTCAGAGATTTTTGCGCAAATAATGGGATCAAGCTGGAGACAACAGTTCCCATGACACCGCAGCAGAATGGCGTAGCAGAGCGCATAAACAGAACTCTGAATGAACGTGCCAGAAGCATGAGGATACATGCCGGATTGCCCAAATTTCTATGGGCTGAAGCTATTAACACTGCAGCTTACCTGATCAACCATGGGCCCTCAGTTCCTTTGGATGGCAGAATACCAGAGGAAGTTTGGAGCAAGAAAGAAATAAATCTTTCACACTTAAGAGTGTTTGGTTGTATTTCTTATGTACACATAGACTCTGCTGAAAGAAGTAAACTTGATGCTAAGTCCACAAATGTGCCTTTGTTGGTTACGGCTGGATGGCAGAATACCAGAGGAAGTTTGGAGAGAAAGAAATAAATCTTTCACACTTAAGAGTGTTTGGTTGTATTTCTTATGTATGCTAAGAAAAAAGCCTTGTGGTTACGGCGGTGATGAGTTCGGTTACCGGTTTTGGGACTACGAAAATCGGAAGATCATTAGAAGCAGAGATGTCATTTTCAATGAGAATGTGATGTACAAAGACAAGTCAACTGTAGAATCAAGCAGCTCCAATACCAAAGCTGAAACAAAGGAATTTGTTGAGTTTGAGGAGATTTCTGGAAATGATGTTCAGATCAGTCCTGAAGCAGTTCAAGAAGAACCAGGCACACCGAAACTAAGACGCTCCTCCAGAATTCCTAAACCAACCCAACGGTATTCTCCTTCTTTGTACTACTTGTTGCTGACTGACAATGGTGAACCAGAGTTCTATGATGAAGCAATGCAAGTGGAGGATTCAGTCAAGTGGGAGTCTTCCATGAAAGATGAGATAGACTCGCTTTTGTCAAATCAGACGTGGGAATTAGCTGAATTACACCAGGCAAGAAGCGCTTCAACAAGTGGATTTACAGGATCAAAGAAGAGCACGATGGGAGCAAACGCTACAAAGCGAGATTGGTTGTCAAAGGTTTACAGCAAAAAGAAGGTATTGACTACAATGAAATTTTCTCTCTAGTCGTGAAACTGTCTACAATCAGACTGGTGTTGAAAATTTTAGCTGCAGAGAATTTACATCTTGAGCAGTTAGATGTAAAGACAGCTTTCCTTCATGGTGATTTGGAGGAAGAAATTTATATGAGGCAGACAAGAAAAACCTGGTATGCAGGTTGAAGAAGAGCTTGTATGGTTTAAAACAAGCTCCTAGACAGTGGTACAAGAAGTTCGATAGTTTCATGAGTAGCAGTGGTTTTATCAGATGCCAAGCAGATCATTGTTGCTACATCAAGAGGTTCGACAATAGCTTCATTATTTTATTGTTGTACGTTGATGACATGCTCGTTGCAGGCTCAGACATGCAAGAAATTATAAACTTGAAGCAAAAATTGTCAAAGCAGTTTGCTATGAAGGATCTGGGCCGCTGTAAAGCAGATTCTTGGGATGAGGATCAAGAGAGACACAAAGTCAGGGACTTTGATATTATCACAGGCTGAGTACATCAACAAAGTACTCTCCAGGTTCAACATGTAAGATGCTAAACCAGTAAGTACACCTTTAGGTGTTCATTTCAGACTCTCCAAAGAACAATCACCAAAGACGGAGGAAGAACGTGCACACATGGTGAAGGTGCTGTACGCCTCAGCGATTGGAAGTCTGATGTATGTCATGGTTTTGTACCAGACCAGATATTGCTCAAGCAGTGGGAGCTGTTAGCAGGTACATGAATAATCCGGGCAAGGTACCACAAACAAAGCACTTTGTTTCAAAGGTGGAGATACGATACTGACAGGCTATGTAGATGCTGACTTAGCCGGAAATGTTGACATCAGAAGGAGCACTAAAGGGTATGTCTATACTCTAGGAGAAACTGCAGTGAGTTGGGTTTCTCAACTACAGAAGATAGTTGCTCTCTCCATAACTGAAGCAGAATATGTCGCTGTTACGGAATCTAGCAAGGAGATGGTTTGGCTCCAAAGTTTCTTGGAAGAGTTAGGCAAGAAACAAGAAAGCAATGTCTTGTATTGCGACAGTCAAAGTGCTATACATCTAGCAAAGAATCCGTCTTTTCATTCCAAGACAAAGCACATACAATTGCGATATCATTTTATCCGGTCTCTTCTAGAAGATGAGATTTTGAAACTTGAAAAGATCAGTGGAGCTCAAAATCCGGCAGATATGTTGACAAAGACGGTGACTACAGACAAACTGAAGTTGTGTTCAACTTCATTTGGCATGCTAGAGTAACAAGACTAGAAAAGCTGTTGCATTGATCGAGGTGTGAAGACAGATTAAAATCAATCTTCAAGTGGGAGATTGTTGAAAGTATTAAAATGGTTTTTCAAGTTTGGTAACCAACTTTGAAAAAAATGGTTTACAAAGTTTGGTAAATGTTTCTTTGAAAATGGTTTTCAAAGTTTGGTAAATGTTTCTTTGAAAAATAGTTTTTCAAAGTTTGGTAGATGTTTGTTGAAAAAATGATAATGGAATAATCACAATTAATCCCTAGGTTTTAGGGTATTTACAAGATTAAGTCCTTAAGTTTCAACTATAAATACCTTAGCTCATTTAGCTTCAAAACCATCCCAAAAATCATTTTCTTTCTCCCAATACTAGAGAGCTTTCTTGTGAGTAGTGAGTGTTTTGTAAACACCTGTAAATTTTCTCTCTTAGTAAAAGATCTGCAGCAGTCCGGAGACGTAAGCACAATTGGCTGAACTCCGTTATCAATTTCGGGTATTATTTTTCCGCTTTTATTTCGCATTCTCACTAATCTGGTTATAGGAAAATTACTTGTTACTCGTTTATTTCCCAACAATAAAATGATATTATGATAAATATAAGAATTCAAAATTATTTTATAATTTTTAAAATTTTAATTATTAAATTATCATTCACATATAATTCAATTATCTGCGCATGTGCCAAGTACCCCACACTATGTCCAAAAGCCAAGTGTCGAATTCACATAAAAATTGGAAATATGTTATTATTCTAAAAATAAATGAGACATTGATTAAAAAAATGACACATTAAATCTAAAACCAAGCATCCAATTCACATAAAATTTGGAAATATATAGGTTCTAAAAATAAATTACATGAATAACAAAGCGGTTGATTATATAGAGAGCCCTACCCTGGCTAATTCCCCCCAGATATGTTGTTTCTTAAGAAAAAAATATTTAAAATAAATATGTGCTTACACTTTTTTTCCATACATCATGTTTAGAAGAGTTAATTATCTTATATAGTGTGTTTTAAACTATGACTTTCATTTTAAATTGATCCATAAACATTTAATCATTTTAATTTCATCTTAAAATTATAGTTTTCATTTTAAATTGGTCTTTAAACTTTTGAATATTCTAAATTTGTCCCTGAATTATAACTCTCATTCTATATTGGTTTTAATCATGTGTAGAACTTAAATTTAATTTATCTTTTAATCTTATATAAACTAATATTTAAAGTATATATCCGAATTTTAACTAAATATAATATTTGTTTTAGTAGTTTTGTGCTGTCAAGTTTAATATTTGGTCTAGGTTCAAATCTTACAACACTTATTTTCCTTTCCTTTTTTCGGGTAATAATTTGAGTATAATATATATACATTATCGTGTAGCAACGCATCTGATGGCATAGGTTAATTGGCAAGGGTACTTGCTTGATTGATCAACAAAAGACTTAGGTTCGAGCCCTTCTAGCCCCCATGATTTGTTCGACTTTGAGATTTGTGTTCCTTCCAATTAGATGGTATATGTGTCATTATCTTGTTAGAATTTAAAAATATATTAAATTATAAAAATAACTTTTTATTATATAGTGACACATGTCACTAAATGATTGGAGGGTTAAATATAATAAATTAAATTAAAATAATAAATAAATATATAAAATATATAAGTTGAGTAGTCTGATTAAATATTAACGATTAATGACTTGATTAAATACATTTAAATAGTTGAGTAGTTTGATTGAAAAAATTTTAAAATTAGTGGTCCAAATGAAAATGAGCTATAATAGATGGTTATTGGTATAATTTACCCATTTCAAAAATATGAAATTCTTCATCTTTCGATTATTATTATTTTTTAAAAAGAGTTTCCTTCGAGGATTTGTAACCCTAAGTAGCAGTTCTCTATATTCGAACCCTAGACCTAGCAAACTTGACTCAAATTTGATTACTCGAACCTATTTATCTCACTTAATATTTGATATTAACCTAAATATGATGATTAAATTTGATTCGACAATCAAATCATACCTAACTCGAACATACCCGATCCAAAATTTAGTTTATCCAATATGGACTCATATCTAGCTTGACCCGAACCAAAATTAACTCGAACAGAAAGCAACCCAAACCAAAATTAACCCAACCCGAAAGTAAGTAATCAGAATCGAAAAATACCATGAACCGATAGCAACTCGAACCGGATTTAACCCAACTCGAAAGTAACCCAAACCAAAATTAATCTGAACTGAAAGCAATTTGAACTGAAAATCTATATAAACTTGATTAGGCTTATAACTGAATTACGCCTAAATAATAAGATTAACAAACAAGAAGGCATATTTTTACAAAAAATATATTAATAATTCTATATATACTTTATTAAACTAATAGCAAATTTAACCTGAATTGACATTATTTAAATGTTGACCAAAACAAAAAATCAACTAATCTAATAATGACCCGATCCGAATGTCAACCGATCCGATATTGATCCGAATCGAAAAACAACCGATCCGATAATCACCCTACCTGAAAACTGACCCACCCGAAAATTGACCCAACTCGATTTATCATACACATGAATTAAATTCGTACCCAATCCAATCCGACCAGAATAAAATTAAACAAAATATAATCTAAACCCAAAATAATCTAACCTAAACCCAATCCAAATGACTTGTTTGTCACCTCTATTGATATCGGAGTCCTTTGGCAACTCTGGTATCAAGTTGTCTTCAAAAGGGGACAATATCGAATTATGCTCACGAAACCTACACAACACGGTTTATCCTACAAATGAAATTGTCCACAAGAACATCACCCCAAAAAAAGGACCTAGAAACTTCAAAAGCTCATCCCAAGCTGGTCTATCGCACTAATGCAATCATCAATGAAATAATTGTTGTCAGTTCAAACCCATCATAAACTTATTCTTTGATTCTTGAACGCTTCGAGGGTGGTGAACTCGAATCGGAAACATCGGTTTCAGCTTTCTCGAGGTCAGCAGTTTTACGTGACTCTTGCTCTCCACCCACTTCTGATAAACTTCTCTCCGACACGGACTTGACATTAACAGCATCAGTTCCAGAATTTACACGATTTGCCTGGGAGGCTTCCGGTTCACCTTTTGCAGGCGTCTCTTTGGTAGCATCCGAAGGAGTGGGTGGATTCCCTGGATTAGAAGGTGACGCCTTCAGCTTATCTAAACCCGACTTTTGCTTCTCGAACATCATTTGGAGGTACCGCCCCTGCTCTTCAATTTGCAACTGTAGATTTCTTTGTATCTGCAGAGAAAGGAAAGATACCATGGATCTGAATGAGAGCACACCAGAAATTAAAAGATAAATTTATTCAGATCAGTTTGTTTGAGCATGAAGTATGTGCTTTTGTGCCCCCAAATTCATACCTCAAGTTGTTCATGCAGCTGCTTCTGGACCTCCATCTGTAGCCGCAAAGCTTCAGTGATCCCCATACCCCTGCTCCAGTTCGAAATTAAAAAAGAATATGCATTTAATACAATGAATTTAAATTAAACAAATTAATACATCGAAGCTTCATTAGACCTTGCACGTTAGGTACATTGCTCCTTAAGGATTCCATAAGGAATCTCCTATAATCAAACCTTTGCACAATGCAACAACAAAATAGGAACAAGATTGTAAAATTTGCAGCTCCGTAGGATTTTTTGAACTAATGGGATCCTTCAACCATCCCTTTGCACAATACAATACAATATAACAATATCAGTAGGAACCACTTACGCTTTCAAGTCCAGAGATGATAAATTTCCCGTAGTAGTCGTTTTTTTCTCCAAGGATCCTGCAAGCAACAGTCATAATTTTAGCCAGATATAAAATGACAACCCAAATTTGCATAATATAAATCAGTCATCATCCAAAAACAGAAGTTACCAAAAATGACAACATCCATGCCAACTACAAAGATAATCACTTTGTGAATAAATTAAGAAAGGGCAAATTCTGAATGAATGTTTGGTGTGGGGGGGGGGGGGGAATCACAATACAGCTGAAGATTCCAGTTTAACCAAATGAAGGGAAAATGATCTCCATTTCATTGAAGAGGACAGCATGGACCATAAACCTCTCAAGTGTCAAAATTGCATCCATTGAAATACAGTGCTATGATCTCTAATGTATCAGTATGGGAGGATATGATTATGAGTGCATGATAGCGTGCTTCATAATTCACTGGACAGTTAAAGATTCTGGATCCAATTAAACCAAATGAAGGAAAAAAGATCACTTCATGGATAAAGCATGATGGACTATATAACACTGAACAATCCTCCTCAACCATAACACAAACCATTAAGAAAAAACATCAAAACAAGTAGCAAGGAATAAACCGCCCTTCCAAAAAAGTCTAACAAAGCAAAACAGGCTGTAGATGAACACATGCAGAGAAGTAACACAGATAGGGAAAAGGAAGGAAACTTAAAGGGAGCTTGACATGTACCTTCCGATGACTCTGGTCTGTATCTGGCAGTCCTATATTTCTGCAGTTAAAGGAAGGAAAACGTAACCAGGGCTTTTGAGCACCCATACATATTCTTTAATGACTAAAAGAGAGGTGTATGTACCTGCAAATGACTTTTAACATGATAAATAGTCAAGCCTTCAACCTTCATAATCTTCAGAACGCCCTTTGGAGTAGCTCCTGAAATTCGAAAAACACCAAACAGATTGAAACAAAAGCCTACACAATTTTTGGCAAGCAATTTCACGATAGCCAAAAGGTACGCACTTTCGCTGCCTCCTAGTTGGTTGACAGCCTCAACAAAGGCTTCATGAAGTTCTGGTGTCCATCGCATTCGTTGCTTTGCTGGGGCATTATTTGCTGCTGATGAGGAGTTTACAATTGCCACAGATGGAGAAGGAAGCTGCTGATGTACTTGGGGTTTCTGTTCAGTTATGGTTGTGTATGGTTTTGCCACCTGATATACCATGTCAAACAACAAGAAACAAGATAAACTATGTCAATAAGTTTAAAGTTTACGTGATTACGTATAATCTTCCATGATATAAAAAAAATAAAAAAAATCCACACCTTTGGTTCCATATCCTTAACGTTGTCAACAAGAAGCTCATTCCAATTGGAGGCCAACGCATCATCGTCAGTGATAAGCTGGTCTGCCCATTCCTGCCAATCATTACTTTTGCACAAGTCCTCAGATGTCATGATATCACTACAGTTAGTGCTTTCTACTTGACAGCTCTGGACAGGGGTGCTTATAGGAAAATCAGAGAAACCCGGATCGGGACACCAAGAACCACTATTTTCTTTATAGTAATGACTTGACATCGTAGATTGAGGCAGCGTTTGGTTAGACGATTGAGGTAACAACAAATCTGCAGCATTAGTTGGTGCCTGAGAAATAAAAGGAGCATTTCTTGAATGCTTTTCATGAGGCGATGAAGATGAGTAATGAAGATCACTCGAAAATCCTGAGGATGATGAGAATATATGACCAACCACCCCACAATTGGTGGAAGAACGAGTTGCACGAACCAGAGGGCTTCCCATCAGTTCCCTTTTTGCTGAAACTTGCTGAGTGCCGGGCAACTTCAGATACGTATCATCCAAAGGTGTTGAAATGGCTGGTAAAGATGACGACAGTCCTTCAGACACCCCCAGGTTACTTGCACCTGATCTCTGAATAGACAAAGCAGGCCGTGCCTCCATAATTGTCCTAAAATAGAAAATTGAAGATGTCAATTCTTTGGTCAACCAATAGTAGCCTAACTAGCTCAGTTCATACTGTTGCAGACAAACAAATGAAAGCTACAAAAAGCATCCTTGTTCTTGGTTGAAAATGCCCAAAAGGAAAGGTCATAACTTTTGGCGTCAATAAACATTATCCAACAAATAAATAAATAAATAATATTGAGGTACACAAGAAAAACAGTAACCCCAGAAAACACCTATGAAATACTGCTAAAAAATTAAGATGAACAGATACGCAAACATGCTCGCATGCTTCCTTACAGATATGTTAAAAATAATAACAATGTGCTTAAAATGGATGCCTATTCTGAAATTCCTAACGAACGAGTTCAGTTAGCCCAAACATAGTCAGCGTAGAACGAAATGATGCCCACGCTGCAATTCATATCTCGACCATAACTGATTCTGTCAGACCTTTAAAAAGCAATTTTTCATTTTTTTGGGGTCAAAGGCCCACCAATTGAAAACGCATCAAAATTTAACTGAAGCTTCATTCAATAGAAAACAATAAATTACAGGTATTTTAACTCTAAAAAGGCGAGATTAAGCAAAACGAAGCAAATGGGTACAGCGATTCTAACCTAAAAACTTGATGGAAACTTCACAGGATTGAAAACCCACCGAAAAGAATCGAATCCAAACAAGAAAGGAGGACTGTGGAGGAAATTTTTATAGAACCATAGGCGGGTCTTTTTTTAAAAATCCGTTACCGGCGTTAAGCCAACCAGAAAATGAACGGTGGCGGATAACGTTATTGCCTCTTCTTTGTGACCCTTTTCTGACTTTGCAGCTAATAAGAGACAAACAGTGATTTAGCAGACGAGCCTATCGTGGCGCGTGTTAGGTAACCTCTCTGGTGATGAGTGGAAAATGGTCCTCAACAAGCATTCAACATTGCTTGGATTTAGCTGTGGGGTTCACATGATTGTCTACGTGGAGGGTTGTGATAGGGGAGTGGAAAACTATCCGATTGGCTGCACGTAGGCGTAATTATAACTGGATGCTCATATGATGAGAGACGTGGTCTTTCAGCTGCCAAAAGGCCAATAGCCACGGAGGACTCTGCAACTAGCATTTTCTTCTTTTCTCGATTAGACTTATTAAAAAAAGGGCAAATTACAAATATGACCATTTATTTATAGGGAAATTTCAATATGAATACTAATCTTTTTAATTTTATCAATTAAACCACTTATCTTTTTAAATGATATCAATCAAATCATCTATTGTTAATATTTGATGAATAAATTGATGTGACCATTATAATTTTATTAATTTTATTAAATGTCACATCAACTCAAATTTTTGTCAAATGTTAACAGTAAATGACTTAATTGATATAACTTAAATAGTCAAGTGAACAAATTGAAAAAAATTACATCAACTCAAATTTCTGTCAAATGTTAACAGTAAATGACTTGATTGATATAACTTAAATAGTCAAGTGAACAAATTGAAAAAAATTAAAACAAAAATTAATGGCTAAATTAAAATTTCATCATATTAAGTGATCATCGGTATAATTTATCCTAAAATAAATTTGAGAGAGTTGCTTGGGTGTGGTTTCTTAGACAGAAACATGGTCCACGGGAATCTTGGTTGACACGTGTCAAATGAGGGATGGGCATTTAGTTTGTTGAGTTGACTAAACCACTAGCAAGACACCAACAACTTGGTACTCGATGTGGCCATAATTTTTGGCAACTTCATGTATGGTCATCATGATACTGTTTTCGCAATCTGTCATTCACATGCAGTCATTCATCAATAACATGATAAGGGGTGAAACCAGGAACATTTTAGAGGGTAAGGTTAGAATCAGAGATTTGAGTTTGGGATGAAAGTGTAGTTTTATCATTGGACTCATTCATAATTTGACAATTTGTAAAGGGGCTAATAGAAAATGTCAAAATTCATTCTTTAAACCCTGTAGTCACTGGTCAAAATACGTTCTCAAAACCCAGTAATCACAGTTTGTGCAAGTGGTAAAACAAGACTCTTGATCTATTAGGTGTGTGTGTATCTATATCAAGAGTATCTTGTTTTACAGACTATGGTTTCCATGCTCAGATGAAGCCTAGCCTTGCCTTGCCTTGTCTTGCCCTGCCCTGCCTCCAGCGACGATTTCAAATTCAGTCACTTCTCCCAGCAACTGCAAAACCAAAGTTTGAAAAAGCTGTGAGAAGACACCTCTAAATTAAGTATTTTCTGTAATCATCTCGTAATTCAACTTACCCTTTTCATTCAACTCTGCAATGGTATAATTCAAATCACTGATAAAATCTTTTCTGACACAACACATGAACAGCACCTCCCACAGGAATCATAATATAGCTGCATAAGAAAGGTTACGAGACAGGCATCGAATTGGAGGCCTCCAGGGCCATCGGGCATTATAGCAAAACCACAAGGAGTTACGTTTCCCGTTACGATATCACTTTCCTCATAAACGCTTTCCTCTCAGCAAACAATGTGAGCACCCACCAACTCTTCACTCCATAGTTTTGGACAGAATAAAGGAGCAGTGTTCATCCATTGAAACTTCCTGTAAGCAGTATACGATTTCCTGCCACACTGAATGTGAGCACACACTTGTGCAAAAGGGAAATTTTGGGTTTTATTTGTGAGCAGACTTTTATCTCTTTTATAACCTTTCTGTGCAGAGAGATAAAAATGACTGTCCCTTGTTCCCATATGTAATGGGGTAAGGGGGGTAAGATAGTAGGCTGCCCCCAACACTAGGTTGAGAGCAGCTTCCGTTGGAGACCTTCAAATTATGAAATACCCTCAATGGGACTCGATCCCACGACCTCAAGATTAAGAAGAGTGAACATTTGAGATTTCTTTTCTTTCATACCTCCAACAGTATATCTTTTTCCATCAAAAATTGAATAACCGACTGCGGTTTAGCTTGAACCCTGAAACTGTTCAAGCCGACGAAGGCAACTTGATCTGTTAGTGTATGGTTATGCAGAATCCTTATTGGATCTTCATGACTAGTTGCTACAGCAATTACAGCTTCGTCAGGATACTGAGAAACACATTCCATAAAGAAACGCTTCATAGCTCGAGTTAAAGCCAAGAGAAAAGAACCAGCTGCGCACCGCAACACCAACAAATTATTGAATCAAAAAGTTAAATTATCCCAGAATAAAACTGAAAGGAAAACAAGACTTATTATTACCTCTGCGATGCACAACGATTTTGAGATCAACGAATGAACTCTTCTCACGCTTCAGATTCCATAACAGTGTGCTTATTGAACGATCTGCACTGTGTGCAACATTTGAATTGATTATGGAGGAGTTTATGTTTTCTCTGGTTTCATCCACTTCCACATTCTCAATCCATATAATCTGTTCAAGGAGAAAATTACAATACTATTTGAAAAAGAAAAAAAGCTTTTCTATTACAATGACTGAAGCAACTGTAAGGTAAAAGAAAGTTATCAAAGACTACAAACCTCACAATCTTTAGGTCCATGTTCCCTGATTATGACTCCTGATGGTCTCTTTTCACTATTACACTTTACAAGGATCACCAAAATAAAGGCTTGTGAAATCAACAACTATGTAAACTCCATCCATGATCTGTTTCCCATATCGCAAAAACTCCAAAAAAAATTCTCGGCACAAATGTTGATGGTAGTTGAATCTCTGCACGCACCTATGGAACATAGAAGTTTAGTATAGGGGACAAAACCAAGGAAAAATGTGCCTGCAATTTCAGTTAAACAAACATGTATTGGTTGACGGATGAACAATGGCACTAAAAAAATGCAATTTTACCTGTATTGCACCCAAGATGGTTACATCAGTCGTGCTTAAGTTCCGATGACTGCCTGTTACTCTATACTCCTCTCCATGTTTGACAAAGGGAAACAGTGACTTAGACCATTTGGTGTTCTGGGAACATACATACAACAAGAACATAAGGGACAACTAAAACTGAATTAATGGAGCAAGAAAGCAAGCATGGGACAACTTCTAATAGTTATGAACTACCGATTTGGCATTGATACACAACTTGAAATATAAGAAAAATATGAAATACTCACCACATGCATCATGATAGCGACCAATTTGGATGCTTGGATATCTGGAACGACTGCAGTTGCAACAGAGAAAACCATGTATCGATCTGTTTTCCACAACAACCCGGACTTGGAACAAAAGGCTTTAAGAAAAGGGGCATCACAGACCTAGGTTCGGCAGAGACTACATTTCTCCTCATCCTTACCTATGATAGCAGATGCAAAGCTTTTTGATCTAATGGATTCAACCACCAATGCAGTTGCAAAAGAAACAGGAAAACAGCCTTGAATCCTCCAAGAATAATTTGCTCAAACTTCAAACCTTGAATCTAACAACAAAAATCCCTCAAGCACATAACTAACCAAATTTTCTTTGTGATATATCTTTAAGTTGGGCCTTCAGTAAAAGAGAACCAAAGTCTTCTAAAAATAAACCTTCCTACAACTGGATTAATAAAACGGACTAATACAACAATATAAAACTTCCCAAACAGAAGCATGAAATCTTCGCATATCTATTATCCATCTATGGATATACACTCATACTACAAAGTAATCCACAGACACAGATTCAAGGCAAAGCGATCAAGTAAATGAATTTGCTCACATCTTTGGTACATCAAAATACAACCATAAAACATATTCATTCATCCTTGTGGAGGGAACTTCCGACTACTGAAGAAGTTTGTGAAGTGTCATCTGTAAACAGTAGACCAAACGCCCAACAACTGACATTGTCCCCGAGTCGAGAATTACTCTCCCGCACTCTGCCAAGTACAATACCCGTTGTTGGGGATTGGCCAAATGTCCCACAAAGGAGTTGGGAGTTGGATAATCATCTCTATAGTTATCACAGTACAATAACAACATTCCGAGAAGTACTTAAAACTTAAATACCAAAGTAGTACAGTCTTAATTAAATTAAAGGGGGGAAATGCTAAGACTGCATCTAAAAGGTGTTGTAAACAAAGGAAGGAGAATAGCCTAAAACAGCCATAAATTTTTATAAACAGCAAGAAGCTCTGACCTGATACGACTAGGTCCGATTACTTATGAGCGCGCGGGTGCAGCGGGCGGGGCACCGAGGAGGCTAGCTTGCTGGAGCTCGAGGTCAGTGAACTGCTGCTCGCGGTCCATCTCGATGATTAAAGGAACAAATAAGATCAAGAAGGTTGTTCCGGCGATCCAAGCGGATTTGCCGATGCTACGGAGGAGTTTATCGGAGACAAAAGCAGCGTCGCTCGCCGCTTGCTTACCACGAGAAAATATGGAAGAGGATATGATCCTGTAGAGAATGCTGGAGTCGGGTTTGGAGGCGGATCGTCTGTCGGGTACGGAAACTCCGCCTCGTCTGGGTTGGGCCGCCATGGTTTACTTCGACAGAAAATAGTGTTTTCGTTGGAGGGTTTCTGTTTTAACGTAAAGAACGAGCAGTAGTAAACTGGGAAGGAAAACAGATTGTTTTTCTAACTAAAATAACTCATATATATCGTAACTTGTACGACAGCATTTAATATTGAATGATTCTATTCAGAGTCAAACAAACAGTTCCGATTTATATATATGATTGTGAATAGATTGAGAATCAAATTTAGGTATACATAATACGAACCAAATTATTTTACTTAAAGAGTAGCTGTTATTTTGGAAGTTTCGGATTCGAGTACCGACTGATTTAATAAAAAAATATGGATATAAATGAACAGTATCGTTGTTTCCCAAAATTCATATATATCTAAAGAACTGTTCCCTTATTGTACATTTACAGGTTGGCTAAGCGCTTGCCAAGGTTCCATGATGAATTAGTGAGGGAATGGCATCGAGATCGCTAGGCGCCGCACACTCATCTCCATCCTCCTCTGTTTCCCATAGGAAACTAGCATAAGCTGCATGAACATGGCTGTAACACCAGAAAAATACGAAGTTTTTACCACATAGTCTACAAATTAAGGAACACAAAACAACAATGAAGGGTGATAAGTAAATTATGATTTACCTATCCTGTGGCGAGGCTTGAACTGCTCGTTCGAAGTAGCTTGAAGCTCTTTCTTCATCACGATGTAGCTCCCACACTAACTTGGCATATTGGGACAGAGTTTCACCGTCTTTTGGGTCTGCTAAAATGGCTCGACTGTAATACTCTTCTGCTCCTTCGAGGTCTCTCGACTGTCGAAAAATGCTCGGTGATTTTCGTCTCGAAAAAGAAAGAAAATGAAAGATGAAACACTGACCTCGTACAAAAACTGAGCGTAGTTCCCCCAAAACAAAGGGTTCCCTGGATTTTCCTCCACCATTCTCTTGTAATACTCCTCGACTTCAGCATCTCCGTTTGAGCCTGCTGAGTTAAACTCACCACCGCCACCGCCCCAACTGCCACCATATCCGCCACTGATACCGCTTCTGTTACCGCCATCTGTGGCTGTCTCAAGTCCTGTAGGAAGAAACATTTCTTGACCCACAAGGCCTTTTTCATCGGTAACTTTAACCTGCTCATTGAACAACAGATCCTCCAAACTGATTGAGTTGAATCCATGGCCACCACCATTGACAACAGCCATTAGCTCTTCATCTTCTTCTTCTTCTTCTTCTTCTTCGAAATCACTCTCGTCATCTTCCTCACACCTCTCCCCTGAATTATAAACCGAAAAGGAAGGGATTGTTTCCAGCATGAAGCAATTGCTTCTTGCAGAAAGCTTCTTGGGTTGGCTCCGATGGTAGAATTCTCCATTGCCATCGCAAGCTGAATGGACAAGTCCTTCTAAGTTCCCTTCGGATTGAGCTCGCCGAAAGCCTTTGAGCTCAAAATCAGAAAACTGATCAACAACGGAGGGAGATATAGGGGAAGAGCCACAAGAAACTGCTGCAGAGAGGTGGACTGAGCCTGGAGAAGGATGAAATGAGAGCCTGTTGTGATGACTGTGGCCATGAAAAGAGCTTGATGGGTAGTGTCTGAAGGGGCTGCCGGTTTCATAGTAGTGATTGTTGCCGTTAGGACTGTCAGCAGCTATGGAAGATATGAGTGATCCAAGAAGGGGAGTTGAAGAACTTCTTAGCATCATTTCCTGCTGCCTTTTCTGGTGATGATGGTGCTTTTTGTGGTGCCTCTTTGGTGCTTTGGTATGTCAGATTCTATGAACAAATTGAAGAGTCGGTGAGCAACTAAAATATCTTTCTCTGATATTACATTGATAGTTATAAATATTGAGATTTGAATTGATATATTATATCATTTACGTGGTGGAGGTAGCTTTGATTTAATCTTTATAAAGGAGAAAAATCCAACTCGGTGACATGTATAGACGTGGTAGTTTAATTTGGATTTAACAAGTTTTGATTCGATTTTATTTGGTAAAATTAATTTTTTTAGATATAAATTGAGATTAAACAATTATTGTAAAGATTACGGTCGAGTCGAAATTCTGATTTAAAGAGAGAAAGAAATTCTGAATTGACTTGACCCGACTCAAAACAATAATATATTTTTCTCTTTTGTCTTGGAATCTTTCTTCAGCCAGTTGGCTTTTTGCAGCCATGTTCATAATTTTCATTTTGTCAAGAAAAGCATCTGGGTACAGTGAGAATTAACAAATATGAACCAGTGATTACAAGCTTTTTGCAGCCATGTTCATAATTTTCATGTTCTTCAGCCAGTTGCCTTTTAGCATCTCAAAGTTGAGCATAGTGAAGGGACCACAAACAAAATTGGACCTAAGAAATTGGAAAGAATTGCTTCCTTTCAAAGGCTCAAAAGCTCCATTATTTGGGCTAAAAGTTCACACATTTAAATTGTGAGGGGATGAAAATGAAAAAAGCCCCAAGTCCATTAATGAGTTGAATCGCGATAAAAGCCCATGAAAAACACCAAGCGCGAGCCCACTTGCTTCCATTTGCAGGCCGCTTAACCTCTCGGCTTGGTTTCCCGGGCTAAAAGTACCAGAAATTCCATGTTCATGCCTGCTATACCAGGAGACTACTATAGCTATAATTCTTTGAAAAAGAAAAAAAGAAAAAAAGAACGTTTTTTTTAATTCGAGCGAGCAGTGAGTGGGGAAGTAAAATGGAAGACGAAGCAGAAATTTACGATGGAATTAGAGCTCAGTTCCCTCTAACTTTCGGTAAGCAGCAAAAGTCCCAAATCTCTCTTGAAGCCATTCACAACGCCACTCGCCGTTCCACAGCCGCCTCCGCCTCCGCCTCATCTTCTTCCGCCTCCTAGTATAGTAACAATAAAGCCAATGAAGCACTCCCTTCTATTTACTCGTCTTCCAAAGCTTTGCTAGATTCCCTTCGCAATTCCAAATCTCCCAACCCTAACCCTAGTGACTCAGTAATTGGGCCGCCTCGACCGCCTTCTGGTCCAGTTCCCGATTATGACGACGATTATGACGTCATGGTAGGACCTCCTCCGCCTCCTCCTGGTTCAGGTGAGCATGACGATAACGATGCCATGATTGGGCCAGCACGCCCACCTGTTGAACCGAGTTTGGACTCAGGCGAGGAGGAAGAGGAGGAGAACCGTTATCGAATTCCAATGAGCAATGAGATAATTCTCAAAGGACATACTAAGGTAATTCTTTTAATTCCGATTTCTGGAAGTTTAAAACCTATTTAAGCTCTAATTACTGAAATAATCAAATCCACATTATGTTTAATGCGTTCAGATTGTTTCGGCTCTTGCAATTGATCACTCTGGCTCTAGGGTTCTTTCAGGTAGTTTTGACTATACGGTTAGAATGTTTGATTTCCAAGGAATGAATTCTCGTTTACAGCTTGAACCATTTGAAGGCCACCAAGTTCGTAATCTAAGCTGGAGTTCCACATCAGACCGGTTTTTATGTGTCACTGGCTCTGCTCAAGCTAAGGTTATTTCTTACTTAACTTATTAGTATTTTATAGTATTGACTGCTTAGTTGCTCATGATTGTATTATGATTTTCAATTTAGATAGATGACCGAGATGGACTTACTTTAGGTGAGTTTGTAAAAGGGGATATGTATATTCTCGCGATTTGAAGAATACTAAGGGGCATATATCGGGTTTGACTTGTGGAGAATGGCATCTGAAAACCAAGGAGACAATTTTGACATCATCTGAAGATGGATCTCCGTATATGGGATGTGAATAACTTTAAGAGTCAAAAGCAGGTGTATTTTTTTTTTGCATTGCTGATTACATTGAAAGGGAATTAGGTAAAGAAATGCTTCAATTGTTTATTATGTAGGTTATCAAACCAAAACTTGCAAGGCCTGGAAGAATTCCAGTAACGACATGTGCGTGGGATCGTGAAGGGAGATGTATTGCTGGTGGGGTTGGTGATGGCTCTATACAGGTACTTATTGCTGATAGCTAAGCATTTGTTTTATGTGGATTTATTGCAAAATATCTTGATGTTGTTTTACTGTTTCTGTTTTCACCTTAATCACATGATAGCTTGAACTATTTTGCAGATATGGACCCTTAAGCCTGGATGGGGAAGTAGACCGAATTATATATTGAAAAAAGCCATTCTGATGATATCACGGGGCTTAAGTTTTCTAGCGATGGGAAAACTTTGTTGTCTAGAAGCTTTGATGGTTCACTCAAGGTATTTTGCACAGCTTTGCTAGGTCAATAAGAAATCCACTCTTCCCCGAACCCCAAAACCAAATAAATCATTTCAGAATTTTAATATTTGTTATAAATTATGAATTATATGTCAGGTTTTGGATTTACGCCAAATTAAAGCCACTCTTAAGGTGTTTGATGATCTACCAAATAACTATGCCCAAACAAATATTGCATTTAGTCCCGATGAGCAACACTTTCTAACTGGAATATCTATTGAGAAGGAAAGTACCACTGGAGGTTTGCTGTGCTTTTATGATTCTTCAAAACTTGAACTTGTTCAAAGAGTTGGGATATCTCCATCTTGCAGTGTTATGCAATGTGCTTGACACCCAAGATTAAATCAGGTAGATCATACTCTCTTCTCTTTCTGTATTATCCTAAGCACACATTCTCTTGTTTGCACAATCAAAAAGTATGAACTGATAACAATAATACAAGACACTAATCACTTGTTATTCACAATCCTCGTGCACTACCATTATTTAGAGACCAACCAAGTCGTAAGCGTCAACGGGAGAAGATACCTAAGGATCCTGTCAAGTCACATAAGCCTGAACTTCCCATAAATGGACCAGGACATGGTGGTAGGGTTGGTTCAACCAAGGGAAGCTTGTTGACTCGGTACCTTCTTAAGGTAATGCTGTTTTTCCTCTCAAATAACTTACCTGTCTTGTGTTCCCTAAAATTTTAATGTTCGTATAACTAAAGCTGGTGGAAGAAACTTACATGTTGCCGCTCGTTGCAGCAAGGGGGCATGATCAAGGAAACATGGATGGAAGAAGATCCTAGAGAAGCTATACTTAAGTACGCTGATGTTGCAGTCAAAGACCCAAAGTTCATTGCTCCAGCATATTCTCAAACTCAGCCAGAACCTTTTTGCAAAGTCGGATTCTGAGGGGATGAAAAGAAATGATCTGATTATGGTAGCATTTCATTCTCTACTTTTTTGTATTTCTCATTTCCTAAATAGTGACTACCAATGATTGATAGTTACACACAAGTTACTTTCTTACTGTCATGGTTTTGAATTTTGTGCTTTTTGGCTGCTGGTCTGTATGATCTCTATGTTACCCAAGTTAATACGGGCTCCTACAGATCTTGTTGAACTAAGCTGACTATCTGGTAGGTGCAACGATTTTCATTTTAGCTGACATTCTAGTGTTTTTGGACTGGCTGTAATTTATTATTTGCACGTCATCCTCGAAAAAAAGATTGGTTCCTTTGTCCTAACAATTGTAGGAGTCGATATCAAAATTAATTTGCATTTTTTTGTCATAATATATAATAAAATCAATAGGTGTATCATATTATATGCTTAGTAGAAATAATGCACAACCAGGCTAAAGATTTCTCCAACGGGAATCATATATATTGATTATAAAAGCAAATGATTCTTCTGTAGATGTTTTTCCCCGCTTTTATGTTGTTGGGTCGTCAATTGTTGATGGATGAATGCTTAGCTAATTTTATGCTTAGCTAATTTTATGCTATTAAGGATTGTTTGATTCATTCTTTTCTCATCACGCTTGCATCAAGCTGCCATAAATTTGTTAATTCCCTTAAACTCTCGTAAAGAATTTACCCATAGCTTATTTTACCCTTTAATCATTGATGTATAGATAATTCATTTTCTCATTTGCCTTTGCAAAACAGAAATGATCAATACTAGTTATTTGGCTCATCACTAAATGTTCTACTTGTCGCATTTTTTGCAGGATGGATCCTTGAGCCTACTTCCAACGGTGAATCATTTCGTAAGTTTAGGCTACTTATTTGAAAAGCTCGTGCCCTTGAGTTTTGTGGTGAGAATAGTATTATAATGAATGCTAGGAACAGAGGTGAATCCAGTGACACTCAGAGCTCTACACATACAATGACCAATAGTATGAGTTGCTGTATAAACTGTTCCATTAAACTATTGACATTTACAAGGATTTGCAGGTAATAAGAAACCTCTGAGATTCTAAGCATCACATCCCATAAAATATCAGGGATGATAACAGTTGTTTGCAACCTCCTTTTTCCTATGGCATTTCCCAATTATTACACGTTACAAAATTCTTCTTTCTTTTTCGCAACTGTTTGCTGCAAACGAGTTCACATCTTATGGATGGGCCTCTGCAGCATCCATTTGACATGGTTTAGGGGCACTGCCAATATAGTTTCAGATATAACCACTTTTTCAAGCTATGAATTTGCTTTATCTTTTTGGCCTAATTCAAGAGTAAGTACCTAAGGTATATCATCTGGGAAGTTTCACTTGATGCAAACATACCTGGTAGTTGGTGGGGGTTTTAAGTTAGCGCTCATTCTCATAACTTGACAGACGAGAATCTGATAGAACAGTGAATAGTTGTGTGTCTACAAACAGCTGCGAAAAATAAAATTATTTGGTGATGGAAGCTGTTCGATTACCCATAATTTACTTCATTTACACACTTCGTTAGTAGAGTTTTATGATTTGCTTTTGCTAGTAAAATAGTTTAAACAAAAGTAGTCAGACAAAGTTCTAGTTTGATTGGCATCATTGTCGTTCGAACATGTTCAAACATGTAATAACTTTCGATTAATGGATTTGAGAGAAGTTTTAGTAGTTTAAACACTGTACCAAAAAATATTAAAACAGGAGAGAAAATACCTTAATGAAAGGCTGGTCCTTAACCGGAAAAGAGTCGATAAAACTTTCTTTAAGTAGTATGGAAACCTGTTGGTTGGTCAAAAACATAAAATGTAGATGCGAAAATGTGTATTTTTGCATTGATATGTTTGGGAAACAAACTGGAAGAACAGGAAGATAGGTGGCAACCTTGTCATCGTTTGATTGTACATTAGTAATTGTATGAGACCTCAGGTTTTCACAAAGCGACTCCAGGTATTCCCTCATGACTGCCAAAAACTGGGATGCGGCTTCAGCCTGATACAGTAAACCGGAAAGTCGGAAGGTTGTTTATGTCAGAAAAGATGTATGAAAAAGGGTAAAGATGAAAAGGGTTTGAGATTGACATATTCTATAAGAAGTATGTTCCTAAACCCCAAGTTCTAGTCAAATGGGCATACAAGTAGAAATATTAAGCATTTGGTTATGGTGATGAGTAAAACACCTGCGCCTCATTGCACCTATATGTAGGATGCTTCTTAGCAATCGACCCTTCATAGGAGAGTCTCGAATGGATTGGCCCTAGCTCCGATACAAGTTCTTTACGTTGAGGAAGTGGTGGCACGTAACATGTTTTCACCTGAAGAACAGCCGAGAGTACTCGGAGTTAGGGCACTGGTGGCTAGAGGCAACTAAATAACAGTCCAACTGTACGTAAATTTCGAGTTTTACTACAATTTCTAACCAAACATGTAAGACTGTTTAGAAACCATTAAAAAGGACCTGTTTCTTGGGCAAATTAACTTGAACAAGATTAGATGTTTTCATTTTCAAATCAGCGGGTTTATCTTGTACGCCAACCTACAAAATGAGAGAAACAAGAAGCTAAATTAGGCCATTTATATTGATAGCAAACAATTCAATGCCCTTTTAAGTAGGATTTTGGATTCCCACCTTGTTATAGAAAAAAAAACGTTGGGAGACCAAAAATATAATCGAAGTTAGGGTCTAACTCGATTCGACTCTAAATATAACCGGGTCCGTGTGGATACTGGATATTGGGGATCTTAGATAAAAAAAATGGCCAAAAAGTACAATATATTTATTTATTTAATATTGTTAAAGCCCGGAAAACACTAACAAGAAATGGAACAGGTGCATCAAGAAAATCCAGCATCGTCATCGGCAGTACCTGAATGCAAAAACAGAATTTCACAGGATGAGAATAGAGGACACACACATGAAGCCATATTTGTAAATTCTGAGCTACATCCAGAAAGATGTCAACTCTAAAATCTGAAATAAAGAGCAGCCATGATAGAGGTTACGGAGATTACTGGAAGCAATAGACTCTGCCATTGAAATGGACGAATGATAGGAATAAGTGCCAACACGACAGCCGACAGAACACCCTGCATTGATGAAAATTAGTGTCACTGCCAGGGTACAGTTTGCAGCTGCAACAAGAGAAACACTACATGCAGAAGACAGAAATGCAAAATACAATCTCTTAACTAATTAACTTACCAGATTCGGGCAAACTACTACAACCTGTTTTTCCAGTAGTACTCCTGCGAGCACTGCCAAAATCTGCAAGAACCAATCATAAGGTGAGACCAAATCATCCAAAAATAACACAGGAAATGCGATTCTCTCTCAAATGAACACGTGCATAGGTGATAAAAGTAGCTATTCCTAATATAGTTGAGCTTATGTCTAAATTAGCAATTTAGTTCCACTCCAGATTCTTTTACTTCGAATGCATTATTTGCAGAGCAACGCGTCAAAGTTTTGGTATGCATATGCATGTTCTTTAGACATCTTCTTCAGATAAGAACAGTCTTCCTTCTTTCATTTGCTGCTCAATTAATGAAATCTCAACAATGTCTCGATTTTTTATGCCTGAAAGGCCATTTAAGACGATTTTAGCATGTCTATGCCTACGCTTATTTACATTTGCAACTCAAATGCTAATGGCTATCAACACAGATAAAGTTAAACTGAATAGGTATGCATCAAAGAACATTACACCATCAAGAGAGAGAACTCGGCAAATCGTTGCGGTTGTCCATACTGAAAGTGCAAGAGCTTCCTCCGCTGAATCCAATTTTGCATTGATCTTTCACCATGTTGAGAGACATTTAAGTAAATATATATGTTACAGAAGGTGCAATTGACTGAAAATAATTTTAACAAAGAAATACCTCAGCTGCTTCAAATGAATAAAAATAACTTTCATCCAATGCAAGGGCTGAAATAGGAGGTCTCTCGTACTCAATAGCCTGTAAATGCTCAAGAGGCTGGAAAACTATTTCACTTCCTCGTGGAGGAAGAGCTAAAGCATGATAACCACAAACTATCTGTAGAAGACCATTCTTGTTTTCCTATCAAAGAGATCAGATACACAAAGATCAAGCGGTAATCCAACAATCACAGTCTATATTACTCGAACTCTTCTTTTTTTTCTTGAAGAATCCGTGGGCATTTTTGGACCCTTGAAAGAATTGAAAACCCGTATCCAGTACCCTCACTTGGGTTCGAGTAACATAGGCCACATTGATATGCAAAAAATCAGAAACAACAGAAAACTAACCTTAGCCCATTCCAATATCGAATCATCTCCATATTCTTTTTCATTATTCCAGAAAAGGTCATCATCCTCATCATTATATTCTAATGTCGGGCTTCTAGCTGGACTGCCAAAGATAACAATATATTACTGAAATTGTGATGGGAAAAAACTGGAAAAGAACCACAAGAAAGTGAGAAAAGTAGTGGCAAAATAAAGGAAGCGTACAAAAATAAAGACGTGAGAATCTCTTTCATTTGTAATAAAAGAACTCTTTTATCTGTTGTAATGCAAACTTTTTTTATTGAGGACTATTATAGTGCAACTTAAATAAATCAATTAGTTAATTCACCACCTGAATAGCGATTGAGTAGAAGTGCAGCTCCTCAAGCTTACAACTGATCCAATATCTGGAGAATTTTGCCCATTTTCAAAGTTGTCGTTTATTCTTTCTGAAGCACTGATCCGATTTTCCGAGGCTTCAGATACATTGTCATCAATATAGAGCACGCTTTCTAAAACCTCACTAGCAGTTACACTTTCAGGTGAAAGTGGCGAACCTATCTTTAAAGAAGCAGATGAAAACTCATCATTGGCAGTAGCATCACCAGGAATCACTGTACTGTTAGCAGGCATCGCCGAAGCCATCCAATCATTAACATACTTGTTATTGGGATTGTCGGTGATGGTGTTATCGTTTATTTGATCATCTTGTTTTGAGAAAGATAGTGCATTATCATCGAGAGATGGATTCATTTCACTAACAACTTCAGTTATTCGATTCAGGCGCTCCTGTGCAATGATACTGCATGCAAGTAAGATCTTGAGAATTCGGTTACCAACAAGGTTATTGTAGTAGTTACCATATATCCTCAAATCTTGGCAATAAACAATTCTCAAAGGTCATGGGGGTAAAGCGGATTTACTTTAACCTGTTCAACATCTCATAGTGCAACTCAAAGAAAGGAACTCTAGTTAGCAAACAATAGCAGCGGGGTGCAGAAACCAGAAACTGGCTCCTTGCTCCTGAAATTTCAGAAAGACGTGATGCACCAAAAAAATTACCAGGCTGCCTTTTTACAAGTTCTGGTACATGCAAGCAAACACCGTAAACCGTAGCATTTCCTGCCACCTAATCAAGAGAGCATAAAATGTTTCAGCAATCAATATAAGTTCCTGTTTGTCAAACAAAGAAGTGAAATCAGAACCGGAAAATTCTTATCTCATTATGGGATTCGGCAGTTTTCATTATTATGAACACTCAAAGCATAAGAATGGCTTCATTCAAACAAAGTGCCACGTACAGAAGTGATATTGTACCGACAATCAGTGATCTCAGTGTCCAGAATGATTTTTTTTTTTTTTGATATTCAGGTTAAAGGTGATGTTTGGAACGGATAACTCAAAAACGGTAATAAAAAAAAGAATTCAGAAGCGTGCCTCCTACTTGGTGATACTCCACAGTCCTCACGTTACCAAAAAAGTTACTCGTACAACTAAAGGGGACCGAGCTCACAGTTTCAACTCTGCTCTCCGTTACAGCCATACAATTAAAGGGGATTGATCCCATCGACATTAACTTCAATCTGATATTAAAATGGTGCAATTTACTGCCCCCAGATGTCATCTTTCTTGCCCTTTAAGACATGATAGAAATGAATACCATTTACAATGACATCCCTTGTCAGTCAAGGTACCATGAAGGGATCCAGTTCGAGAAAATGAAATCAATGCAAATATTTCAAGGCATAGCTTAGAAAAAAAATATGAAAAACACCTTTAGTGAGAAAATAAATGTAAAATCATCTCTGCCCAAATGCTCCTGTGGAGAATATAGAACAGTAAAATGTTACTCTTTCTTTAAGTCAACAGTACAACATGAAAGAAAAAGCTCATGCCTCAAAACTGGCTATACTTTTGAATTGACATAGTGACAACTAGTTGGAAAACCCCCCCGCGCGCACACACACATACATATATATCATATTTAGGATTCCTTTTAAAACAAAACATCGTAGTTAATTGGTAGTGAGTTGGTTAGCCCAAAACTCTACATCATCTCCTCTTTAGTTGAAGCATCACTTTTCAGAATAAGGTAAATGAAATGTAAAGCAAGTAAATTTACAAATTAGAGATACATTATAAGAATCCTTCAACTGTTTAACATAGGATAATTAGAGACATTTGTTTGACTTACCTGTCCATAAAGAAGCTGATTTAGTTCACTAAATGATGGAGTTCTTTCAAGCAATCGTGCCTAAATTCATTGAAAAATAAATTTTCTGATTAGGTCCATATATATTAATACCTGGAGAATCAAAAATAAATGTAGTGAAATGAAAAAAGATGCAAGAAACCATCTAAATCCTTAATTTGGGCTGGAGATTACGACTAAAATTTTAAACTGTATATAGCAGAATAACATTTTGACAGAAATTATGTGTATACATCTAATAAAAAGGGCCCATGAAGCTATTCTCATATATAAGGCTAAAAGATGAGAAACTTCAAGTAGATCACGCACAATATGCTCACTTGTTGACCAAGGTACTTTAACAGTTTTCATATAAACTACAAATGACAATGTCATAGAAAGCCCAAACTTCGATGAATCAAATCCATTCCCCCCCCCCAAAAAAAAAGTTAAATATCAAAATGATAAAGTGAACTTTTAAATGCAGCGTGTGAACCAACAAAAGGAAATACCGAGAAGCTAAACTAATAAACTTCACACCAAGTTGACACCTTGACATAGTGTCACCAAAAAAAATAGTGAGATCAAACCTTGACACCTCCAGGAAAACAAAAGGTAGCTAAGTCCTTCAAACGCATAGATAACTTCTTCCCAGGAGGGTATCTAAAAAGTATCTGATGATAGGGAAAAAGGAAAGGGAAGACAAATAATGATTTCAGTGTATATGAAAATAAAATGAACACAAAGCAAATTCAATCAAAGTAAAAGCATTCCCTAAAATGGAGAAAGGGGAAAGCTTGAAAGTAAAGACACAATGAAAGCTAAATTCTTGCTTCTGCAGTGGCATGGCCCTTATTTGCAAGGAGACACTTATCTCCATAAGGTGCTGCAAACTTATTAAAGGAGCAATTGAACATGCTGTCAAAAATATGAAAGAGTTTCCTCGTATTTAATGATGTAGTAAACCTTGGGTTCAAATATTGGAGCTGGAGGACCGTGATTCTGTATCATTTTAAGATCTATCATTCCGGATCTTTTCATATCTGTTTCCCACTTCTTCCTCTTAGCAGTGGTTTCCGCCACAGACCCAAGTTCAGTATCTGGATGAATTCCGGCAATAATGAAGTGCTCGAAGACTGAAGTGGGCTGCTCATATTTGAGCTTTTCCTGCAACAACATCCTCAAATTAGATTCCAAAACGCAAATAGAGATATATATCAGCATCCCATCAGAAAACTTCCACTAACCATTTCATCTCAACATCTAAAATCTTTCAATTGATAGCAGATTTTTGTCAGAATCACTAACTTAAGGTATGAACTTGCCTTCCTACATTAAGGTATACTAGATTACTACGGATTAGTATTTCAAGCATGAGAAAAGAGCAAAATGTCTATCCAGTTTATGGCTTTCAAACCAAAACCAATTACTAACGGTCCTACCTGAATGTAAGGCCAAGAAAACCTTAAACTAAAACATAAAATGGGATAATAACAATAATATGAGCCATGTCTTATGACTTTCTATAACATCAATGTTTGGCATATATACCAATGATAATCAAGGGTAGGTAAGAAGCCCTTAGACCAACTAAACAGATATGCTATCATCCAATATAGTACCTGCATTATAGTAGTGTCTAGTGTATATGGAAAATTTTGGTAGAGACAGGTAGAGGTGTCACATTTTTAAATGAGAGTAAACTTTACATTCATGAGAACCCAGGAAAAAATGGAATTAACATGAGATTTGGCCACTATGTAAGGTAAGTACTGGTGCAGGGTATACTTATTCTTCAAGAACAAGTTATATCCAATCAGACAAATTTAAAGCTGCACTTAATGCATACACTAACCGATCACACGAAACCTGTAAAAAATGAAAAGAATATAAAAGAAAGAAGAAGAAGAGATGGATCCAGATACCTTGGTTTTGGACTGGAGTTGATACCACTGGCGTTTCTGGTTTGCCAGAACCTCAGGATTGAAGCTTGACTGGTACTTTCCATCCTTTGGAATTCCGCCCCATCGCAAAGCTTTCTGCATAGAAGTTTTTGTTCTTAGGAAATTATTATTACGCCGGTGTCCTGCAGCTAGAACTTCACTCTGAGTGCGCCTATGCCCCAATGGCGGCAGCCTTGAAGGATTCGAGATCCTTGACTGCTTGGAATTTTGTGCCTCTCCATCCACTTTGTCTTTGACACCCTCCTTTTCCTCCTCCTCCAAAAGATGGTTTAATTCCCAAAGGGGTAATGGTGGATTGTCTTCATTTCCTTCAGCTTCTTCCTTGGTTTCCATGTCTAAAAACTTAATTGTTTCATCTTACATTTTCGCATTGAGTCATTTCACCAAATAAACACAAATCTCTCCTCCATTAAATTGTCATCCATGTCCAATATAAAACAAGATCATACCTTATTCTTCTAAAATTAGACCAAGATATGAAATGGATACCCTTTCAGTTGCTCTTGATCCTCAAATTCTATGACCTTCCAGTATATATTCTTCTGAAATCCAACAAAAAGATGGCCTCTTCTTACATAAAGTTTAAAATTTTCAATGCCAAATCCTGGGCTGTATGATTCAGACACTACAACACCCTGTTTGCAAAAAAAAAAAATGAAAATGGTAAAAATTATTGCAAAGCTGTAAAAAAACATAAATGAAAATGGCAAACCAAAAACATATAAATTCCCAACAACTTTATATTCTTCAATTCTCAAAATGGAAAAATCAACAAAGAGCCTTATTGTAAAGGAAAATTGATATTATAACATGGGATGAAATCGGAATTATGCAAAAATTAATAAATAAGCAAAAATGCGGCAAATTTAATTGGAAGAGCAACACAATAGATTCTTTCTTACCTGAAAATTTTCCTGTTTTCCTTTTGGATCTGTTTAGCAGAGTTTTGGTTCCATCAAGCAAGAGAGAGAAAAAGAAAAATGCTAAAAATAGAAGTGAGTTATAAATGCAAAGAGAAGGAAAGGTTAACCATAAGAAAAGGAGATTAAGCGAGCTCTACGCTTCTTTTTTCTTGAAAATTTAAAAAATAAATAAATAAACCAAAATAAAAAAATACAACTAAATAATGAAGATGGTATTATATATATGGAAGTAAATATCAAATGCTGGCTTCGTTCTTTTAGCTGAAAAAAATTTACATTTTGATCGTTTGGTTGGTTGGTTCAAGCTTTAGAGTTTCTTGTCATCCTATTCCTATGGCTGTTTCATGAAGCGAAATATAAAATAAACAACAAGCCGATCAAGAGTAAAAGAATTGAAGTCGTTGAAGGAAAATGAATGACTTGTGAAGATACTCAAATCACGGCAATGACATTTGTTTTTTGAAAGTGTTTTATCTTAATGCATCAAACAAAAGAGACATTTAACTTGCATAAACGATAACGTATAGTGCTTTTTTCCACTAAGGAAATTCAGCGTGCATGTGGTGAGCGTGCAGTGGCGCCAGAAAAAAGGCCGGCTAAGCCAAGGACAAAGCAAAAACCTAAATTTCCCACCCAATTCTACCCTTTTTAAATGCACCGATCATTGCCGTACCGGGCTTCACAATTCTCGTTTTCCTTCGACTTTTTCTCAGATTTTTGCAGTTCAGGGTACGAGAAATTTGCATTAATGGCGCCGATGATAATTGATGCTGCTATAGGATACGATCTCATTCTCTTCATCAAGAGCGTCCTTCTCACGTACTATCGTCTAGTTGAAAATATATTAACTAATCATTTATTATTTGGGTAAACTACATGTATAGTACCTAAAGTATCACTTTAATTCTGTTTTAATACCTAAATTTACTTTTTTCAAAATCATACCTAATGTTTACTTTTTGTTTCACTTTAGTACCCTCTATTTACTTTTTGTTTCATTTTAGTACCTAAAATTTTAACGGTGGGGTACTAAAATAAAACAAAAAGTAAAATTTAAGTATGATTTTGAAAATATTAAAAGTTTAAGTACTAAAACGGAATAAAACTAATAGTTAAAATACTAAATATAGAGTTTACCCTTATTATTTTCACTGTTAATGTCTCAATTCTCAACCTGGAAGGCGCGTGGCATATCTCCCAGTAAAGTGGTGAAGAGATACAATAATGATGACAAATGTTGATTGTTGACTTATTCATTAATAAAAAACTGAATATAATTTTAAGTGTTTAAATTATATATTTTCTATTATTTAATTATTTAAATTTTTTTATATAAATTTAGATATTTAACATTATAAATATTATAATTTAGATATTTAAGATATAACTATTATTAAAAAATCATTAAAAAATCAACCAATTAATATTTTACACGTAGTTCGATTTTGTATTTCTTTTCATTTTTAAAAATTAAAATTCATAAATTTTCAATTAAAAAACTTAAACTTTTCTTTTTCATAAAACACCCAAGATCTTCAATTTATATGTATATCACCTAGGGCGGCTCTTAGGGGAGCACCCTGATCAACTCTCAGGGCCCATAATTTTTTTATATTTATAATTAGAGTCTTCAATTTTTTATATTTATAATTAGGACCCTTAATTTTTATAATTTCATAAAAAATTAATTTTTTACCCTCTTTTTTCGTTTCTCTTATTAATCATCCAATTTTGAATTAAATTTAACCAAATTTTTATATTTCTATTTAAGTCCCCTAATTTTTATAAGTTCATTAAATTTTAGTTTTTGACTCTCTTTTTCCATTTTCTTATTTATTCATTCAATTTTGAATTAAATTTAATAATGTTTTTCTCTTTTTCCAAATCTTACTGCACAATTTATCAAATATTCTTTAATTTTTAGTATTCTTCATTCTTAATCTAACAATAAAATAATATACAATTCTTTTTATTTATTATTGAAAATCAAGCTATATATCATACATGCATTCAATTTATTTTTTATTTGTTCTCTTTTAGTTGCATTTAAGGCGTTTTTTAATAAAATAATAAAAATAATATATTTTCACAAAATCTAATATTTTCAGTTTTCTCGTGTTGATGATTTAGGGAGGTATTTAGGGGTACCTTTATTGCATAATAGGGTCACCTCGGCTACTTATGGCGAACTTATTCAGAGAATTCAGGAGAGGCTTGCAGGATGGAAAGCTCGGCAATTAAGGAATGCTTCATGATCTTGGCCCGCTGATCCAGTATTACAACCCTACGGAAGCTGTTCCCCCTAGAGGTACTCCTGTAATTGCAATGACCACGAGAGGAGGGGAATGGGATTGGGCTCAAATTTGGAATCACGTTCCGGAGAAGGTTCGGTCTTCACTAGCAACGGTGAGACCTCCATTGTCCCATGTAGGCCCGAATAAAGTTGGTTGGAAATTTTACACTAAGACATGATTCTCGGTTTCTTCTACCTACAAGATAAGGATGCACATAAACAGCGGTAGTGCGACGGTTCCGTGGGATGTTACTAACGGATATCGGGGGCTTCCTCGGATTAAAATGCTGTTGTGGATCATTTGCAAGGGGCGTTTATTATCAAACAAGGAACGTGCGCGTTGCCACCTAATGTCGGACGCTAGCTGTTTACTTTGTGATGCAGCCAGAGAAAGCGGATCCCAATTGCTGAGGGAATGTCCCCTCGTGAGGGAGCCATGGAAGGTGCTGATAAATCCCGAACGGTGGGATGAGTTCACGAGGATGGAGCTAGTTGCATGGATTGACAAGAATATTCGCCAACCGGAATATTTCCCTATAACAACAACTGACTGGGATATTCATTTTGGGGTGATGATTTGGTGTATATGGACTCGTCGGAACCAAGTCAATTTTTATAAGGAAACCACAGCCTTTGAAGGCATTACTCCTCGTAATACTCGAATTAAGGAAGAAATAACCCGAGCATTGCATAATAGGGTGGTGCGGCAAAGAGTTCAGGAGCGACCTGGTGTGGGAGGAATATCGTGGGAAGCACCTCCTACTGATTGGGTGAAACTAAACACCGATGGAGGGTGGCGGAGTGATTCGGGATGGGCCACGTGTGGCGGTGTCTTCCGAAATTCGGATGCTGACTGGATCTTGGGTTTCTCGCAGAAGATTGGCTGTTGCACGGTGGTGGATGTCGAGCTATGGGGTATTTTCTCCGGATTAACCATTGCGTGGAACCATGGCTTTCGGAAGGTAATAGTGGAGTCGGATTGCATGGATGTTGTTGCTGTCCTTCAAGGGAACAAGAGGATGGAATCTCATCTTTGGTGCCTCGTGTTAGAGATCTTCTTCGACGCGATTGGACGATTCAAGTTAGGCATGCTTCCCGGAGATGCAATCGGGTTGCGGATGGAATGGCGCGTATGGCCTGGAACTTGGAAGAAAACTTCCTGACATTCGGGGAAGCTCTTGCGGAGATGGGAAGTTTATTGCAGATGGATATACTAGGCTTAGGGACTATCTAAGAGCTTTGCTCTTCCTTTGTATTAAAAAAACAAAACATATTTTTGAGTTTTTACTCGTAACCTTGAAAATATTTGGGATGTCTATGATCACCACCGCCGACGATCATCCGCTCACTCGTCAATTGGAATGTATGTGTATTAGGATTTAAGGGTTTAAATCTAAAATATTTAAGTTTAAGAATTTTGAGAATTTGAAGCTACAATTGAATACCGATGATGGATGGGTAGGTGGGACGTGTGAGTAAATTATCTGTGGAGGTGACAACAGCGGTGGACAACCGACTGATGAGATAGATACTTTAAGATTAAAGATATTGAAACCTTTTTAAGATTTTAGAAATATTTTAAGTTTTTTTAAATAATAATAATCTTAAGTTTTTAAAAAAAAAATTAAAACGTTAAACATTTAAAAATAAATTTAGTGTATGTTACGATCGAGGCATCTGAATGATGATATTAAAAAAGTTAAATACTTAAATTGACCAAAAAAATTAAACACTTAAGTACAAAAAAAATATAGTTTATAATATTTTTATATTAATCCTTAATAGAAATGATGGATAACTAATGTGATGGACAATAAACAATTAAAATGAAACTAAATGAAAAATAATAAAAGAATGAAAGTGATTTTCACTACATACCCATTAATCAATATGATCGTTTGATAGGGCTGAGCCTGATCGTGAAACCCAAATCTCCAGCAGGTCAGGTCAAGCGGGTCTCGAACCCAGAGTTTCAATGGCCCATTCATTAATGGTCATTCCGAGGCAAGAACCGCACGACGAAATTCTTTCAATCGCACGATTCCAGCTTAACAGCCGAACGATACGTACAATGCTGACCAGTTACACCAGTATAAATCTATATGGATTCATGGAATGACTCTTACAATCAATGATTTTCCAACTTGGTTCCAAGTCCTTTCGTCCGCCCTTCCGTATTTACCACTGAAACCTCGACGAACTTGCTGCAATTTCATGCATTAAAACCATGTTAGCGCCAATTTCAGTGATCAAGATCATTTCTCAATCGGCTGTAGTTCGAAAATTGAGCTACAACTTCAAGCCTGCAGCGGTGATATTATCCGATGGCACCGAGAAAGATTGATCGAGTGGGCTCGAAATCACAAACGAAGAAGAAACTGAGAGCGAGGATGGAAGCCAAACGAGTGAAAGCGGAGATCGGAAAGGTAAGGGAAGAACAGGAATGCTTAAAAGATGAGCAGAGGAATTTAATAACAAGGTTTAATGAGATTGCTAAACAATGCGATGAACTGAAAGAAGAAACCGAAATGATCGAGAAGCAATCGGCCATTACTCAAGCCAAGCTCGTTCTCATGTTCGGAATCTTGAAGGCTCGTGAAGCTGGTGATTTGGTTCAAGCTGCTAATCTCACTCGACACCTTCGGTTTGTTTCTGCAAAACCTAGTTATATGTATATATAATCTCATGAGAATTGCTTGTAATTTTAACTTGGGTAAAGTACACACGACACAATTGAACTATGCTCAAATAATTGTTTGATCACTGTACTTTTAAAAAGTACAAAATGGTCATTAAATTTTTCATTTATTATAATTTCATAAAAACTCTATATAATAGTTCGATCAATTTAATAACTAAGATGATCATTTGAGCAGAACTTAATGACCTTTGGTGTACTTTATTTATCCTTTTAACTTTGAATGCCCCTCTCAAATATTTTGGTCTAATAGCGTTCTAGGTACTTTCAAGTTCAAATATTAGTATAATTAGACTTTCCCCCCTATGAGTTTAAACACTGAATAGATCCTTAATTTCTAAAGTTTAGCAATTTCGTCCCTCCTAAAATTTGATACTAGTTGGATTGCTACATTCACTTTGCAGTGAAATCGTTGCCATGGAAAAAGCAAATGCAGCCTTGGACGAAGCCAAAGATGAAGAAGATCCATAAACTACGCCCCCAACCACCGGAAGGCTAATTAAGATGATGGGACTTCAGCTCTGTGGTGGCAAAATCGAACGGCTGGGTTTCATCGATATAAAATAATTTTATAATAAGATTTGGTGTTTGTCAACTTGTGAGTTGTGTAATGATAAAACAATTTGTTTTCTTATCTACACTTGATCTTGAGATCAAACCCCGAACAATACTCATCCGAAAAGGAGGGTTTCAGTGTGTTGTCTGGTGTATTTTAATATCCATGTTTAATATATTATGCATTTATATAAATTCTATTACCTTCATAAATTCATGTTTATTGAACTTGGATGTCCGAATTAAACATCTACTCCGGAGAATACGAAGTTTTAACGAATTAGAATAACAGTTGATACTGCTCAGCATCATCTATTGTCACCGGATCATATATGCATGTCTTTGATGTTGGCTCGTAAATAACTAGGGATAGGCATACGTTGGGTCGGTCTTTTTAACCGTCTTGAGCTCAATCCGAACGTTTAAACTTTTTGTTTCATCTCAATTCGTTTCGAAAATTGATGATATTATGTCAGCTCAACTCAACATAAATCATTTTTGGCTTAATATCAAAATAAGAGCTTAAACTATACCGTTTTCCCAAACAGATGCCTAAATTATTTTTTGACTCATATTGGTGCCTAACGTTCCAAACATTACCCATTTAAGTGTCCGGGAGTTAATTTCCCCCGTTAACTAACACGTGTCACAATCTAATAATTTTGAAAGTTATTTTTTTAAATATTACAAATATTATGATATTTATAAAAAAACACAAATTTTTCTTATATTATAAAACATCCCTAAATTCCACATCCTAAACTTAATCTGACGTTGCCGCCCTTTCAAGCCACGACTATCACCACCGACATAATCCCTACCATCCTCCTACTCATATGTCGTCGTAGTCTCCGTTGATTGGCCGTCGAAATCCCGTGCGATCTCGATTTTCATCCTAGGGTACATGGGGTATAAAACGTTGATTCGTCGTCCATCAGCCATCGATTGGTAACAATTTTGAGTTAAAACCAAAAGAGATGAAATTGAAATATTGATTCTTTGGAGGAGCAAAAAAATATATTTAATTTAATCGAAGACTAAAAAAGTTTAGATGAATTATTATTTTTTGACAAGGACTAATACTGAAAAGTTCCCATTTGACCACTATAAATAATGACAATCTTCAAACTTGGAATTCAAGGTCTGCGAATAGTGGGTGTGGAGACCCATTCAAAACCACAATGCAGTACAAGTAAATTAGAATTTTCAAAGGTTGTCATATGTGGGAGTGGAGACCAGTTCAAAACCAGTGTGTAGCATGCAAATTACAACTTGCGTGATGCTAAAGTCACCCATAACATATATTATTCTTTTAAAATGACGTCATACAAAACAAGACAAGAAGGTGTTACGTAATACTAAAGGTGAAAAACGGGTCGTTCTGATCAAGTTTATATCAGACCATTTCGGGTCGAACCATTTTCAGTTTGTCTATATTCGATTCAAGTTGATTCGTTAATCACAAATAAAAGACGAAAAACAGGAAGAAGAATGCGGCACCAGAACCAAAGAAAAACATGAGAAGTCTAAAACCCTTAAAAATATTACATATTAGGGTATATACAGATTTCGGGATTCTTTTTACATTTAATGATAGATCAATTCATCGACCCTAAAATGAAATGCATTCATCTTGAAACTTGGTTATGATAGGAGGGAACGTGAAATCCACACTTTGGATATCTATCGGAGAATTTTGATGGAAATGGAAATTATTCAATTCTCTCTTTCTAAAAAAATTAAATCAAACCAACCAGGAATAGAGAAGCAAATATCTCCACGAGCAAACACCAAAATTTCAGAACATCAATATCTGATACTCATCAACTCCATAATTCAGATGATTTGGAGCTCAATTATTTTGTTCGTGCATACACCTCCATTACAGGTTCGCTTTTAACATGATAAAGCAAACATTTTTCACAAGCTTAAAATACTAGGCTTCATACAAACACATTCTAGTTTATACTCATAAGATAGCAGCAAAAGTACACACCCGGTTCCAGATGATAGGCACGTAGTTCTTCACAGATCACCCCTTTAGTTCACACGTGTAGTCTCATTCCTGCAACTTAAGCACACATCGGAGGCAACCCCCTTCATGCAGCAGATCAAATGCCTTGTTAATATCTCCGAGAGTCAAATTGTGGGTGATGTACTCATCAATCTTGATTTCCTGCAATGGGAAGGAGAACAGAATAAAGTTTCCTGCTCACTCTATAGGTGTGGAGATAGAATTGCATATAAATTGCATTTACCTTCTTCATGTACTTGTCCACAAGCCAAGGCACTTGTGAACGACTCTTGAATCCACCAAACGCAGTCCCTTTCCAGACACGGCCAGTCACCAGTTGGAAAGGTCTAGTAGATATCTCTTGACCTGATGCTGCAACACCTATGATAACCGATGTTCCCCAACCCTGGAAGTTTCTCAGGTTCATTAGAAGTAGTACTCCATTTACAGTCATTAGTGTTCATCAAATTCAGTTATCACATATACCTTGTGACAGCATTCCAAAGCAGCTCTCATGACGGAGACATTTCCGATGCACTCAAAACTGTAATCAACACCACCATCTGTGAGATCAATAAGGACCTGCTGAATTGGTTTATCATAGTCCTTTGGATTCACAAACTCTGTAACTCCAAAATTCTTTGCTGCAAGTTGCATTCGACAAGAAAAAAGAAATCAGCATCTAGAAGTAGAAGACTGTAAGCAATGCATGATTTATATTTATCTCAAAGATGGATAGGCAAAGCAGTAAGCACTCATTTTCTAGCAACTATTTCCATTACTCACACTATACAGAATATTTACTGAATATTCCATATTAAGATTGACTAAATAGTCTCCTTTTTAAGAATTATTATTTGTAAATTACTTACCTATATCATACTTCTTGCTATCAATATCCACACCAATTATTCTTGAAGCACCAGCTGATTTCGCACCTTCTGCAACCTGCACAGTCACATTCAAAGGTAAACTGTTTAACATCTAACAGACTAGCACCGCAAAGAGAGCAATGATGAAGATAACAAATATTTTGGAAGACAGCTTAAACATGCACAGAAGTCCGTAATAAACAAGTAAGATGCTATTTGTCATTTACCGCAAGACCAACAGTCCCAAGGCCAAAAATAGCAATAGTAGCCCCTGGTTCAACTTTGGCTGTGTTCCAAACTGCACCAAGCCCTGTCCAACACAAAAATATATTTTTAAGTTTGTGCAAAAGCTGCAGTATATACAGTCCTAAAACAAAATATATATGAACTGTCAAACCAAATATGTATGTAATTACAGATTTATGAATAAAGAGAAAGTTAAACAAGCACTTACCAGTTGGAACACCACAACCAAGAAGGCATACTTTGTCCAAAGGAGCTTGTGGATCAATCTTTGCAACACTAACATCATGCACAACCGTGTACTGGCTAAATGTTGAGGTCCCCATGAAGTGGAAGATTGATTTCCCATTTACTGAGAAGCGGCTCTGGCGATCATTCATCATGACTCCAGCTCCAGTGGCAGTCCTAACTTTGCCACATAGGTTTGTCTTTCCTGATTTGCAGAACTTGCATTCTCTACACTCCGCCTGGTAACAAGGGATGACATGATCACCTGGTTGGACTTCAGTTACACCTTCACCCACACTTTCTACTATCCTGCACTCAAAAGTTCAAAAATAATTCTAAGCTCATAGCCATCAAGAGGCTCAGAAACAGTAAGAACAAATGGTAAACGGCGTACCCAGCAGCCTCATGTCCAAGAATGCATGGGAATAGACCCTCAGGATCCTGAAAAGGTTAAATCAAACATATTAGTCATCATAATTAAACAGCTGATTAGAAAATATCAAAAGAAAATCTTGAACCAGAAAAGGCTAGGCGTTATCACTGTCACTGCTAGAGACTACACGAAAAACAAATTATATTCTTATCAACATTATCTCACCCCAATTTCAATTTACCAAAAAAGTATTGAAATCAACAACATTATACACATCTTTCCTATTTTAAAGCAATAATACAAAGTCAGCAAGATACTCCCATTTAGCTTGGAATCTCCACGTGTTCATTCCTAACAATCCAGTTTACATGGCATTTTGAAGAGAAACTCATTATCCTAGGGAAATAGGTAGTGTTTGTTTGGACAGAAAAGTAAAAAAGCGAAAATAATTCATTTCTTTTCTATCTTCTCAAACAGTTCCTTCTTCGAGATAAAGCGATTGGAGCTTATACGTTTTTCAAATCAAAATGGAAACATGTGAGATGCAATCGGATTCATTTGGAAATATACTTATAAAGCAACTGAGATGAACAAAACGGAAATAGAAAAATATATACAAAACAAAACAGGAAAGAAAAAAAAAAACCTTTCCGCTCCAAGTGTATGCATCAGTGTGGCAGAGTGCAGTGAAGAGAATCTTGATCCGAACCTCACCAGCCTGCGGCGGAGCCACCTGGACATCCTCAATTACCAGTGGCTTGTTCGGTTCATAAGCCACCGCCGCTTCAAAATCAAAACCGTAACCGCAGTAGAATTAATAGGGTTTCGTAACAGCTAGCAAACGCATAAACAAACAAACAGAGTACCTTTGCAAGTGATGACTTGGCCTTGAGTCGCCATTGATGAATAAGAGACTGTAGAAGATAGAAATCTCAAATCGGAGAGAGAGAATGATTTATTTAATAGTTTGAGGTTGAGAAAGGGGGCGGACAAAACTATCTAATAATTCTGTGTATTCAGATATACCATATATCAAATCGATTTGTACTGGAATCCTGATGTTTGTTTCCCAGTGCAATCTTATCCCTACGCAGGTTTTGCAACCCCTGACCCTTTTTTTCTTACGACTTTAATTATTATTTATTAAGAAAATGAAATTACAAATTAGGTATAAAAAATCCATTTAACTAATTATTAAATTTAATTACTTTTTTATTTTTTGGTAATAAAAAACTTGATAACATAGTAATCAAACATATTATTCAAATGATTATCATTATTACTTATTATTAAAATATTATGGTAATAATTTCTCAATTAAAGTAGCTTTTTTAGAATAAATTATTTTAATAGATCTTATTAATATTTTATCGAATCAAACGAAAATATATATGCTGAAAAAGTAATTGAACAAAACTAAGATCAAAATATGTATGATGGGAAATAAAGCTTTTACTGTTTTCTAAAGAGAATTAAAATGTTTGTTAGAAAACTTATAAAAATAAGATAAAGATTTATACTTACAAAATTATTTTCTAAAGGATATTACTAATTTATTAATATATTAATTTAAGTGGTAAGTAATTTGATATTGTTTAAATTGATTTTAAATTTGAGGCCGTGTGTGTGGAAAGTTCTTGAAAGGTTGGTTAAATCCACCAAAATTAAGTAAATAACATGAATCAATTTGGATTGGGAATAGAAAAAATAAAAAATAAAATAAATCATTAATTTCCAAAGCAAATCACACGCACATGATGCATGATTCCATTCAAGCAATAAAAAATCCACCCAGATAAATTGTTTTGCAAGGGATAACATGGATTCCTAGCTGTCGTGTTACAGTGTCGCATGTTGCATCCCACGAATATGTTTTGTAATAAGGTAAACTGTATGGGTGATCACTTAACTATAGTCATAAATCATTTTGATTGTTAACGTTTGAATACGATCAATCAGACCACCCAATTATTAAAATGGTGTAATCAAGTCACTAATTGTTAATTTTTAACGGATGTGGTGAAGTGACAATTAGTAAAATTAACATAATTTTATATTTGATTCTTAATATTTACACATTTATCATTTTAGTCATTGTTTTGAACTTAATTTGGTGGTCACCCGTGTAGTTTACCCTTTGTAATAATCATAGATAATTTATAATGAAGTTGAAAATTTGAATGTAACTCCTCCTCGTTTAAAAATTATAATATTTATAAAAACATATATTTTAGAAGTCAATTGAATATTAATTTAACAATTCTAATAATAATAATATTTAAAAAATGATAAATTCAAATATATTTAAACATAATTATCTTTTATTTAAGTGTTGTAGGATTTATAAATAGTTTAAGCAATTTAATTCGATAGAACACTAAATAGTATCTCGTTAAAGGTTGTTCTAGACACAATTCTATCACAGTATCGGTTATTTGATTTTATTCCCAATAGATTTATCAGATACAAACCTTCCGATCGATTTGAAGCAGCAGTCAAATTGCATCTACAATCGTGCACCATGATAAGTTGCGGAGTTACAACTTGGTGAGGTTTAAATATGAATTTTTTTATTAATTATTTATTTTGTCGATATTATTTATTCTGAAATTTGAGTTTTATTTAATTAGTTACTTATTTTACGAATGATATTTATCTTAAAATTTTATTTAGACTTACTTTATTTAAAAAAATTATGTTGTTAACGTATATATGTCCAACCTAAAATATATTTATGTCACTTAACATTATACCATCTATTTCATTAGCCACATAACATCTTTTGCGTTTGACATTGATCAATAATATGCCATGAAATGCCAACCAAAGGAAGACAAATGCTATAATCTTATCCAAATGTAATCTTAATTAAACGACAATCGATATAATTAGATGACAATTACTATAAAATAGTAAATATAATGTATATTTCAATATTATTATAATTTTATCTAGTTAAATAATTTTTCAACAAATATAATAAATCATAAAATATATTTTCATATATTAAAAAATTGTCTTTTTACTTATACTACCTCCCTCTCACTTAAATTGTCCACTATAGATTTTTTTGTCAATTTTTTGAACTCTGACTCTTTATCATTTAAAATTTATTATTAATAGATATATGAAAAAATATTTTAAATTTTTTTAATTAAATAGTTTTGAAATATATATTTATAAAATTAATTTTTAAAATAATTATAGTTAAAGTTTAAAAATCTGAATTTTAAAAATCAATAATTAGTGGAAATGAGAGAATATACATTATAAATTATAAATAAAAAATACACATTTATAATATGCATGTCAAAAAGGTTGATTTTCCCCAAAAATTACCCTTTCAAACTTTATTTTCTTGTCAGACATCATTTTATCTTTATTTTGTAATTTAACACCCTTTGCAGGAAGACGAGACTCATGCATCGCGCCTTAGGCTACGTGTTAAAAGACATGGCCCATTCACTGTACCTTACGAAATGTGTAAAAAATCGAGTTTTAATTTAGTAAATATTTTTAAAATAGTGACAAATATATATTTAATTTCTATTAGGATAATATTTGTGTAAAAATGTCAACTTTATTTATTTTTTGTGTGTGCATAAAAAAAACTTTATGCATTAAAATATTTAAATATTCTTTTGTAAATTATTTTATAACTCGATAAATTTTGATTTTTGCATGAAATTACACAATACATATAATCTAGTGTAGGAAAACTTTGAGTGTAAGCAATTTAAAATATGAATAATTTTATAAAAAAATTATAACTAGTATTTTTTTTACAAAATGATGATGACGATAAAAAAATATTTTTATAATTTAAAAAATTATAAATTTCATATATTTTGAAAATTTTATTAACTTTTAAAATTAATTGTTTAAAAATATAAAAAAAATATTAAAATAAACTTTTAATTATAATTGAGGGATCAAATGAATTATTATTCATTATTTATTATTTTTAACAACAATTAATAATATTTATTCATTTTTAATTACAATTAAGAAAGCAAAGAAGCTTGGAAATAAAAGCCTATATATAAGAAATATAAATTTCTACCACAAATCTATGCGAGATGGTAAATGAATAGTAACGTATGAGGTGTGTGAAACCTGTTGAACTTAACAAAGTTTAGTGGAATTTGATTTGAACAACTTATTCTTTAACATTTGCTTTCTTATCTTCATCACTGCATCTTAATCATTTTGTGTATTTTGATATACTAATTATAAAACTTTTATAAAATTATTCATAATTTAAATTGCTCACACTCAAAGTTTTCATATACTAGATTATACATATTATGTAATTTCATGCAAAAATAAAAAAATTCGAGTTATTAAATAATTTGTAAAAGAATATTTAAAGATTTTAACGTAGAAAGTTTTTTTTACACACAAAAAATAAATAAATAAAGTTGATGTTTTTACACAAATATCACCCTAACATAAATTAATTACATATTTACACCAATTTAAAAATATTTATGAAATTAGTATTTAATTTTTTACATATTTTGTAAGACGCGGTGCATGGATCTTGTCTTTTAACACGTGGTCTAAAGCACGGTACATAGGCCACACCTTCTTACAAAGAACGTTAAATCGAGAAATAAATATAAAATGATGTCTGACAGGAAAATAAGGTTTGAAATGGTAATTTTTTTTAAAGAAATTCGCCTCAAAAGAGAGTACCTCGACAGGCAATTTTGTTATAATAATAAGAGCATGTGGTAGTGGTACTGCACGTGCGACATTGACAGTTTCCGATGAAGAGGATAACGAATAGAACACGTCAGAGATTGATCCAATGTAAAATAAAATGAAGTCGTGAGTTGTGACTGATCAAACATTATTTTAGAAATTTTGAAATTTTAAATTAATACATTGTTTTTAATTAAAATTTTAAAAACTAAATAAATAATTTCCCATGCAGCAACCATTCAGTATCATATGATTTTTTACATTAAATATATATTATTTTTCTTAAATTAAAAAAATAATTAAGCATAATCTTTCTATTTTAGCTAATAAAAAGTAAAAACTGTGGAGCATCCAGTCAAAGCTGGGTCTGTATCTTCAAGACCATGACACCTTTTGTTCAAACAGTGATTTCTCCATCGAATTGTCTGATGCCACGTTTCACTTTGTCATTCACCACAGTCAACCTTTGACTAGGTTAATAATCTCCTGCAACTGTTTTTTTATTTTTTTTCATTTTTCTTCCCATTAAAGCCAATATTTTTCATTAGAACAGCCAATAGCCATCCTCTACTCTATTTACCCTAAACCAAAAACACACTGTTTTTCTTCGCCTGTCTCCCTATATATACTCCCACGAATCATATCAAAGCGTAAATCTGGAACACCTCTCTAATTTCATTCGTAGTAAAAAAAAAATTTCTTCCATGGCTGGAAATAACCTGAGAATTGTTGTGGAAAGAAACCCTTCAGAGTCTAAGCTCTCAGAGCTTAACATCAAGTGTTGGCCCAAGTAAGCTTAAATCCTTCAGGGTCTCTCTTCTTCTTCTTCTTCTTGAATGATATTTGAGTATGTTATGATTTCACAGATGGGGTTGCTCACCTGGGAAATACCAGCTGAAGTTTGATGCAGAGGAGACTTGTTATTTGCTGAAAGGGAGAGTGAAGGCGTACCCCAAAGGCTCATCGGAGTTTGTGGAGTTCGGTGCTGGAGATCTTGTTGTTATCCCCAAAGGTCTCAGTTGCACATGGGATGTCTCCGTTGCCGTTGATAAACACTACAAATTCGAGTCTTCTTCACCACCTCCTCCTCCTCCTTCATCCTCGAAGTAAATCAATCTTTTGTCTTCACTGATCTCTGATTCCCACTCATTCTTTCATATTCATTTACGTTAATTACTAGTACAGAATTCTGGCTACGATTTCCCTTTTTTCATTAACTTTTGTTAAGGTTATAATTTAGAGAAGAAAAAGGAAACACAGTTGATACACGTGCAATGGATGATTAAGTAAAGAAGGGGTTAGAAAGCGCAAAATTACTCTACATGTCCCCGTATAATAGAATGAAGTGTATTTTGGTTCTTATATTTTAAATTATTACAAAAAACAATAATTTTACTGTTTTTTTTTTCTTCCTTCTGACTAAATAACTTTTATTTTATTTTAAATTGTAAAAATTAAAATATATTACACTATATTGTAAGGACCTGTGTAGCAAATTTTCCGATTACGAAGGGTTGTAACTTGTAAAAGATAATTTAAGGAAACTAAACAATAGTCGAATGCACGTCCATTTTGAGTTCTTAAATAAGCTTTAAATGTCTCCTTTGACCGGTCAATCCTTTATATTTTTTTATCCACAGCGGTAAACTAAATTTTAATCCTTAAATTTGTCATTTTCTTAACTTGGTCCCTAAATTTGTTATCCATATTGCTTGGAAGTTGGATTTTTGGCTATCTGTAGTCCTTTTCATGAGGTGGCAAAATATCATAGGGCCAAATCATCAAACTAGGAAAAAGTTGTCAAGTCTAGGGGTTAATGTGGATTAAAATAAAGTTCAAAGATTAAATTAAAAAAAATTATAAAATTTAAGGATTAAATTGAATCAAAAATAAAATTTAGATACTAATTCAGATCATTTATGTTTTGTTTATATTTTGGTTCACTTGATCAATACCGACCCATATCAACTTGTATCAACTCATACGGATTAATACAAAATGTATATATTTTTATTTTTCTGTAATTATATTTATAAATAAAATATATTATTTAACGAGATTGCTTTCAGACAAATTAAATCCCGTGCTTCTCCAACCTATTTGAGTATTTTCCATCTTTTTCTCATTTTCATGCTTCACATTAAACAGTCTAAACCATGAAACCCTAACATTTTATTCCAAGTCCTTTCTCTAACCTTGTTTGATTTGAGCATCCCACAAACACACCCCGAAGATACGCCTCATTGCGCACGAGAAATTATTTCATGGTTCCGACTCATCACGTTATTTATGGTCTCAGTGAACGAGAGTTACAATTTTTAAAATAACTATCAACTCTTTAATTAAACGTAGGAAAGTGATGAATCTAATTTAGTCGAAACTACAAACGACGTGATAAGTCGGAACCATCAAATAATTTTTCCATTGCACACCCATAGAGAATCTAATTTAGTCAAAATAAGCTACGTATTCTTTAAGAAACAAGCTTTACTCTAAGAGAACAAGTTACTAAACCTAAACCTCAACCTCTAAATTTTAAACCTTGATTTTATCGGGTAATGTTAGCCCAATACCGTAGAAGGACTAATTATTTAGTCAAATACGACATAGAAATTTTATTATGGGAACTAAGATATTTGCTACAATGACTTTGAACTCATTTGAAGTGACGAGTTATAATAAAATATATTTTTTAATTAGAATTTATCACTCTGATATGACTAAATTTAATAAAAAATTATATTTCATTGAAGTTTATGTTTTTTATATGACAAATTTAAATAAAAATATCATTTGGGTAAAATCATCGTATAACGTTATGAGTTTTGTTATAGATACTAAATTAATTTTCGAAATAATCTAATAAGTTAATTTTTTTCACGTGCCTCGCCTATTTGGCCAATTTTACTCATTTTATCGACAAGCACACTCAATTCAGTTTTTCTTAGGTTTATAGTTCCGGACCCACGATTTAGTTAGTCCAATTTAATTCAAGCCCGAGAGACTCAGACCAGACCAGACTCAACTCTATCCATTTTCAGCTGTCACCTATACTCAAACGTGCTACTCAAGTCAATTGAACATTGTAGTTCACGCCATTAATAATAAAATAATCCATGCTTACGTGGTTCTTACCATTCCCCGATGCCATATCTGCCAACCTAGATCGTCTCTTCATTGACTTTTCGCTCCACACGATCTCCTTTGGTGAAGAAAATTTTCAGGGTCCAAATGTCATCCGAGTCGCTTCCACCTCTTCCCCAACACCGCATCGTCGTACGCTATTTTCCCTTTCCCTTTTCATTTAGCATCACTATCAGCCTACACTTTGACAATGTTTTAACTTTGTTCGACATCATCAACAGCTAGGCTTTGGGCAAGTTTCAGTTGACTTCTTGGCCACGGTAGCTTCTTTTCCTAACCCAGACGACAAAATCAGGAGCACCAGCTTTAAGGTTTTTTTTTTTTTTTTGCAGTTCTGCTTTCATGTCTTCGGTTTCTGTGTAGGCGTTGACTATCATTAGTTGACAAATTTGGCATTTGTTTTCTTAGGTTCAAGGAGGTGGCAATGCCGGAAATGCCTTAACTTGTGCTGCTCGTTTGGGATTAAACCCACGGTTAATTTCTAAGGTCTTACATATCTTTGCACTCACTATCTTCCTCTATTCACTTCTCTCACTGTAAAACTCAACAATTGATCACTGAGATTTCTTTTGTTGCATTCTGTGATCATTAGGTTGCAAATGATTCTCAAGGCAAGGGTATATTGGAGGAGCTTGAAGCTGATGGAGTCAACACTTCCTTCTTTATTGTAAGCCTTTTTTGTGATGATTTATGGCTAATGGTTATTGGAGATATCTTTAGCCTGCAATTACCATTCTTGATTGGTTCTACAACTAGTTTGCCTTCAAGATTTGTTTAATTGGTATTGGTTAATATTTTTTTGGTCTATTTTGATTGTAGAACCAGATTTTTACATACTCTGATCTTTACTGTCCTCAACCACCAAGTTAAAAGGTAATAAAATAACTTGGGAACTCAGACTGCAAACATTTAACCAGGGCCAACCGTTGAAGATGTGTTTATAATTTTTGGTTGGCTTAATATAAAAAGGTGTGTAAACTGTACACTTTTCTCATTTAAGTATCTAGATTTTTTTGAAGGTCAATTCAGATAACTAACGTTACAAACGTTATTATTTTCAGTATTACAAACGTTATTATTTTTAGTGTTTCAATCATAACAAATGTTAAAAAATATCCTTAAGTGACACATGTTACGCTTAGGTCATTTTAAAAATTTTCTTTAAAAAAACATAAAAATATTATTATATTTTAAAAAATCTACTTTCTTTAAATTTACAAAAAGAAACCCTAAAATCCCTAAAAATCCTTAAAATCAACCTTAAAATCCCTAAATACTTATTATCTCCCTTGTCGGCCACGACCACCGCCCTTGGCATCTCCCTTTGTCGGTCGTTGTCGTCCTTGCCGTCAGGTCGCATGGGTGTCTCGATTTTTCAAGGTTTGGGGTTTTGCTTTGTCGTTTTCTTCGTCAGGGAAGTCGGGTTCGGCTTGTCATCAGGTGAAGGTTCTGGTGGAGGCTTGATCAACCACAGCAACGGAAAACGACAGCGAATGGTGTGGGCATACGGATTGAAATTAGGGTTTTCAAAGTTTTAGTTTTTTTAAAAGATTTGATAAAAGTTTGGGTTTTTCTAAATAATAATATTTTAAAGTTTTTTTTAAAATAAAATTTTTAAAATTATCAAAACATTACATGTGTCACTCAACAGAATTTTTTAATGTTGGTTGTGGCCAAGACAATCCAAATGATAACGTTAGTTACTTCAGACACTTGGATTGATCGAAAAAGCTTTAGGCGCTTAAATAAAAAATGGTATAGTTTGGACAATTTATTTTTTATATTATTTTGGATTTTCATGCGCATCTCATCATCTATGGAGAAAATGAATCATAACTTTGTTATTTTCTCTCTTCATATCATATGCACATTTTTTAAGCTCCATCTTTTATCAGATTGTCATACAAGAGACTTGCCAACTCTTTGCTATATCATACTTCTTTTACTGCCGTTACATGTTTCATTACGACCCGAATTCTCTCCCCCTCTGACTTAATTTTGTTATTTTCAGGTTTCTGAGGAGGGTAACTCACCGTTTGCCTACGTCATCGTGGACACCCAAACGTGAGCACTTTCATTGAGATCGGCTTGGCATTCTGTATATTCAAATGTACTGCCCTTGGTTTTTTTTTCCATCGTTGGATAATATGGTATCAAATTATAATTTCAGGAAAAGCCGCACTTGTATTGGCACCCCTGGTTATCCACCCTTGATACCAGAGGAGCTTTCTCGGTCAAGTTTATTATCTGCACTGGATGGAGCAAACATGGTCTACTTTGATGGAAGACACCCCGAGACTGCTTTACTTGTTGCAAAAGAGGTAAATTGTCAGTTTTCCATCTATGGCATAGTTGACGGGCGGTTTCCCATCGTAATCGCTGAAATATTCTGGCCTCCCTCTAAATTCCTTTCAAGATTAATGTCAATCAATAGCATTCTTTGGCTACTTCCGGTACAGGCTGCTCGCAAGAATATACCGATATTAGTAGAGGCCGAAAGGAAAAGGGAAGGTTTAGATGATCTTCTGGATTTTGCTACTTATGCTGTATGCTCTGCAAAATTTCCACTGGTAAGTTGATATTGCATCCCTACATGCTTCTTTTAGCCATTGTGTGTGGAATTTGTTTATGTATTTATCTATCGGCACGGGTCATGAACTTCCAATGAGACAGGCATGGACAGAAGCTCCGTCTGTTCCGAGTGCGCTTATTTCCATGCTTATGAGGTTGCCAAAATTAAAGTTCGTCATTGTGACATTGGGTGAAGATGGATGCATAATGCTTGAAAGAAGGGTAAACGGTGAGTGTAGTATGAATCGTGTTGTCGAGAAAACCGCTTGAACCCGAACTACAAAACGTGATCGGAGCGGAAGAAAAATGACGATTCTTTATGGGCTTTCTTTACTATGTGTGTAGGTGATTCTGATGATGCTGAAGAAATGGATGCCGACAGTTTATTGGAATCATTAAATCAGAGAAAAGATGACAGCAAGAGCATCCCAACATGCATTTCATCGGTAATATACAAAGCATGGCACTTTATAACTTATGTGCAGGCCTTAGGACTTATGTTTAGTCTGTGGACAGGTCTCACCGAGGTTACTAAATTCCTAGAGGAAAGATTTTGAAGAACAGCGTGAGAAATTTTCTTTTAATTTGAGATTTTCGCCTTCTGTAGGTCGAAACCAAATTGACTTCAAATGGGATGGGGACGGTAACTGGCCGGTTATTTGTGGGAACGGCTGAGAAGATACCACCGTCGGAACTTGTCGACACAACCGGTGCAGGGGATGCATTTATTGGGGCTGTACTATATGGTACATTTAAGCATTTCAAGTTTCATACAGATTGAACCACAGGGTTTTGTCAACTAAGTGATTCTTAAACTAGGTTGTTGTTTATGGAGTTTTTGGAACCAGCAAATACAATGCCATTGGATGCTCTAGTTCTCTACTTTATGGTTGATTCGGCCATTGTGAAGTTGTGTTGACTGTTTGATTTTCATGTTTTCAGCTCTCTGTGCCAGCATGACACCAGAGAAGATGTTGCCGTTTGCAGCTCAAGTGGTGAATGGATTCACTCACCGTTAACAATTTTAGCTTTGTTGTGTTGCCATTTGATTCGTGTGACAAGTTTTCTAACAAAATTTTGATGCTCATTGCAGGCTGCAGCTGGCTGTAGAGCTTTAGGCGCCCGAGCCGGTCTTCCGCTCCGCTCGGATCCACGCCTTGCGAGCTTTTTATAACAAGTTCCTAGGAATGAGCACGAGACCCGAATTTGATGGGTTCCGACCCGACCCGTTCCTATCGGGACGATTTTTTTTTCTTTTTAAAAAAATCGAATTAGAATCGAGTTAACCAAAAAGTCCTATGCGTATCCCTAACTTCCGACAAAGACGTGTTCTATGGGATATTACAACAGGCCTAATATTGTAACCCTACCCCCGGATGTTCTGTAATCTTATTTTACAAACATTCAAAAGGAGGTCGTTTTATTTAATCTCTTAATTTTACATTTTATTTAATTTGATTCTTCTACTATAATTCTTTGTAAAATTTTCAACCCACCGGTCATTGTCTTCTCTATTCTTTCATTAATACTTTGTGCTTGAAATTTCTATTTAATCCCTATATATATATATATATAATTTTTCTCTTATATCTCTCATTTATTTTAAAACATGTTATCAGCACGACACATTGTTGGATAAGGTTGAACAAAAGTAAATCCAAAGTTATTAATTTTACTCAGATATGTAGATTTCCATAATCTAGCATATTTTAAGATATAATTTATTATCATTGTTAAAAGGACACTAACATGATTTTTTTATTGAGATTTATTATTTAAGAGACACTTGCTTTGCTTTGTAAAGAGATTTATGATATTTTTTTTTAATTTGACATGTGTGAATAGTTTAATTTATGACTTTGCATCATTGTTCAAAGCTTTTATGAAATGAAGACTTGTCAAATTACTGCTGCAAGTTCGTTCAAGCTTCCATATAATGGGTTCGATACCCATAAAAATAAGTCTATACCGGTTCTGGTCCGAAAAGACAAATGGGCAACTCACGACGACAACCGCTAGCGTGGCAGTTTATTGATCACATCTCTCCAGGGAACACCAATGTTAACCGCAAGTAACAGACGAATGTAACGAACCAATAAAACTCAAATTACAAGCAGCTCTCCGGCCATGGCTTCCATGGCACTGTTTTGTTGCATTGTTGGTCCCTCAAACCTTAAACTAATGTTAGAAAGAATGTACTTTCTTCTATCTGTACAAGATCAAAATAAGCTACCATTGCTGTCTTCTTCCGTAGTTTGTTCAGCTGCTAATAAGCCCCCATCCTCCTCAGAAATTAGGTACTCCTCTCAGATCACTCTCATTAATCTTTTTTTTTTTTTAAATCTTCTGATTTTGTTTCAATATTTATGGATTTTGAAGATTCTCTTTGCTGATGTAAACTTGTCATTGGTGCGAACTTTTACATCTCAATTGAAGCTGAGAATTTTAGATTTCTGGTGCATAAGTTGTGAGTCCAATGGATTGGATGGATTAAACAATATGATGGAGTTTTCAGTGGATTTTACTGATTTGATTTATTGTTATTGAATGCTTATGAACCAGGCTTTGTTTTGAAATCGAGGCTTGTTAATAACTTCATATAGTATTTTGAAATCCTGCAATCCGAAGTCGCCGACACTTTGACGAGTCTTGGCATTGACATTGGAGTGGTATCTATCTTTGCATTTCTGTATTTCAGGGATAACACTGCCAAGAACGTACAACTCGCCAGGCTATCGAGAGAAGAAAGCCTTTCGAATCTTAAGCTCCGAGTGAATGAAAATAAGATCATTCCGGTCAGCAGTTTGCGAGGAATTGCTCGTCTTGTGATATGTTCCGGCCCTATGTCGTTCATCCTAGAATCATTTAAACTTATTGAGCCTTTCACTGCGAGGCTTCTGGAAAGAGGGGTGCTGGTGGTTCCTTTCGCTACGGATAGGAATTCACCTAGTCTCGACTTTGATGAGAGTGAAGACATGAAGAGATCACTGCGAAAGGAAAGAGCCTTTGGCTGCTGACCCCAGTTTATGTTTCCGAGTGGACTGAGTAAGATTATGTTCTGCAATGATCGATTCCTTTTTTTAGTTCTCATGTTCTCTCTGTCTTATCTGATATATATTTGTTTAAATCTTAAATACAGGTGGCTTAATGAACAAAAGAAGTTGGCTGGTGCTTCCCCTGAATCTCCTGTGTAAGAGTTCCTCCAACTTACCATCTTCTTCTCATTTGATGATACCCGAATATAAGGAGACATGTCTATACAAATCCCGCTGCTAGTGAAATTTAGTTGTGTGGTGTTTCATTATGCAGCTATTTATCTCTGCACTTGGAAGGTCGTGTGCGTGGAAGTGGAGTTGGTTACCCTCCTTGGAATGTTTTTTTCGCTCAGTTGCCACTGGTAAAGGGACTATGGTCAGGTCTTCTTGATGGAATGGATGGAAGAGTTCTTTGAAAGGAAGGTTAGTTTGCTTTCCATATGCTTCGATTCAAGTCTATAGGGTTCACATTTTTCACTTCAATTAGTTTTCTTACAATGACAGTTAATGGGATTCGGGTTTAGTTTCTTGATGAAATAGTGTGCAGTGTGGTCTGAATGTAATCATCTTTGCCTCTAATTACCGAGTTTAGTTGTTACAACACCGATCATCGCCAGGAACGGTTTCCTTCTCGTAAATCTGTGCCAAAAGCAGAAAGAAACGGGGTTCTTGTTTGCATATGAACAGTCCACCAGGAACCGAGTTATATTGCATACGGTAGCTTGTTGAGTAGAGTGCTTGTGGTCACCTCATGTTATGCCGTGTGATTCATGCGTGAAAGTGGAAGGTTTTTGGCTCGAAATCATGATCATTATTGGAAAAACAGTTATGTTATTTGGAGGGGTCCCGGCTATTACGATTATAAAACGAATCAGATAGGTGCTTTAATCAATTTTAAGCATCAAACATCGATCACGAAAGAGAGAGAGAAGATAATATTGTACAAGACGTTTATAGGCAGAAACAAGTTTAAAGGCAGAGCTGAGGGGTAGTCTGAACATATATAAATCACTGAAAACTAAAGAGATTACAAAATGCAACAGTGACTCATTTAACTTCTTCAATCTCGTCCAGTGCGTAGTTGTTGGTGGATACATTGGCGTAATTCACTTTGTTGAATCGAACCACGACCGGGTACCGAGTCTTGGGGTCCTGCACATCAAAAACAATCGTTTCTTCACATATATATATGTGTGTACCCACATCGAGACTTGGTATTAAATTACGACGGCAACATAGCGTGACGATGATATCATAATAATTTTTAAGGTTTACAAAAAATATTATGAATTTTCGAAATAAGAGTATAGAGGTAAAAGAGTGACCTGGTCAACTGTAACAACTGATCCGTAGCTGTTGTACCAGTACGACTCCTTCCTTAGAATCTTCACCTTGGCGCCTCTTTTTGGTCCGATTGGAGGTGGCTTAGGCTTCGGGGCTTCGCCACCTTCTGGTGGTGCAGTGGTGGTTGCTGGGGCTGGAGACGGCGGTGAAGCCTCCTCCTCGACCGCCCTCACGACAAGCCTTGTGTTTCTGTTGTTTTTTGAAGGGTAAAAGACCATGTTGCTGGTCTTGGAACCTGCGGAGCTTGAAACACTGGGTGTTCGCAAGAAAACCGAAGCCGCCGATGCCATGCTGGAGCAGCTAGCCATGTCTTCACTCTTCTGATCCTTTTTCTTTCCGTCTCTGTTGCAGAAGAATTGCTTGAGGGGGAGAGGCGTTAAATGAATTGGATTTTCCTTGTTTTTCTTTGGCTACCTGATTTATCTCATCTTGAGATTGTGCACTCGAATTGTTTACTCCACTAGGAAGCTGCCACCTGTGCACCATATCTCTTTTGCATGTATAATGTGATTACGAGTCATCCTTTCGCCACGGATAAATATGTCTTTTATTTACTATAATACCCCTTGCAGTGATTTTGGTATCCCGGATTAAACAAATCACATCAACACAATTAATTGGGGTAAACTATATATTCAATATATAAATTATCAGTTTTAGTATTTAAACTTTTAATATTTTTTAAAATCATATCTATCGTTTAGTTTTTATTTCATTTGAGTACCTCGTGTTGAAAACTTAATACGTTTAATACATAAACTATTAATTGTGATATGTTTTAATACCTAAACTTTCAGTTTTTTTTTTCAAAATTTAACGTTAACTTTTGAATGATGTACTAAAACGAAACAAAAACTAAAGTTTTTAATGGTGGGATACTAAAATGAAATAAAAATAAATTGTGTATGATTTTGTAAAAAATTAAAAAAAAATTGTATTAAACCGAACTAAAATTAATAGTTTAAATACTAAATGTGTAATTTCTCTTAATCGTGGTATGAAAATTATTAAATTAATAGAAATGAATATATAGTGAAAGGTATTTATGGTTGTCTTTTTGTTTAAGATTAGTCTTTAAATTTTAAAATATTTTTTTATTAGTCTTAACATTATTAATATTATTTTATTTTAATTTTTTGTTAATATGTCGTTAATTGCTAGGATTTGGGAAGATATTCTTGGCCTTCGTAATTGCAAGAGGTCGGTTAAATAATTATGGGTAGTTAATTAGTCATGAATTGTACCCATAATTTTATTTTTTTAATTAATCATTGGTGTCCGATCTATTGACCGACTAATCAAGATCTGATACTACAGAGGCGAGGCGACCCTCCCAAGCCAGTTTGCTCCATTCGTAAATGTCAGGATTCGAACTCCTAACATTGCTTAAGGGATTTAGTGACTCATCTCACTAGACCAACCCGTTGTTGGTTGTACCCATATTTTTTTAAAAGAGAATTAATCTATTTTTGAGATTCAATAATCAATCTCATGACCTTCGAAAATAGATTGGTTTTTTAAAATAGTAGAATGAACAAGTACGTTAACGAAAGGATAAAAATGAGATGATACTGATAATTTTAGATAACAATTTATAATGTGGACTAACATTAAATGTTTTAAGATTTAAAGATTGGTTTAGAATGGGAGTTATAGTTTGAGGACATCATATGTAATTATCTCTTTCTTTTGAAATTAATGCATCTTATGTTAATTTCTTAATTTTTATTTTACATGAATAAAAGTTTAATATAAAAGTAAAAAGTCACCTAAAATTTGTTTTCTTTATTTTTTAAAAAAATCATCAAAAATCAAAATGAATGGTTCTCTTAATGTACAAATTTGGACAAAAAAAAAGAAGAGGCATGCCTAGGAAGGACCTTGGTCAATGGCGAACCCCATCTCACGTGCCACGTAGGCGCCAAAACTACATTTTTTTTTTCAACTTCTTTTCCCGGCACTAGTTCCTCACTGATTTCTGTTCCCTGATCCAATCTTCATCCAAGTACAGGCTAGTGTTTTTTATTTTACCCAATCCCTGAAATCTGAGAACAAATGAAAGGAATTAGATCAAAATGAAGAGAAGATCTCACGAAATTAATCCCGAAGATCCGTCTCCAATCCGAATTTCATCTCATGCAGCTCAGCCCAAAGTTAGGATCCCTGTAAACGTATCCGATTCCCGATCAAATCGAGGTTTTTTCCCTCTCCTGTTTTTTGTTTGCCATTTATTCATTTATTAAATGAAAATCAAGTTTAAATTGAACTTCTCTGGCGCTAGTTTTTTTTTAAAAAAAAAAATCGAGCTCGCCCTGTTTAGTTCTCAACCTGCTCTTGTTTGTTTGGAAGGAAAATGTTTTCCTGTATATGGCTTCCTTCTAAAAGCCTACATCAATGGAATTCAGCTAGATTGCCTGATCTTTTCCTTTTTACTTGTACCTGTTAAGCTAAGCGTTTAAAGAATTTTGTTTTAATCATCGTTCATATGCAGGTGATGACCCTAAAACTTCCGAGTTTGCGTTTTTCACGAAACTGAAGAAAGACGCGGGCAAAAGATTTGATTCACATTCAATGCAGAGGGTCAAAAACCCTACACACAAGGTGAATTCCAGCGAATGTTGTAGAGGAGTAGGTAGGTTTAAGTCAGGTATTGGCCTCACTTTTAACAGAAATTGACTTATATCGCCTTCATTTTGTTCGGTACATTCAATTCCTTGTTTCTCGCTTAACAATTATGGTATTTCTTTCTTACTGGCAGGGGGGACCAGAATAGTTAGGAACATATCTAAATCCTCTGAGGGGACTAACATTGCTAAGTCCCCATTGTCTGTCCCAAAGGCTAGCCCTGAGCTGGAATCATTGTTGTCTATTGAAAAAATCAACTCTAAGGACTCAAGATCACCGTTTCCTATTAACAATGTGACAGATATCAACTTGGATCCATCCCCCTCACTGGTTGAGAGAGCAGTGAATAACTTGGGTATGCACTGTGAAGTGGATTCTTTGGTTCTTGTGCTTCAATAATTATCATTTTTGCTGGTCATATATTACCCAATTTATGTCTAAGGCTGTATTTTCAGTTTATTAGTGCAAATATTAGTGTATGACGTAAAATTATTGTCCATAAATCATAATTTTATTTTGAATCTTCGCACTTTTTAAAGTATTGTCCTGCTATCGATGCAAAGTTCCCAACCTTTTTTTGTCCATGATCAATCCAGTTGAAACTCTTTCGTTAAATTTATCATGTCTGGTCTCCACGAAGCCAAAGTAATGAAGATATATTTTTTAAAGTGACCACTATTCCTTTTGTTGTTGACAGAGGTCAATTTAAAGAATACCTTTGCAGAGGTTGAGCCTATATTCAGCTTAGAAGATTGGTTAGAGCATCATAGTGACAACAAGAAACCAGGAGGTAGAAATACTCGTACAATACTTTTTATTCTCTACTTCGAAAGTAAAAGAGGCAAAGAGGGGGAAAGGATATAGGGAAATGCTGCATATTGGTTTGACCTTGGACTTTCAAACTGCAAATAGAAAAAGCTAATGAAAGCATCATCTGCTGTTTGAAACGAGATTAGTCCTTTGCTAAAACTGAGAATTATTAACTATTTCATTGAACAAAATCAAATAATTTCAACTTTCAGGGTCTTGTTCTGATCAAACAGAGTTATTTTCTAGAAAGAGACAGAAACTGCTTCAATGGGCTTGTAACTCATTTCCTGAGATAGAGGAACTCCATTCCAAAGGGTTAGCCTTGTCATTATTAAAAGTTAATTTTATTTTCGCAATTCATATCGTGCACTGTGTAGATGTTATCTCAGGTATGATGTCATTTCAACGCTGCTTAGTCTGCTTTTTCCTAGGAGTAATGAGAAGAATGTATGCTCTTGCAACTTTTTGCATAATATGATTTCTTATGTTAATTTTATTTCAATATTAAAAAAAGAAAAAAATGGCTCTTGCAGGGTTACAGAAGTGCTGAGTCTGCACCGTTGGAGAGCAATACCAAATCTGAGTTATTTCCCTGCCCTAAGTCCGATGTTCCTTCCACTAAACTTGATAGGTTTCCAACAAAGAAGATATTAGAAGTTCAAGATACACTGTCATACTTGGAAAATGGTACATCATCTTATTGGCCAGACATATCGAGAGACGCCATCATCTCTAATATTGAGTCAACAACCTATAACAATCACAGCGCTCTTCAAAAGAATTTGGAGTTACCTACCTGCAAACTAAGAGAGAAAAATCTGACCTCCATTGACAGTGATTCCACTTTAGGCTTTCCATTTGTGAAACATGGATCTTTTCTACCGTTTATTTCTTCCAAAGATCCAGATGTTTTGCTCGACCCAAATGGATCTTTACCTGTGAGAGAGAATCTGTTGCCACTGCTTGAATGGGATTCCTCATATGGTACATCATCTTACTGGTCAGACAGATCAACGGAGGCTATGCACTCTAATATCTACTCCACCATATAACAATGACTGCACCCTTCAAAATAATTTAGAGTCACCTAGCTTTGAATTAAGAGAGAAAAATCTCATCTCCTTCATTGAAGGTGACTCCAGTTTTGTCTTTCCATTGGTGAGACATGGATCGTTTCTACCATTTAGTTCTTTCAAAGAGCCTGATGATTTGCATGATACAAATTGGACCGTAGTTCCTGCATTACAATGTTCATGGGATCATCACCAAAGTCTAAATATTCCATTTAGTACTTTCAAAAACTTAGATGATTCACATGATCCAGTTGGATCTTCTCCAGGAAGAGTGACACAATTACCGCTGCTTGAGTGGCATTCTATAGACGTGAATGAAAGTAGCTTATCATCTACAGGTCTGAATACAAATTGGACCTTGATTCCTGCTGTACAAAATTCATGGAACCATTGGCAAAGTCGAAATAACTGGTGTGAATCATTTGGTACTCTTGGGTTGTGTTCAGCACCTGTAATAGGAAATTATCCCCGAGATTTTCATGCATTAGTGTCTCCCACCAGTGCCAGTTATGACAAACATGCGTTTGGGAGATCTATTTCTGACACAGAGGAAGAAATAATTGCAGATCTGCAACATTTTCCTTTGACCTTATCTCATTCGTCAAATCGCCTTAATCTCATTGCAGACAACAATAATTATGAAATTGCATGTCAAGGCAGTGAGACAAGTGACATTCTCCCATCTCCGGAAAATCACCTTGGCTTCATGAGCAATGCTTTGGTTGAAGAGAATAATACTCCTGGTTTTGGAAATCAGCTTTCCTTTGCTTTTAATGTACAATGGAAATCTTACAATCAAGTGGTTTAAGAAGATAGTGATGCTCATTTACTTGCAATGACATTAATGTACAATGGGAATTCTATATTGAACTTTCTTAGTGAATATGAATCTGAGCGTTCCTCGGGTGGTTCAGATTATAGAAGCCTTATTAACTGCAATGAAGATATGGTAGACATCGATGACCAGCAATCTTTCTATTTCCAAATATCTCGGGACAAAGATCAGGTGCATCCCTTTTTGCTTGTTAAATCCAGTCTGGGATAAAGAACATATGATAGACTAGTCATAAAGTCAAATATGCCTTTGATGTGATCCTTGCTTTTTCAAGATGTTCACAGGCTTTTGAAGCGTAAACAATACTGCAGTCTTTCACTCTTCGGCCAACAAACACAGACTAGCTAAAATTGTGTAGTGAATTTACACCGTATTAAAGATTTAGGTGGATGGAGTTTCTATAGTCATCTTACAGTAATACATGGTCGCATACCAAGAAAAGTATTGAAGGTGGTTGCATCTTTCTTAAATATCATATTCTGGGTATGAAATTCATGAAGATAACTGATGAAATTTCTTTTTCTAGTAATTACATGTGACCCAGGTATCAATGCCATGGTTAAATCTTGCTCCAACTACATGGCCATATTCATCCGTTTCAGAAAATGCAGGTCGCAGACAACCGTAAGAGTAAACTCGGAATCTGGCACCATAATTGTGGCAGTTTCTTCTGTTGATTGCTCGGGAGCATGCGGTAGGGAACTGTGTGGTTATTAATGATGGCTTGAACATCATCACATGTGATATATTTTGAGGTAAGGATCAAGTATCAACCATGCATCATGTTGAATAGAATTCTAGAAATGGAAAAAAAAAAAACAATAGAAAGCTAGTTGGTGTTGTTAATTTCAGTAGTTAGAATGAAATCATACAACATGTTCTGATCATTTCTAATTCTCCTTAGTCATACCTGATTCAGCATAGCATATCATCATCAGTTTATACATACTGCATTGATTTTTTTTTTTTGCTTTTACAAACTCTTAATAGGGAGAGAGACAGAGCATTGATGAATCTTAATTCTTAGCAGCTGAGCTAGTCTGGTACATTATTAAATGTGGCACGGCAGCAACTGGTAGTACGAATTTTGTTAGAAATTCCGTTTCCCGTTATTTGCTCATTAACTCTGCAGAGTATTTTAAAAAAAAAAACTTTTTCTAGGTACACTACCCACGGTTTTTTTCCACGTAGGGCCACGGATCTGAAACCATTAAAATATTTTTTTTATTGAACTCGTAATTTCAACAAGATGAGTTCATTTGATATTGTAAAATTTACCGTAGATTACAAAATAAATTCGTGATTAACCTATTAAGCAAACTAATTTACTTGCCTTGGGTATTGGGGAAAAAACCACTACCCACTACCCACTACTTCTACTTCCCTAATACATAAGAAAAGGTGATTTTGTACATGCCAGGCTGCCAAGCTTGCCTGCCATTTGCCATTAATAAAAAAGCCATCTAAAACGGGCTCTAAAAATGGTTAGACTGTTATTTTTTTTTAGTTTTTTTAAATATATTTATAATACTTTAGTCGGTTAATTTTTATTTTTATATTATTTTTTATCTTTTTATTAAATTTTAAAAAATAGTTTGACTTTATATTTTATATTATTTGAATTTTCTAGTGTTTTTATTATTTGAATTTTTTAGTGTTTTTATATTTTATATTATTTTACTAATAAAATCGAACAACTATAGATTAGAAAATAAGGAAAAGACATAACATTTTTTTATTAATATGATATAAATACAATGTAATATTTACTAAAAAATAATTATTAATCTTTTTTATATTAAACGTTTATGCCTTATATTCATAGTACTTGAATTTATGATATCAATATATATCAATAATTTTGTTTACCACCGATATCACTAAATTAGTACAAACTCAATTAAATAACTAAGAATGTTAAATTCTATTGCCAATTTTATTGAATATTTTTCTCAGTCTAGGTTCTACTCACTATTCTATTTCCAACCCAAGTACTTGCACTTCTCATTTGCCTCGGTTCCTTTCCGTGATGTCTGGGAATTAAACTCCACTTTTTTAATTATGTGTGATTTGATGTGATAAAGCAATATCACCTACATTAGACTATTTGTTTCGCTGAGCACTTTAATTATACTCTAACAAGTCTAAACAAAAAGGCATTTGTTTAGTATGTCTCTTATCTCTGTCATCTTCTAATAATAATACAAAATCCTTCTTCTTTTGCCTATATAATATCCAACTGATTGTCGTTACAAATTAATCATTATACATAAACTTCAATCACTTACATCGTCTCTGATATTATTTTTTATTAAGTTAAGATGGTTATAAAATAATACAACAACAATAAAATCCTAATGGGTTAAAACTTAAACTAAGATAACGAGGTTATAAAATAATATATGTTATAAATATTTTCAATCAGTTGACAAGACAATGAACACTCAACTAAATTGTTGTAGCTACTTATACTTAAAAACGTGACCTCTAAAAATAATAACGATTTTTTTAACTACTGAGATAAGTTAATTCGTACTCTGACATTAGCTTGCATGGTTTGAGGCCTCTAAAGAGACAGGAGTTGAGTGGATAATATTTGGGTTTCTATTGTTTTTGTTAATGACAGTGCTATAGATGCTACTAATTATATGATAAAATATTTTAAATTAATGAATTTTCTTTGTGATAAAAAAAATAAACAAGTGTAAACACACTGTTACACATTATGAAGAAACCTCAAAAAGTCAAAACTATTACTACGAAGTAGGTAATATAGGTGAGACATCGCGTAAATTGTCTTAGGCGGCAAAACAAAAAACCAAGAGAAAGTAAGGGCTAAATCGAAATTACATAAGAAATAGAGGACGTAAGTAAAAAATTGAAGAAAAATCATTAACTCATTATTATTAACTTTTTTGGGACTTAAAAGGAACAATCTTTAATTCGTTTACCACCCACGCTCCCACCTCTCTCACTCAACTCACTCGACCCCAAATTTTCGCTCTCTCAGTTGCTTCCTACTCCTTTCTCTCTCTTCCTCGTCTTCTCCTTTATCTCTCTTCCGTAATCGAAACTCATAAATGAATCATAATTAAATAAGCCATTTAGAATCCGACACACAGAGACTCAGAGTCGGTGGAGAGAAAAAAAGGAAAACATTTTTCTTCATAACCAAGACAAGCTAAACCTCAAGAAAAGCCAAATCCTCTCTCTCTCTCTCCGTCTGTCTGAAAGTTCTCATCTTCAGAGACGCATTTCACTGGAACGGAACCAACCGCCGATCACCGCCGTGTTCGTCAGATTCCGGTAAATCTACGGCCGCATATCACGTGATGTTAGCTTCTGTTCACCAGGTATCTCTCTCTGGTCTCTGCTTCTTACTCGCGCGGGAAACGGAAGCGTTTCCTTGGCATTGTCAGTTTCTAGGGGGAGAGATAAGGAGCATTTTTTTAGTTTCACTGTTTCTGGCGTTCTTCTTCTTCTTCTTCGATCTTTTTTTTTCTCCTCGAAGATTTTATTACTCATGCAGAAATGTAACTGCAAAATGAATTTGGAAACACTGTTTCTAGATTTGCTTTTCTTTAACTCTGCAGTTGCTTCAGCTTTTTTTAAAGCTATTTACTTTATTTTAGATTTCCTTGTTTTTGATTCAACATATTCTAGTTTTTGAATCTCTAAGCTACGGTCTCTTTACTTGATTTAGATATTCATAATTTTCTTTATTTGATGATTTTTTTTCTCATTTTCCAATGAATGCTGTTGATTTCTTACTTTGATCACTGTCAAATTAGGGTAAAAATTTGACTTCTTGAAAAGAAAGAATACCTTACAGTCTTTTGTTCAGATGTTATAGCGACGTGTGATGTGATACAACATGTGAGGAAAAGAGAATATTTTTCTTAATGTTTCACTCTGTAAGTAATTAGATTTGTCTTTTTATTGAACTTTTTATTCATCACATCCCTTCAAAATCAAGTTCCCTTTTTTCTCCATTTCTACGTTGCTTTTCAAGCCTCCTTTGTTCTTCGTCTTCTTCTTTTGTGCCAGTATGCGTGTTTTGGGAGTGTTTTAATTGGTTTTGAGGTATGGAATTGATAGAGAAAACATGTTTGAATTCTAGTAGTATTGTATTTTCAGTTAGTTGGGAGTTGAGACTTAGGATTATAGTGTTCATGCAATTTCAATTAATTTCGAGTCATCATTGAATTTTTCTTCTTCTTCTTCTTCTTCCTTTCATTTCTCTTAGTAGTTTTTATTTTTCTTATTGTATTTTATGGAAAGAAATCTTGGTAATGAATCTGGTATTCATTTGTGTGGTTAACAGGTATTGAAATGAATGGGATTCAGCATAGAAAAGGTATATTGAAAATTTTCCAGGAATGCCTGTGCTCTCATGTAACTGATTTATAGCTTGAATTCGACATTTTGCCTTTTCTCTTAGTCGATTTAATTATCAATTTGTATGTTGAGAGAAACCCTGGAAGTGAATGTGGTACTTTTGATTTGTGTGGTTAACAGGTGTTGAAATGAATGGGATTCAACAGAGGAATGGCCAGGACATTGAAAATTTTCCAGGATGCCTGGGCAGGATGGTAAACCTGTTTGATTTGAATTCGGTCGTTCCTGGAAACCGCCTGCTTGCTGATAAACCACATCGTGATGGTGATTTTCTTGCCATGAAGAAGCTAGTATATTTTGTTTGTTTTGTTTTTGAAATTTTTACATTTTGTCCGAGTAGTGGTTTTATAA